>NW_026652278.1:8954669-9222420 GCF_009828535.3 Hylobates moloch | reverse complement strand
GGAAGGAAGGAAGGAAGGAGGAAGGGAGGGAAGAAAGGAAGGAAGAAGAGAGGGCAGAAAAGGCTCTTGTGTGGACCAACATTGAGAGGGTCATGAACAGTTGTTCATGTATAATTGTGTATAATCCGGTTTATGTATAATCGGATTGTGTATAATCCGGTTCTACACACCTAAAACCCATCAAACAACAGGAGAGAAGGGGTATGAAAGGCACCCACACTGGCTTAGAAAAAGAGGACCCACTTCTCAGACGGGCAGCGGGTGTGCTGGAAAGCAGGAAGACCAAAAGGCCAACCCCAACTCTGCACAAGCGACCCCCACCCACAAGGGGAGTGTCTGCTCTCTGGGTCTCGCCTCTGAGCTGTGATGCAGCTCTGCAGTCAGGCCACCTGGTTTGGGATCCCGCTCTGCCTGCACCGGTGGTGCCCATGTGCACTGCGTGCTCTTGCCAAAGCTCAGTGTTCTCATCTATAAAATGAGGAGAGGAGGATTAAATTCGCGCATGGAAAGTGCTTAGAAAAGGGAAGCACCTCACACAAAGTAAACACTCCATAAGTGTCTGTTACTATCCCCCCACTGTGTGTGTGTACATGAGCACATGTGTGTATTTTTACTTCCCAGGTCCTTGCCCCGGTACCTGCACAGGACCCCACTCTCAGGGCCAAGACGCGGCTTGTCCCAGCCAGCTGACTGCAGCCTGGAGGCCTGGCCTGAGCTCCCAGTGGAGTCTGAGGCCCGGATGTCACCCTGCTCCCACATCGCCGCCCACCAGAACACACAGTGCCCTCACTGGGACAAGTGGCTCTGATCTTGTCCCCTTCCCGACCCTGTGTCTTCCTGACCTGCTTCCATCCAGGCCTACTCACCTCTCACCTCCACTATCGTTATCACCTCCTGCTACTACCCCTGCTGCCAGTCTCCTGCCTCCAACTACCTTCTTTCTGAGTCCTGAGTCTGACCGCATCACACTCCTGCTCAAAATCCCTCAGGGGGCTGGATGCAGTGGCTCATGCCTGTAATCCCAGCACTTTCGGAGGCCGAGGCGGGCGGATCACTTGAGGTCAGGAGTTCGAGGCCAGCCTGGCCAACATGGTGAAACTCCATCTCTACTAAAAATACAAAAATTCTCCAGGTGTGGTGGTGCACGCCTGTAGCCCCAGCTACTCAGGAGGCTGAGGCAGGAGAATCACTTGAACCTGGGAGGTGGAGGCTGCAGTGAGCTGAGATCACGCCACTGCATTCCAGCCTGGGTGACAGAGTGAGACTGTGTATCAAAAAAAAAAAAAAAAAAAGTCCTCAGAGGCCACAGTAGCCTGCACGCAAGGCCTGCAACGGGCTCCAGCTCCACCTGGCCTCCTTTGCCCTGTGCACCGAGTCCAGCCCCTCCCTTTTCCCCGCATGCCCCACTTCCTTGCTCTTCTGCGGCTTGGGGCACATGTCCCCCACATGGAAACCCGTCCCATCCCCGCTGTCCTTCTGCTGCTGGGGAACGGTCTGGGAGCTCTTCTTCTTAGCTCCTGCTCCCTTTACCTCAGTGCCCACCCCCCAACTTTGGCACCCCCAGGAGACCACTCAACAGCACCCGCCATCCACGTTCTTCTTATCATTTCCAGCAGACTGTGAGTGCCTTGAGGGCAGGCCCTCAGGCTTCATCAAATCCCAATGCCTCACTCAGAAAGTGCTCACTGAATAAATGAACATGTCCCCTTTAAAGGTTAAAGATGTTTGACTTCTCTCTGCAATTACATTTTCCCTCCTCTGATTCAAAACCTCGCTGGCCTGGTGGGAGGAAAGACCAGTGGGAAACATCTGCCTGGTGAGTTGACACGGGTGGGGACGGAGGACGGAAAGAAATCTGGCATCTCCTGTTTACCACGGAGGCTGAACTTGGAAGGAAAATGTGCAGTCCCAGCAGAATGGACGAGGGAGGACAGCAGCTGCCCCGGGGCTGCCCGTGGCTGAACAGCAGATGGGGGACTCAGGCAGGGGCCAGGGGTCTGCAGGCCCCAGGCCTTCTCTGGCCACAGTGGGGAAGAGCTGATCCAGGCCAGGCCAGCTGCTGGCCCGGATGCTCTTCCTCTAAAGGATGTTTCATTCCTGATCGTTGCAGGGAGGGATGGAGAGAGGCGCCCTGTGGTGGGTCTCTTTTGTGTCCCTCAGTAGGAGAAGCTGGGGGCAATGTTCCTGTTGGTAAACAACTGCATTTTTAAAAGAATAATAGAAGGTTTACTTAAGGACAGCGTCTGTCCCGAAATTACCTTACAGAGAGAGAGACATGGAGAAGGAGATGCGGAACAAAGGGGCCTGGCCTGACCCTCAGAGCCCCATTGGGCAGCTGGTTAGAACCTGGAACCGGCTTGGGAGATGCATTTTTTTTTTTTTTTTTCACTATTCTGCATTGTTGCTCAAACTGAACTTTTTTTTTTTATACTTTTTAAGTTCTAGGGTACATGTGCAAAACGTGCTCCCCACCCTGCGTCCAAGTGTTCTCAGTGTTCAATTCCCACCTATGAGTGACAACATGCGGTGTTTGGTTTTCTGTCCTTGCGATAGTTTGCTGAGAATGATGATTTCCAGCTTCATCCATGTCCCTGCAAAGGACACGAACTCATCTTTTTTTATGGCTGCCTAGTATTCCATGGTGTATATGTGCCACATTTTCTTAATCCAGTCTATCATTGATGGACATTTGGGTTGGTTCCAAGTCTTTGCTATTGTGAATAGTGCCGCAATAAACATACGTGTGCATGTGTCTTTACAGCAGCATGATT
Source organism: Hylobates moloch (assembly GCF_009828535.3). NCBI lineage: Eukaryota > Metazoa > Chordata > Mammalia > Primates > Hylobatidae > Hylobates > Hylobates moloch. Next base: position 9,219,649 of record NW_026652278.1, on the reverse strand, counting down.
TATAGTCCTTTGGGTATATACCCAGTAATGGGATGGCTGGGTCAAATGGTATTTCTAGTTCTAGATCCCTGAGGAATCGCCACACTGTCTTCCACAATGGTTGAACTAGTTTACAGTCCCACCAACCGTGTAAAAGTGTTCCTATTTCTCCACATCCTCTCCAGCACCTGTTGTTTCCTGGCTTTTTAATGATGGCCATTCTAACTGGCGTGAGATGGTATCTCACTGTGGTTTTGATTTGCATTTCTCTGATGGCCAGTGATGATGAGCAGTTTTTCATGATGTCTGTTGGCTGCATAAATGTCTTCTTTTGAGAAGTGTCTATTCATATCCTTTGCCCACTTTTTGATGGGATTGATTTTTTCTTGTAAATTTGTTTAAGTTCTTTGTAGATTCTGGATATTAGCCCTTTGTCACATGGGTAGATTGCAAAAATTTTCTCCCATGCTGTAGGTTGCCTGTTCACTCTGATGGTAGTTTCTTTTGCTGGAGGCGCATCTTATTCATAGCGATTCAGGAGGCCTCCGGAAAGGTAGAGGGCCCGGGGCTGTGACGCCCCAGTGCAGCTGGAAGTCATTCTTCAATACCCTGTTTGTGCCCTCCAGGTGCCCAGCCAACCTGTTGCCAAGTATCAGCCAACAAATCCCCCAGTGCCCTACGGCAACCACTTTCCTTCCCTCTCTGATGATTTAGCAGCCAAGCCATGGGGGGGCGGGGGCAGGGGGTGCCTTGGGGCCTCCCTGCTTTATAGCCCCCTAGAGAGCAGGGCTGGGAAGGACGCAAGCCCTCGTGCAGATCAAAGATGCCATTTTGCCGCAGGGGAAACAGAAGGGGAAGGGACTTGCTCAAGGCCACCCAGCAAGCTGGGGCTGAGATCCGGAGGGGCTCCTTTCAAAGCTGAGCAAGAGCCCAGGACCCTCATCCCCACTCAAGGTCAGCAGTGGCCTCCTTGCCTGCATGGTGAAAGTCCAAAGGCTTCATATCAGTGAGAGCGCATTCATAGCAGTGACCCCTTGCCTTTACTTACTAATACTTACTACCGACCTCACTCTGTTCTAAAGCACTTGACCTGCATCTTCGTGCTGAACCTTCATAATAATTCTGAGGAGGGAGAAATAGGTGGACCCATTTCACAGATGAAGAAATCGAGGTTCAAAGAGGGTAGGTGGCCTTTCCACAACCACTTGCAGGTGAGCTGGAACTCAAGCCCGGACAGTGAAAGCACTCAGACACCGCCTCCCCACTGACCCAGGAGAGCAGTGAGGCAGGGCTCTCTCAGTTCTCCCAGGACCACTCCTCACGGCCTCCCTTCATCTCAGGTCAGGGAAACACTCCAAGGGTAGACGTTAAGGCTCTGGAGACATGTGACTGGTGGTGGGGCTCTGTGCATACCTGGCCAAATCTCCTGATCCCGCTGTGCCTCAGTTTCTTCAACTGTAAAAAGAACATCCTAAGAGTACCCACCTCACAGCATTGTTGGAAGGACTGAGTTAGTTAGGACCAAGCCTGACACAGCACATGGGTGGACAGAATGCTGGACCTGAAAGACATCCACGTCCTAATTCCAGATCATGTGAAGATGTTCCCTTACGTGGCAGAAGGGACTTTAGAGATGTGATTAAATCAATGATCTAGACACTGAGGCCGGGGGGGCTGGGGGTGGGGGTGGGGGCGGGTTATCCTGGACTAGCCAGTGGGCCCAACGTAATCCCAAGGGTCCTTACAAGAGGGAGGCAGGAGCGTCAGAGACAGATAAGGAGAAGTGAGGACAAGCAGAGGTCCAAGCAAAGCAGGGTCACGAGCCAAGGAGGGCCACCTCTAGCAGCTGGGAATGCCAGGAATCAGATTCTTCCCTACAGCTCCTAGAAAGAACCAGCTCTGCTGACACCTTGACTGTAGCCTAACGAGACCGATTTGGGGCTTCTGGCCTCCAGGACTGCAAGATAACAAAATCATGTTGTTTTAAGCCATTACATTTGTGGTAATTTGTTCCTCGCATGATAGGAAGCTGACACAGGGCACTGGCGTTATCATTATGATTAACTATGGGAGCGCTAGTGTGGGCTGGTCCTCGCACTGTACCCCGGTGATAAGTCAGGCAAGCCCTGGCCCTAGAGGACCCCTCAAACCAAAGAGGGACAGAGGCGCATCCTCGGAACAGCTGAGCGCAGGCAAGTTGTGACTGTGACTGGCGGGGCTGAAACAGTGGGCTCAGAGTAGGGCAGCTGCTCCACAGACAGGCTGGGGTGGAGCTTCAGCTCTTCTGCTCCGTTCACACCTCACCACCTGGCCTGGAATTGTACCCACCTCTACCACCCAGTTGGACCAGGACACAACCCAAAGCCCCACCCGATCTTCTCTACTCCCAGGCGCTGCCAAGTGACAGTCTCCTCCATGTCCTCCACCGCCTTCACACGCCTCTGGCATCCTGGGGTCCCCCCCTGGGATGGGCTGAGTTATTTCTCATTATGCAGCCATCGTCCATTTGACCGTGACTGAGCAGCGCCTGCTGGGAACTCAGTGGAAGGGGATCTGGATTCAGGTCCGGCTGTGCCCTGGGAGGGTGGGCCAGGCAGCCCCACTGCTTGTCTAGAAGGCAAGGTGAGTGTCCTTGCTGGCCTCTAGCACTCCTGGAGCTCTGGCATTCTGCAGGACAGAGTCTAAGCATCTAGTGTGCTTTATAAAGACCTCCAGGATGTGGCCCTGCCCCCTCTATGCCCAGCTCACACCCATACATCTGCCCTGGGCAAGGGCTTCTTTTTCTGCTAACACGCCAGGGCGCGTGCCCACCCTGTGATGCTTGGCCTCGCTGCCCACCAGCCCCCGCCCATCTCCTGTCCCCCTTCCCCCTGTAGTTAGGTGACCCCATGGAGCTCCCGCAGGCCCATGCATCTCAGCGCTCACCACCCAGGCTGTCCTGGACAGTTGACCAGAGACCCCGCCCAGCAATGGGGAGCTCCCCTGCCTGGACCCCTGGAGCTTGTTACGGCAACAGGCACACAAGAAGTGCTTTGGAAATGGTGAATGAAGGAACAGGTAGGGGACAGGCTTGTATGTCCCCATGTCCCGCCGTGCCAGCGCTCATCGTGTTATCCCTTAACACTCCAAAGGTGGGTCCAGAGGCCCCACCTCAGAGCTTAGCAGAGACACGGAATCTCAGCCCCACCCAGACCAGCAGAATCAGAATCTACACTTCAAGAAGAGCCCCGGCGACTCCTAGGCAGGCTCGAATTGGAGAAGCTCTGTTGCTGGATGGGAAGGAGGGCTTCCCATCAGGACATGCGGCCCCTGAGCTAGTAGAGGCTCGGAGAAGGGAACCTGCCAAGGTCATCCAGCAGAATGTTGCTAGCTAGAGCCAGAAACCTGGTCTTCAGGCTCCAAGTGCACTGCACCTTTGAGGAAGGTGACCCCAGAATACAAACAGGAAGCTGCCCTGCCCAGCCAAGCGTCTCCTCTTCCTCGCCAGGACCTTCTCTGATCTGTTTGGGAGCTGGGAGAGCAGGTAGATGGTGGGCCCGAGGAAGGACAGTGCTCCACAGGCCAGGTGACCGGGGAGGTTCCCTGCCGATTGCCTCCCTAAAATGGAAAAGACACAGCCGGGCTGGGCGCAGTGGCTCACGCCTGTAATCTCAGCAGTTTGGGAGGCTGAGGCGGGCAGATCACCTGAGGTCGGGAGTTCTAGACCAGCCTGACCAACATGGAGAAACATCATCTCTACTAAAAATACAAAATTAGCCAGGCGTGAGGGTGTAAGATTGTAATCCCAGCTACTCTGGAGGCTGAGACAGGAGAATTGCTTGAACCCAGGAGGCAGAGGTTGCGGTGAGCCGAGATTGCTCCATTGCACTCCAGCCTGGGCAACAAGAGTGAAACTCCATCTCAAAAAAAAAAAAAAAAAGACGCAGCCAACAGTATGGGGCCTCCTCCCTCTGCCATTGGCTGCTCTCAGAGCCAGAGGATGGACAGATGCAGGGGCTGCAAGAGGATGCTGGGGGGTGCAAGGGCTTCTGCAGGAAGCACAGGCTGAGCTCCAGGCTGTACCAACGGCAGCAGCAAGAGCCTTCCCAAACTTCCTCCCCTCGGCTGAGCCAGGGGATGTGTGCCTGATGGTCACTGCCCAGGAAGGCACCTCAGCGGCAGAACTAGGACCAGAGGATGTTTCCAGGCTGAAGAGCATGTCCTCAGGCCAAACAGGATGGCTTCCTGTGTTTGCTGATGCAGGATGTGTGCCCCTCACTGTTGGGAATGTCACTGACTCGTCACAACAGAAAAACAGCAGATAAATCCAGCTGCTGTCCAACCTGGAGTGACCTCGGAGAGGTTTGCATTCAGCCGTGCTGTGCCTGCAGATGCACTGAGCAGGACTGTCCCCAAGCCCTCCAACCCTCCCGCCGGACCTCAGGGAGCCCCGACTCTGAGTCCAGTGCTAAGTGCAGCCCGAGGCTGAGGGACCGGATCTGGGAGGCTGAGAGCCCACTCCATCACCCGCCTAACACCTTCATGCCTCAGTTTCCTCATCTGTGAAGTGAGGCTCTGAATAGGACCTTCCTCATAGAGAACCATGGGAGGATTGATTGAATGAGAGATTTTTACGTTAATGATTAGAACAGTGCCTGGCATAGTACACCCTGAAAAAAAAAAAAAAAAAAAAAACAAGACCGGGCATGGTGGCTCACACCTGTAATCCCAACACTTGGGAGGTTGAGGCAGGCAGATCACCTGAGGTCAGGAGTTCAAGACCAGCCTGGCCAAGATAGTGAAACCCCATCTCTACTAAAAATACAAAATATTAGCTGGGTTTGGTGGCGTGCACCTGTAATTCCAGCTACTCTGGAGGCTGAGGCAGGAGAATCACTTGAGCCGGTGAGGCGGAGGTTGCAGTTAGCTGAGATCATGCCACTGCACTTCAGCCTGGGTGACAGAATGAGATTCCACCTCAAAAAAAAACATTAAAAAAACCTAGATACTTCCATTATGATGATTATCTTCATTATTATCTCCTTAGTTCCCAAACTGGAAAATTCTCATTCCTCTTCGCACTCACCCTCATGCTGACCCTTGCAGCGGGAGACAACAGGAGACAGGTCACTGTGGTCACTGTGCCAGCTCTCCACCATGCACTCCTCCACTGTGGGGGCCAGCAGCTTCTGAGGTGCCCCCCGTGATCCCCACCCCCTGGGACTTATGTCCTTGAAAGTGGACTTGTCTTAGTGACTTACTTCTCATGAGTAGGACCCAGCAGAAGTACCAAAACATCACTTTGGGATTAGGTCATAAAAAGACTGCAGCTTCCGTCTTGCCCTCTCTTGGATGGCCCACATTGGGGGAAGCCATCTGCCATGTCATGAGCCAGCCCTGTGGGGACGCCCATGTGAATGACCTCCCCAACCAAACCTCGAAATGGCTGAAGCCCCGGCAACCCCTTGACTAAATCTTTGTAAGAAACCCTAAACCTGAACTTCTTCGGTAAGCTGCTCCTAGATTCCTGACAGAATAGTAAAATAAATGTGTGCAAATAAATGTGCACCTAAGTTTTGGGGTAATTTGGTATGCAGCTATAGATACCTAACACATATCAGCGAACTCCTACTCATTGGTCAAGACCCAGGTGAAATGCCCCCTCCTCCATGAAGCCTTTCAAAGTACTTTGTACTCGTACTTATCCCATGATCAGTTCTCACGCTGTTCTGTCATTTCAGTTTACAAGACAAGCCTGCTCCCACCATGAGCCCTTGAACTCCTGAAGGGTAGGGACAGGGCCTTGGTCATCCAAGCCAAGCACAGAGCCTGTCAGTCAGCAGGACCTCAGTCATTGTTTAGTCAAAGAATAAGTGACTTACACAGCAGCCGCCACCCAACAGGCCACCATCTTGCACACTTCCCCTCTGGCTCCAGGACGCTGCCTGGTGTGCTCCACCTGGAGTCCACAGGCTGGCCAGCTCGAGCTTGGGCCCGGTCTTTACATCTGCCCCAGAGGAGGTGACAACGATTTCAAAGATCACACCAGCGCACACCCAGCCTCCCGCCCAAGCCAGCATGCCCCGTCACCACGGTCAGTGAGAGTCCCCAGGGCAGGGCCAGTGGGGTAGAAAGGAGACAGCTTTCTTGCTGGATGTGTCTGTCACTCCAAGTGTAGGCTCCTTCTAGTAAGGAAGGACAGCTCTCCATGCCCTGGGCAGGCAGTGAGTGGGTGAGAGAGAGAGGAGTGAGTGGGCAAACCGACAGATGGACAGATGGACGGGCAGTGGGACCACAGACTGGATTCCTCTATAGACACGCCAGGCCTTCAGCTCAGGTGCAGCACAGCTTCCTGGCATGAGTGCTGGACCAGGGACTGGGTCCTCACATCCACATCCAAGGCCTGCTCCCCAAGGACACTGGGCAAGTCCTCTCCCCATGTGTGACATGGCCAGAGGAAGGGCTCCAGTGCCACGCCGTTTGACACATGGCCTCAGGTCATCCCACAACATGCCCAGGACTTGCCATCTCACAGATAGAGAGAGTGAGGTGGACAGAGGCTGAGCAGCTTGTTCAAGGTCATGCACACGGTAGAGCCAGGAATCCCTCCATGGCCAAGTGGGCCCCTGATACTGGATGCTGGCCAGGGTTACCAGGCAACCTGGACATCCCTCAGCCTTTCACAACACCACTGGATCTCTAAAAAGACACGTCCATGTGCCAGCAGAACCTGTGATTGTGACCTTATTGGGAAAGAAGGTCTTTGCAAATGTAGTTTAAGGACCTCGAGATGAGATCACCCTGCTTTAGGATGGACCCTAAATCCAGTGACACATGTCCTTGTGAGACACAGAAGACACATAGAGGGGAGGGCCAGGGGAAGACAGAGGCAGAGACAGGAGTGAGGTGGCCACAGGCAAGGAAGGGTGACTGCCCGCAGCCACCCCAAGCTGAAGAGGTGAGAAGGAGTTCTCCCTGCAGCCTCCGGGGGGCGTTACCACACCAACACCTGGAGTTCGAACTTTCGGCCTCCGCAACTGTGAGAGAATGGATTCCTGTTGTTTTCAGCCACCAACTTTATGGTGATTATTTGCCATAGCCCTGGGAAAATAATGCAACAGCTTACGTAGAAAATGGCTATTTCTGCGGCACACTCAGGTATACTGAGGCTGCTTATGCTGGACACTCCTGGCCTGGGGGTGTTGGCTGCCACCCCTGCAAGCCTCACCAAGGGCTGAGATATCAAAACACCCAGGTTTTGGCACCTGATAAAACACCATGTCACCTGAAAAGCCCTGGCTCAGAAACTCCGCCAGGAGCATCCTGAAGTGTCCATGTCCCTCTTGCCCATGTTTTTGGTGCACTGTGACTCTAATATACTTCACTGGTAGTTGATTTTCCCCCACTGATTTTAAGTGACGGTTTGGTGGAAATGACAGCCATGACCCCCACCCCGATCAGAGTGGACAGTTGGCTCAGGGTACCCTGGGGCTTGGCAGAACTTCTGCAGCAGTGTGTGACCTGGGGGCACAGGTGCAGAGATGGGGTGGCAAGTCCCCCGAGGCTTTAGGTGGAACACTGGCCAGGGGTTGTCCAGCAACAGTCAGCCTCAGCCATTTCCTGCCGCCCAGCCCTATCCCGATTAACCTCCCAGGGACAGGTAGTTTCCACCTGTTGCTGACATTGTCGTCAGATATTAACTGAAGTGATCTTAGGAACTCCAAGTTTCTGAGAACTTCTTGAGCCCTGAAATTATTTCATACAACTTCCTACACCCTTCGCAGGGGTGACTGGTGGTTTGTTTTGTCTTGTTTTGTTTTTTACAACAGGTTTACCATGGTTTTCTTCCATTTTAAAGAGAAAAAAAAAAGGAAAGGAACTGAAAAGTCTTGATGGGACATGTTTATGAATCTGAACTTGGCTCGCCTTGTGGTGGATACAGCAGACACATCACTGACCTGCTGGAGAGGCCTCGACAGCTACGGTGGTATAGACCTTGCTTGTGGGGAAGAGTAGGCGCCAGCGATTCCAGCAGGACAGAGATGAAACCACCTGAAAAATCCTCTTCCCTGTCTTCAACCTTGGAAATGCAAGCCCAACCAGGACGGCTGGTATCCGGTCAGAAGCCAGCCCGCCCTCTATGACAGCTGAGCAAACCTTCCTAGAATTCCTGGAGACAAGGACACAGGGACAGCTCAGAGGACTTGGGAACCCAGCACCCTGTGCTGTTAGCCCATCAGTACTACCGTTATTTTTGCTTGCCAATTTCACGACAGTGACCTGCTCAGGTCCCAAAAGTGTAGGCATTTTATTAGTATGAGATCTGCTCTTTTGTATTCCTCCATATCGGCTAAGGTATATAAATTGTAAATAGCACCCCCTAAGGCAAGTGCTGTGGGATCATTGCTATCATCATCCTTGGTGTCTGCAGGAAACCAAGACCATGCCATGAAGACACTCAAGAAGCCCTCTGGAGAGGTGCACATGGCAAGGAACTGAGGCTTCCTGCCCACAACCACACATACATGCCAGCCACATGTGGAGCCACCTGGGGCGGAGAGTCTCTAACCCCAGGCCAACCTTCAACGATGGCAGCCCCATCAATACCAGACTACAGCCTCATGAGAGACCCCAAGCTAGACCACTTACCACTCCCAAATTCCCGACTGCAGAACCTGTGTGTGTTATAAGTGTATATTCTTGTTTTAAGGCACTAAATATGGGGTAATTTGTTACCAGTAACAGATAACTAGTGCAGCCCTACATAACAATGATCGTGTGAGGACAGGTAGTGAGGAGCCTCTGATCACTCCACAGCCAATTTCAGGGATCAAACCCCCCATGAGAAGGCTGGCTGAGCAGCAGCACCAGGTGGAGAGCGCAGCTGAGCCGGGGCCACTGAACTGCCCAGGAAGGAAAGCAAAGGCAGGGGATGGGCCAAGATGGTCTCAGAAGACAAGCAGAGGCGTGCTGTGAGTGCACACCCAGCCGATTATACTCCACTCTAGCAGGTGCAAGGTAGAATAGCATTTAAAAAATAAGAATTCCCCAGACCTCTCACTGTGTTTCAGCCAGCTGTCTAGGGCATTGTTCCAATGGAGGAAGGAAAAGTTCTGCAGGATATTATAATTTTACCCCAAAAGAATCACTCAGGAAGTAAAAGAGTCTGAACATTGGCTCCGGGCCAAGGTGGGACTGGGGCACATGGCCTCTGGGGACAGAAGACCCAGCACTGCCCATCTCTCAGCCTTGATTTCCTCCTCCACAGCACTGCCTTTAATAGCACTTGGCTGTGATGATCAGATTAGATGAGACATACGAGTGTTTTTGCAAACTGTACGGTGCTCTGCAAATTATAAAGTACCTACAACTAAATATATAAGGCCATTGTTTTCAGAGGAAACATATCTCTACCCAGTCCTAAGGCACCAGCTGTCTCAGAGACAACGTTGAACACTAAAACAAAATACAACACACCAAAAGCAGGCAAAAACACAGACTTCATGCCCTCACCAGACTCCAGGAGACCTGGATTCAGCTTCCAGACTCAGAGCTTGACAGCTCTGCCACCTTGGATAAGTCGTTTTCTCATTTGTAAAACAAGGAAGTGGAATAGGAAAACCTCCAAGGTTCCTCCAAGGCCAAAAGTTGTATTAATCTGTACGCCCTGCTACCTAGATAAGCCTCTGAGAAAAATGTACTAAGTAGTGTTTCCCATGAAATCACCATGAGCTCGCTGAAATTGCTTTGCAAATTTGCCTTGCAAATTGCTTTGCTCCTTCTACTTGTTTCTATCTATTGGAGTATTGTTTACCACAGACCTAGAGAATCATAACAATATAATCAAGTTAAAATAACAGGTAGATTCTGAATTTTGTGCCCACAAGCAGAGAATACACCTTTTTCTCAAATTATCAGTGGAGATTTGCAAAACACTTACCAAATACTTATACAAAAAATAACTTCTTTAAATTACAAAAAGCAGAAACTGTGCAAGCCATTATCCAAACCACAAAATCCAACAAAGCTAGGCTAGAATGCTGAAAGTCTGAAGAACCAAAAATAGACGATTCATTTGGAAACTGAAATATTCTTTATATTGGCTTCAGAAAATAAATAAAAAATACGACAGAAAATTAGAATATGACTTGTCAAAGCTTACTGCATACTACCAAAGCTGTATTAGGAGGTAAATTTATAATATTAAGATGCCTTCGTTGTTAAAATAAAACAATACAGTTTTCGCTTCCAGGATGACAGCATGAGTACCTCCACGGACCACTTTCCGGTGAAACAAACAAGGCTGGCAGAAACTACCTTTAAAAACTACCTTTAAAAAAACAACCAACCATTTAAAAATCTCTGGAGACTGGAAACTAACGGCATGCAATGAATAAAGAAGCATTTATTCAAGAACAGCTACTAAAACTTGGTAAGAACAGTGAGAATCTGCCATATCTCAGCTGTAACCCACTCTCCACTTCTGTTTGACAGAAGCTTCATTCCAGGTGGGTGTGGCCAAGAAATCAGGGTTCCCTCTCCCGTCATCTCCCAATTTTTGTTTTGTTTTATTTTGAGACAGAGTCTTGCTTTGTTGCCCAGGCTGGAGTGCAATGGCACGATCTCGGCTCACTGCAACCTCCCCGTTCCAGGTTCAAGCAATTCTCGTGCCTCAGCCTTCTGAGTAGCTGGGATTACAGACGTGCGCCACTACGCCCGGCTAATTTTCGTATTTTTAGTAAAGATGGGGTTTCCTCTTGTTGGCCAGGCTGGTCTCAAACTCCTGACCTCAAGTGATCCACCCACCTTGGCCTCCCAAAGTACTGGGATTACAGGTGGGAGCCACCACGCCCGGCCCTCATCTCCCAATTAAAGCTCAGCATATCTCACTAGGAGAGCCAGGCCACCATCATCTCTCATCCCCTCCAACTCCAAGTTGCAAAGGCTAAGTTCCAGGTGAGTGTAGCTGGAAAATTGGAGCTACCTTTCTCCCAGACACTCCCCATAGAACAAAGACGTGGCAGGCCAAGAATACTGAGATCCCAACCACCCTGACTCCAGTTTGCTCATGGATAGAGGTTATGGGGTAGAAGCAAGCTGAGAAGATCTTGCACAATTTCTGCTTTTTGTAATTTAAAGAAGTTATCTTTTTGGATACTTGATTATATTATCAGAGGCCACCATCCACTCAGTGCCCAGAGTTATAGCTCAGGCAGTTTACCCAGAGGAAAAAGTAATCCATAAGAAAAAAAGGAGCTCTGAAGCTTTCCCCAAAGGAACTGACTTTATTTGAAACAGGCTGTGGTAAAGTTCAAGCCTAAGGGCACTCTTGAAAACAACATCTCCTCTTAATTAGCAGCAAGCTAAACCAAAGACCAGCTAATTCACCAGAAAGAACAAGGGACACAGACAGCCAAGAAAAGCCCTCCTGAGGTCCTAACAAACCTCAAAGACTGGCCTCAAAATCTACTTCTGCGTGGATTTACTTGAATCAGACTCTGGAGCAATTTATACCCCAGGACATTTTCTTTTTTTTTTTTTGAGACGGAGTCTCGCTCTGTCACCCAGGCTGGAGTGCAGTGGCGCGATCTCGGCTCACTGCAAGCTCTGCCTCCCGGGTTCACACCATTCTCCTGCCTCAGCCTCTCCGAGTAGCTGGGACTACAGGCGCCCGCCACCACACCCGGCTAATTTTTTGTATTTTTTAGTAGAGACGGGGTTTCACCGTGGTCTCGATCTCCTGATCTCGTGATCCGCCCGCCTCAGCCTCCCAAAGTGCTGGGATTACAAGCGTGAGCCACCGCGCCCGGCCTACCCCAGGACATTTTCAAAAACAATAGAGTGGCTGGGCACAGTGGATCACACCTGTAATGCCAGCACTTTGGGAGGCCAAGGCAGGCAGATCACTTGAGGCCAGGAGTACGAGACCAGCCTGGGCAACACGGTGAAACCCTGTCTCTACTAAAAATACAAAATTTAGCCAGGCATGGTGGCATGCACCTGTAGTCCCAGCTACTCAGGAAGCTGAGGCTGGGAGAATTGCTTGAACTGGGGAGGTGGAGGCTGCAGTGAGCCAAAATCATTCCACTGCACTCCAGGCGGGGGTGACAGAGCAAGATTCTGTCTCAAAAAAAAAAAAAAAAAAATAGAGATAGAGCAATCATCAAGTAATTAGTGGGACCTAATGGGCTGGGTATATTCTCAAATGAAGCAGGCACCCTAAGGAGAGATCAGGAAAAGAGACAGTCCAAGAGAGCCCTGCCGAAGCCAGTCATCCCAGGGTGACTGGGCACACACCCCAGGCTGCATCCTCTGAGGATGATGAAAATGTTCTAAAAGCGATAGTGATAAGGAATGCACAACTCTGTGAAAAGAGCAAAAACGATTGACTCATTCCCTTTAAATGAATGAATTGGACCTGTGAATTACACCTCAACAAAATTGTTAACAAAAGTAATAATTCAGAAAACAAAGGGCCCACCTATTCATCTCAATATTCATTTTAAAAAGATGAGTCTTGGCTGGGCAAGGTGGCTCATGCCTGTAATCCCAGCACTTTGGGAGGCTGAGGCAGGTGGATTACCCGAGGTGAGGGTTCCAGACAAGCCTGACCAACATGGTGAAACTCTGACTCTACTAAAAGTACAAAAATTAGCTGGGCGTGGTGGCAGCCACCTATAATCCCAGCTATTCCAGAGGCTGAGGCAGGAGAATCACTTGAACACAGGAGGCAGAGGTTGCAATGAGCTGAGATCATGCCACTGCACTCTAGCCTAGGCTACGAGAGTGAAACTCCATCTCAAAAAAAAAAAAAAAAAAAAATCAGTCTTAAGAAAGGAAATGATGACAACAGAAATAAAACTAAATAACCTTGACAGCAGAAAATACAATGGGATGAATTAATAAATTGATTTTTGGAGGTCTCACTACTCCTGTTTCTGTTTGCAACAGTTCACATTTCTGCAAAATGCTTTCAAGCACTCCCTGCATAACTCTCATTTCCAAAAACGGTCTCTATTTGACTCTCCAGCCTTTGAATGGAAAAAGAATTTTCACCGGATGCTGTCAGGAGAGTGTCCCTTCCCTGGGATTCCCTGAGTAATTCCTTATCAAGTGCCCCAAGGCATGGAGGCCGCTCTGGTTTTTCAGCCCATACTCAAATGTGTTGCTCCTGTAGCTCCCAGCCAGCCAGTGAGAAGGCAGCACTCAGCTGCAAAGGTTTCTGCTCAGATCCCCAGCCCTAGGAAGAAAGCTCATTATTTGGACTAGGCCACCACTCACCACGGAGTAATCAGAGGGCTGTGAAAACCGCCTGCCTGAAGAAGAAATCCTCTATTCAGGAACCTTGGACCTGTTCAGCTCTGCCACTTACTAGCTAGGTAACCTGAGCAGATCACTTGGCCTTTTTGGGCTTCAGTCTCCTCATCTGTGCAGTGGACATACAGATAGCTATTGTGAGGATTAAGTAAAATACTGTATATGAGAGTGTGATATGGTTTGGCTGTGTCCCCACCCCAGTCTCATCTTGAATTGTAGCTCCCGTAATTCCCACGTGCTGTGGGAGGGACCCAGTGGGCGGTAAATCATGGGGGTGATTTCCCCCATACTGTTCCCGTCCATGGTCGTGAATAAGTCTCATGAGATCTGATGGTTTTATAAGAAGCTTCCCTTTTCGCTTGACTCTCATTCTCTCTTGCTTGCCACCATGTAAGATGTGCCTTTCACCTTCCACCATGATTGTGAGGCCTCCCCAGCCATGTGAAACTCTGAGTCCATTAAACCTCTTTTTCTTTATAAATTACCTGGTCTCAGGTATGTCTTTATCAGCTGCAGTGAAAATGGGCTAATACAGAGTGCTTGACGCTTATCTCCTTTCTTCCTCAACTGTCATGTGTCAGAGACTTATCCCAATCTCCTGTCCACACCCTCAGCTGCTTTTGTTCCAAACTGATCGGCTCCCATGCTTAAAGGCAGCCTAGGCTTGGAGGAACCCCAGGGTCTCCATTTAAAGGCTGCTTAATCTGTGTTAAAATAAACTTGAATTGAACCAAAGGTAAATGACCCAGAAAATAACAATCCTATCCAATGGGAATGGACAGGGACGATTGGGACTCTGCCTCTTTGGTCTGCTGTCTGGGTCATGGAATCCGATATCCTGTGGCCATAGCTGAGCTAATGGAGGGTGATGGAACCCAGGAGGAGGACTGGCCTTGACAAAATGCAGACATCCACTGGTGTTTACAAACCCAACAGCTAGGAGCCTTCTCTGAAAGCCAAACTCGGCCCCTTCTCTCCCTCAGCATTAATTTCCAACACAAATATTTGGAAATAAAATCATTAATCCTTTTTGCCAAGTTTAGGGGGTAGGGTTGGGGATAAATAATACCACGTCCAACGTCAGACCCAGCAAACAGCCCCATGCGTCACTCCCTACAGCAAACGGCCTTGTGCAGCAGGGCACTGGTGTGGTAGACGCTTAGCCACACTGGCCGGTTCTCCGGGTGACCAGCAGAGCTCAGAGGACTTCCTAGAGCTCACTCAGAAATGTGACTCTAGCAAAGCCCTAATGCTTGGGAAGAATGAGGGGAGGGGGAGAAAAATTGGGAGTCAAGATGGAGTCAAAGAAAGAACTCAGGAACCAGCAAGAGGCTACATCTGCTACCAATAGCAAGTGGACAGCTCTGCCCGCACACCCGGCTGCTGGGACAAAATGGAAAGCAGCAGGTCTCCCAGGAAAGGTCCTGTCCCCATTTGATGTGGGCGAGTCCCATAGCCCAGTTTTCTCACATTCCTTTATTTCTATGTGAAAAGACAGGTTTCTAGGCACACACCAGAGCCTGGCACCTGCACAGCAAGGTCCTGTTTCACAGCCTGGGGACAACAGTCATTCAGGATAATAAAGTGCAAATGTATTGTTGGGGAAGCTAGGGGCTCTGTAGGACGTGACCCCTTTGGCTTCTGATGCTCTACTCTGGGGCCTGATCACTGTGGGCTCCTCCCTTCTCTGACCCTGTGATGGGTTGAATTGTGTCCCCCAAAAAGATACGCTGAAGTCGCAACCCTTAGTACCTTGTTTGGAAATGGGGTCACTGCAGATGTAATTAGTGAAGTGAAGATGAGGTTGTACCAGAGTAGGGTGGATCCCAAATCCAATATGACTGTTGTCCTTATAAGAGGGGCCTGAACACATACAGAGACAGGGAGAACTTCCTGTGACCGTGGAGGTAGAGATTTCAGCTGTGGGCTGGGAGCATCAGTCACCTTGGGGAGCTGGAGAGAAGGAGCGTCTCAGAGGCGCTCGGTTCTGCAGACCGGGGCATGTTTCAAGCCACCCAGTTTATGGTGCTTTGTTGCAGCTGCCATTGGAAACTAATTCAGGCCCCAAGCCCTAAAGCCTAATTCCACCCCTAACCTTTCTCCACGCCCCGTGGGGGCGGAACCATGGTAGTAGGCCTGAGAATCCACCCGGAGGAGGGGTCAGTTGACCTGGGGAGTTGCCATCAGAAATTGCAGAGGCCGAGCAAGGCCTGGGGTGTGCCGGACAGAAGTGGGTGGGCATGAGGAAGGACGAGGTGGGCACCGTCTCCTGGCAGGCCCCTGACCTGGGGAGGGGCTCAGGGAGGGTGGAATCAGGTGAGCAGAGAAAGGCTGACACCTTCTCCAGCTGTGAACTCTGAAATGGCTGGGACTAGAACAGAATCAAGCCTCCTCTAGACTTTTCATGAAAACCTTGGAGTCTCTGCCAACAGAAAGGGGGAAGAAGAGCCCCAAACACAACTACGTCCCATTTCTCCATTACAGTGGAGGTAGAGACTGCATATATTATCATATATTTGACCAATTACAGTTTTGGGGTCAGACAGGACACTGGAGTCAAATATAATTAACATATATTATAACAAATATATGTTAATTGTAACAGAACAAATATATGTTAATTACATTTGACCCCAGTGTCCAGGCTTGACCCCAAAACTGTAATTGCCCCCATCCCTGACCCCAGCCAAGCTCATGCTGTGCTCAACTCTATTTTCTCATCCGGCCATAGCCAC
Source organism: Hylobates moloch (assembly GCF_009828535.3). Taxonomy (NCBI): domain Eukaryota; kingdom Metazoa; phylum Chordata; class Mammalia; order Primates; family Hylobatidae; genus Hylobates; species Hylobates moloch. The sequence continues at coordinate 9,203,639 of NW_026652278.1, read as the reverse complement.
GCACCTCTGAGTCCAGAGACTTCCAGTTGTTTCTACTTTTCCAGCAGCAGGAGGGAAAAAAACAACTTGGATCTGAAAAGCAGAAGGGGAATTAAGAAAGTATCTCAGCCTCTGGCAGCTTTTTTTTTTTTAACCACTAACTGGGCAATGAATAATTTATAGCCAAGAATGTTTGTGGGGGGATAAAATGTTGACAAGTCAAGAAAAACCTCTTAGCAGCCTAACGGGCAATCCATCTTTAAGAAACAGGTTTCAAATGCACAGCTCTTGAAGAGGCTGGTTGAGGTTGTTTTCTTTCTCTCTCTCTTTTTTTTCTTTTTTATCTATATGGAAATTGGTGAGTGCTGAAATGTGCCTCACTTCAGCACGAACTTGGGCCGAATGATATCCCAGGCAAGAATTAAATCATCGCTTCTTACAGCAAGAAATAAACACCCAAGCGAGGGAGACCCTTGCCGCATGCGGTGGAGGGGAGCTAGTGAGCCTTTCGGTGTTTGACGGGGCCTTCGTATTCCAGGCAGGATTCAAAGCTCAAGCTCAGCCTCACCAGAGCAAGGGGGTGACTCGGCCCAAAAGAACATTCCTCAGGGAAGCTCCAAGTGAATCCTCTGTGATTGCATGACTGAGACCTTCTTGTCCTTGAGATGTGGGCATCATCGTTAATATGCCAGGGTCTAGGAACCAGGATGGCATTGCAAGGTCTTCATGCCAACAGTGGCTGGGGTGATGCCTATGATGCCAAGTGCCCTGATAACTACAAGGCCAAGCTCATAACAAGCACCTGCCATGTTTCAGGGCTAAGTTCCTTACAAAGAACCTCTCCTTTCGTCTTCGTGTCTGCTCTCTGGCTGGTGCTAGTTAGACTGCCCACATTGTGGCTTCCTTCTCTGCTTCAGGAGGGCCCCTGAGAAATGGGAGCTCGGGGAGGACCTATAACTCTGTTAAAGGAAAGAGATGGTAGAAGCTGGCTCTGAACCTGTGTTATTCCCCTATGCTTAACCACCTTGCAATGGCCATCTCCTATGGTTGCTGACTTAGTTTTGGAGGCTGAGTTTTCCAGAAAGCAGCAGATATTGGGGTGTGCCTCCTCATAGTCTCATTCCCTCAATGCACCCCCTCCTACTCTGAGCCCCAGATGACCAAGGTTATAGTTGTACATGGAGACCCAAGTCTAGACCAAAGCTAAATACGTCTAGGAATAGGACAGGTGAGGCTGGTGCCATTAATCAGAACTGTATTTGTTATCTGCTGCTGTGTAACAAATGGCCCCCAAACTTAGCAGCTTTAAAACAACAAATGTTTATTGCCACACAGTTTCTGCGGGTCAGGAATCCAGATGCATCCCAGCTGTGTGTTCTGGCTCAGGGTCTCCTACAAGGCTGGCACCATGGTGCCTGCTGGGGCATATGTCATTTCAAGGTTCAGTTGGGGGAGGATCCACTTCCAAGCTCAGCCACATGGTTGTTGGCCAGTGCAGCTCTGCACCAGGTGTGGGACTGTGGTCCTTAGGTCCTCACTGGCTATCAGCAGGAGGCCTCCCTCAATTCTTAGCCACATGGGCCTCTCCACAGAGCAGCTTACAACATGGCAGCCAGTTTCCCTCAGAACAAGGGAGACAAGAGAGCGAGAAAGGTAGAAGCCAGAGGCTTTGCTGTGCAGTCTCAGAATGACATCCCATCATGGCGCACACTCAAGGTGGGGGGTACACAGGGGCAGGAACACCAGCAGGTGGCAGCCATGGGCAGCAACTGCACTCGTAATCTAGCATTATGTAAGAAAGTACGTAACAAAGCTTCCCACAATAAGCACTTCACATCTCTCAGTTTCTGTGGTCAGAAATTCAGGAGCAGTGTGAGTGGGAAGTTGTGTCTTAGGGTCTCTCACAGAACTGCAGTCAGAGGTCAGCGAGGGCTCCAGTCCTCTGAAAGCCTGTCTGAGGCTGGAGGACCCACTTCTAGGTGGTGCACTCACATGGCTGTTGGTAGGAGGCCTCAGTTCCTCTCCGCGTGTGCCTCTCCTCAGGGCTGCTTGAGCATCCTCACAGTATGGTGTCTGGCTTGCCCAGTGTGCAGTCCAGGAGACCATGGCAGAAGCTGCAATGCCTTCTGTGATGCAGCCTTGGAAGTCGTCCCACCCCATCACTTCCGTAGTATTCTACTGGTCCTGCCCCATCACTTCCACAGTTTTCTACTGGTTACATAGGCCAGCCCTGTTCAGTGTGGAACAGGACACCACAAGGGCATGAATACCTGGAGGTAGAATCACAGAGGCCATCTTGGAGATCAATTCCCACATCAACTAAGCAATCCCACCATGGGATGGAATCACAGGGTGCTGGAGCCGAGCCAAGAGGATACTGGACCCCAAGCCCATGCACACCACACTCTCTGCAGTCCCCAGAGTGTGACAGCTGTCTGGGGCCCTTGTCTTTACGATGTTCCCTCTGCTTGGCAGGCTCTTCTCCCACAGTGGGCTCCTACTCAACCTCCAAAGTCCAATTCAAATGTTACCGCCTCTAGTCCTCACCCTATCCCCTCACCCCACCCCACTCACAATATGGATGTCTCCCTCCACAGGCCCCTGTGCACCTTTTTGCATGCCCTTATTATCAGCCTTATCTCAGAATCTATCTGCTTACCCCACTTGTCTGAGGCTCCACATGGCCAGGGACCTTGAGCTACCTGTGTCACCTGAGCACCTGGCCAGGGTCTGCACATTGTAGGTGCATGGTCATTATAAGATTGAGCCAAGTCAGCCTCAGCAAGTTTCAGGGCTGGGCTGAGACCAGAGTGAAGGTCCCAGCTTCCTGAGCCCTTTCCTGCAGTTGCAGTGGGACTTTTAAGCACACATCTGGGGTGAGTGCCTTCCCAGAGTCCCCCATCAGGCCTTAGCCAGTGGGTCCTCACACATGACACCAGGAAGGAGCCTCAGCCCCGGCTGGGGACATCCCTGAGCTGCTAGTCCAGCTCCAAGAGTTGAGCATCTCCATCCACTCTTCATCCACAGATTCAGTACATGTCCCCAGATTCCTGCCTGGCTTCCTCCCTGCAGCGGGCCCATTGTAGACAGCTCCCCCAACACCCACTAAAGCTTGGTGTGGGCTCTGACCTATGGAAGGTCCTTGCAGGTGCAGGCAGGGGGAGGCGAAGTGCCCAGAACGGGGCTGAATGTGATTGCTGGGCATATCTCACAGTGAACGAGTTTCCGCTGCCAAATAGTGCCTCACTGCTCCAGTGAGGGCGTGGCCTCTCCCATGCACAGGTGTTCTAAAGGGTGCATCAGTTAACTGAATGTGCATCAGTTACCTGAGCAGCGCTGTCACCTGGACTCCTTCAGCCCTACCTCCTCCCCTCCTTCACTCCAACGGAGAGGGGCCTTTTAGCCCTATACCATGGCAAAGTGAGTCTGGGGGGTCCACTCACATTTGCAATGGGACAATGGCTTGTCTGGAAGTTGCTTCTGTCCAAAGAACAAAAGGTGACAGAGCTCGGACACAAGGATGCCCACAAGCAGCTCAAGAGTAGCCCAAGGGGCAGGGGCAAGATAGAGCCAGAACAGGGAAGGACGAGGAGCTAGAGAGGGAGAAAGAGGGCAACGGGCTGGACCTGAGGGGCCTCTGAAGCCTACCCAGTAGCCACTGGCATTGGCAACAGTACTTGGGCTCTGGTGTGTTTTCCATCAGCGGCAGCTTTGGCACTGGTCTCTTTCCACACACCCTTCCACATCTTTTCAGTACATATCAGGACATATCACATATTATGTGACTTGAGGTCCCTGTATTAGTTTGTTTTCACACTACTATAAAGAACTGACCAAGGCTGGGTAATTTAGAAAGGAAAGAGGTTAAATTGACTCACAGTTCCGCATGGCTGGGGAAGCCTCAGGAAACTTACAATCGTGGTGGAAGGCACCTCTTCACAGGGCGGCAGGAGAGAGAACGAGTGCCAAATGCAGAGGGAAGACCCTCATAAAACCATCAGATCTCATGAGAACTCACTCACTAGCACGAGAAAAGCACAGGGGAAACCGCCCCCATGATCCAGTTTCCTCCACCTGGTCCTGCCTTTGCCACCTGGGAATTATTACAATTCAAGGTGAGATTTGGGTGGGGATGGAGAGCCAAACAATAGTAGCTCCCAAGCCCCAGAAGTCTGGAGTTCAGTAGATCTGTGGGGGTTGGCATTTTTGTTTTAATCTCCCTCCAGTCATTCTGATGCAGCCCAGCTTTAAAAGTCCTTACATTGATGGTAAAGCAATTATCCAGCCCCAATTTTCTGACACAATCCCTATTTCCTAGAGCTTAGGAATGAAGGTAATTTGTACTAAAATGTGAATCATTCTGTTTTCCACCTATTAAGTCCTTGCATGTAAATTCATTTCTGTATTTTAGAAATCTGTTGACCAGTCTTATCCTCCAGTTTGGAATTTTGCAAAGTTCCATTACTGTACACTTGATTGTTGAAAAGAAGATAGAGAAGGGCCTCTTCAGAAGAATTTCCGAAATGAACCATTCTTATGGCCTCTTCCAAATGAATTTGCACTGATCCGATTCATTTATTGCCTCTAACTCCCTTCCTGCCTAATGGCTTTCAGAATCTAAGGAACAAGCTGAAGAATCAGGCCTGAAAATCCAATCCTTTATTAGCTCCCGTGGCCTGAGTCTGGAGGCTCAACAATGCCTTCTTGCTGGTCCTGGTCACATCTCAAGATTTATTATGGTCTTTCCCTCTAAGCAAAACCCCACATGAGAGCAAGGGCCAAGCCTGCGTTTCCTTAGCAATGTGCACCCCCTGCTGAGCACAGTGCCTGGACACAGTAGGCATGCAGCGCTAAGGCCCTTTGGGACCCTGCCCAGGGCCTCCTGGATGCCCGCTGCCCACTTGCTGTGTGTCAGGGCAATGCCTCATTCCTGTCAATGCAGGAGGCCCTCAGAGAGAAGCATGCCCGGGAGCAGAATCCCACCATGCCCCATGAGGCAGCTCGGAGCACAGAACGCCCCCACCATCATCACCTCCAAAGCCCCTCAGCTGGCAGATGCCACCCAGCAGGACACTGGGCAGCAAATATTGGGTCACCGAAGGCGTGTGGACTGGTACGGTTTCTCAGGCTTGCCCTGGGAGGATCCATCCATCCTCACCAGCAGTGTCTGGCTCAGAGGCCTCGCCTGCCTGTTCCATGGATCAGGGGCCCTCATATCCTGCAACGGGCCCATCTTCGTGGGTCACGGGCTGTCTCTGAAATGTCCAGAGGTAAAAGAGCGACCCTAACCCAGAGCGAAAGACAGGGCAGACCCTAACCGAATCCATGTCCTTGGTCTTCATCTGACCTTCCTCCAAGCCACTGAGCTCACTGCCCCCTCCAAGAAAGACAAGGACCTTGATCATTCCTCCTAGCTCTAAAGCCCACGACTCCAGACCATGCCAGCCACACTCATCCGTCCACCCCAGAAGGGCCCAGCTGTCATGCCTGCCTGTGTCTCTCCAGAATCCTACAGACAGTCCCAAGCCAGGCTCTTGGCTTCCTCAGATCTGCTCCTCTGAGAGACTTCTGCTTTCCTGAAATGCATTTACCATTGTCAGGGATGCCGGCCACAGGCAGATGCCTGGCACGGACTCACCGAGGGAGAGCCGCTCCTCACCCCTGACGCCTCCCAACTCAAATGTTCTCCTTAGGGTTCATCAAATGAAAACCCTAGTCCCGAGGTGTAAAAGCCTCTTAGGAGGTTAATAGCGAGTGGATAGAGCAATAAATGTAATGATTTAATTCTTCAAGGATGGCCAAACAGACTGCTGTTTACCAAAGTCTTTGCAGATAATTACTAACAGATAATTACAAAAACCTGCCAAATCGGGGCTGCCCCAGAAATGGCCACAGCCCCAATCCCCTTTGCCAAGCTAAGCTAATGGGTTGATTCCACAGAGAAATTCCACACAGGTCGCTTTCCGGGAAAGACACCAGGCAAGAATTTCCACTGCTCGCTTTCTCTCACTTTCTTTCTTTCTTCCTCTCTCCCCTCGCCTCCTCTCCCTCTCTCCTCTCTCCTTGCTCCATCCCTCGCTGAGGCCTGTTTCTATCACCCCTGGAACGCTCTCCCATGTTGTGACCTGTGTCCCTGGAGAGGGACCACAGTCATTTTAGGCCAATTTCTCAAATAGCCTCTTTTCCTTCTCAATCTCCAGTTAGCAGACACGGGGCAGTGGAACATTCACTGCAGTGGAACAGCTCTGGGTCGGGCTTTGGTGAAGGGGTTCAGAGGGACACCTGTGGCTTGAGTCTTCCGTAGCTGTCTGGCAAAGAGAAGGGCATCCTGAGGTTGGTGGGGAGGTGACCCATAGGGACCACCTAAAGCTACCTGGACAGGAAGTTGGTCCCAGACCCTGAGAAAAGAAAGGAACAAGGTGTGTAACCCATAGAGCATGTGAGCCTCCCTGGGCCTGCCCTCCTCTCCCGCTAAGAGGTCACTGGGTTTCCCACCCAAGGGCCCCCTCCCGCTCCAAACATACCCACCCCCAGAGAGAAGTCCAACTCCAGTAGCACTGGCGAGCCTGGCAGATTTCACTGAAATTTTCATGGGGAGGTAAAGGAAGAGATGACCCTGCACATCTCAATGCAAAATGTCTTTAAAATCCCTTATTAATATCTCTGCGTATTCTCCGAGCTCTCCTCCTACTGCAGCTGCCTCATCCCAGAGACACATCTCTGCTCCTCCTCTTTCTCAGCTTCTGCTGCTCCATGGGATCAATCTGGATCAGGGGCCGCATGTGCCTGTCCTGTGGGCCAGGGGCACATCTGATTCTGCAGTTGATTCACCGACATGGCCCGGGGCTGTCTCTGCCCTGGGCCTGAGTCCTCTCTGCAGGTAAAGGTGATCTTTATGATCGTCCAGTCCACACCATCGATGCCACACTTGCAGGCCCTGTAGCCCCCTTCGGAGTGGTCCTTCAGCTGCAGAAATGGAGAGCTTCCTACGCCCAGGGCATCCGGTGCTGTGGCAGGCCGGCACAGGAGAAGGCTTCCCCTGCACTGAGCCATAAGTGGACCCTCAACCTTTGCTAAGACCCTTGGAGAACACAGAACAGTCTCCTCCTTTCCTCTAACAAGTCTTCAAACATCAAACATGCTTTTTCCATCCTAAGCTGACTCAGCTTCTCTCCAGGTGGAAGGTGGGACCCTGCAGTCCTTCCTCGCTGCCTGGAGGACCCTGCAGTCCTTCCTCGCTGGCCTCTCGACACCAGGGCCACCCTCCACTGAGCAGTCACCAGCTTGGGCTGCCCTTCTCCAGAGGTGGTGCCAGTGGGCTGCTAGGATCTAGTGTGGTCCTGCCACGCACAGGGCAGCAGTACCGCCCACCCGCTCCCACCCGGGCCCTGCTCCTGCCCACTTCTCCTCCCGTAGGCGTCTGTCCCACCATGACAGTGAGGTCCCCGGCTCTCCGGGGCCTGTTCAGATGCAGTAAATGAAGCCTACTCAGATCAGCTCACAACAGTGGACTTTAACCACAGGCATGGGCACACATCAAGCAACCCAAGAACCAAGGAAGTGTGGGTATGGGCAGTGGGGACCAGGCACTGGCTAGAAGAAGCCACTGCCTCCTCCAGCCCCACTCGCCCCACTTGGGGCTGTGCAGATCCTCACCCCCTCTTGGGCCCTCAGGCTCTCATCCTCCCTCTCTTGCAGATCTCCCCCTGCACCTGCCTCAAACACTCCGATGTGCATGACTGTCTCCATTCCAGTGCCACCATCCAACCAACCAACATCTCTAATCCAATCCCAAATTCCCTGGAGATGAATCTTATTGGATCCCCCTAGATCAAGCCTCTCTCATCCAATCAGTGGTAGCCCAGGAGGGGCGTGTCCCAGACATGGCCTTGGGGCCCTCCCAGTGGAGGGTGTGGGTATGCAGACCCCCAGCCATGTGCTGTCTACGCTGCTGACTCCATCGCTCCACCTCCCCACCCCAGCCCCCTGCACTCACACAGTAGACCCCTTACAGGGCTTGTCCCCTTCTTCCTGAATCCTCTCCTCTGCCAAGATTGTCCCCCTCCCCAGCCAGTGGATCTTGTTTTAATCCTAATTCTGGCTTCCAGTATAAATGCTCTCTCTCCATCCTGTGCTGTTCACAAATCTGATGCCTGTGTCTGCTGGGTCCCCGGCTAAGCTGAAAACCACAGGCCCAGCCAAGGCTAGACAAGGCCTTGGTGGGGCAATGGTGGTTTCCTGCCCAGGGCTCTTGAACCTGGGATTTGACCCACTGGACTAGGGACCTTGTTCCTGCCTCTGTTGCCCCCACCAGCTCTGCCCTTCCCACCACAGCCCTGCTCTCCAATACCCACCCCTGCCTAACTCCCAGCCCCAGCACAGTGCCCAGAACATCCAGGCTCCCTAGTGGCTGTCCCAGGCCCAGCTGCTTTCAAGTGGCCCCACTCCACCCTCCCCCAGACCCAGGACACACCCCTGCCTTGGAGCCTCCCTGGGGAACCTTACTGGACGACAGGAAAGAACATTCACTTCCACTAGTGTTATCCTGACATCAAACCTGGCTGTGCAGAAAGAGCAGGCTCCTTCAGCTGGGGAACAGCCCTGCATGACAAAATTAGTGCCACTCCACCGGGCCTCCAGAAACCACGCCCACTGCCCACCGAGAGCCACCGGGAGTTCACCGGGTCCTGAGAATGCACATCCTCTGCAGCACAGCGTCCCCAGCCAGGAGCTTCCCAGATGCACATTCCAGGTACGCCCCACAGGGAGAAGGAGCTCTTCCACCAGCCCGGCAGCCCCCAGGTTTCAGGAACCATTTCAGCCACCTTAGCAGGGTTCATGTTCAAGTTTAGACTAACAGTTTCATGACCACATTTTTAAAAATTCTATTACTAATTCAGCTTTTATGGGGGGAAAAAAAAAGCCCAGCTTGATTTTCTAACTTGGTTTTTCAAGAAGCTGGGTAAGACTTCCCTATCTGACAGCAATGAGTAAATCATTACTCAGCACCTTAGAAGAACATTCTAGAGCTCCAGAGAGCTTTCGGGCCAGGAAGGTGTGCCGGGGAGCTGGACTCCTCTGACCACATTTTCCAGAAGTAAGCCCTTTACCTTGGTCTGCTCAAGGTGCCGTGGTGTTGTGCGAGGGTAATGAAGGGACTGCAATGGAAGCCGTGCGGGAGACACGCCCTGGGACAGGAGGCTCAGGCCTCACTCCGTGCTCTCGTCTCCACCAGCCGGAGGCCCTCCAACCTCACCACGCCCTAGGGACAGACAAACGGCATGTGACAGACACCCCCGTGCCCCTCGAGGCACCCACCCCTGAGCCCACCTCTGCCTCAGCATCTTGGTGGCAGGCGCTGGCTGACCTCACACTCCCTGGCCCTGAAAGCACTGGCCTCACACATGCCTCGTGTGTGTCTCCAGGCACATGGGAGTCTGCCCAGGCCAAGCACGCACAGCTGGAAGTGTGGGGGTGAAGTCCCCCAGGGCAAACCTCTGACCAGGGGTGTCGTGAGCCAGTGGGTGAGCTATCCTCTGCCCTTCCAGTGGACAATTCTGTCCCTAGCCAGGAGGCCCCGATGGTGTCAAGCCTCAGGGCCCACAGCAGCCACCTCGACAGCCCTTGTGTTCCTGTTTCCTCCTCCTGTTCCTACTCTCCACACTCCCATGCCTCCACTTTTTGAGATCTACTCCGATAGCCCACCCGCACCCAAGTCTCAGGCCTGGCCTCCCGGGAGCCTAAACTAAGATGCCATCTCTCTGCACACCACAGGGCCACAGGGCCTCACGCGAGGCTGCTGCTGAGTCAGCTCTCCATAAAAACCTGCCAGAGGAATCAAGGAAGCTCCTGTGTCCTGCCTGGGAGGTGGTCCGTACAGGAGAGTCACACAGCACATCTGTCATATGAACAGGGTTTCCTGACATGCAGGCCTCTCTCTGCCAGCCTCAAGCTTCACTTCAGCGAGTGCGGTCCCCCTAGGCCGGCGACACTGAGCCCTTCCAGCTGTCAGAGCCCATGGCATTGGCTGCCATCTGCGCTGCAGTCCACAGGCTATTAAGGGAGGCCCAGAGAGGCCAGAGCTGGGCCTTGTCACTGGCCCACACAGCTCCTGTTACTACAGTCACCACCCAGACACTCATTATCCCCCCTCTGAGGCCTGCAAATGGCCCTGCCAGGGAATGTGGGGGTCATGATTGCTTTTTGCTCAGTATCCGACCCAGGCTAGGACGTGGCTCTCTCTGAGGCTGGAGGTGTGGAAAGGAAGGTTCCCACAGGTCCACATCAGAGGTCTGGACACAGATGGGAGCACAGCCCAGATCAGTGCACCCTCCCAAACCCCTTCCAGAAGAGCCCATTGGAAAGAAAAATTGGTCCCTCTGGGGACCCAGGAATTTGGACACAAGTATCCCTGAGCAGGAGGCAGGGGCACCAGGAGGCCTGCACAGGAGAAAGGAGCCTGGCCAGAGGTCCTGAGCCCAGGGAACCCCTGCTGGCTCCGTCTAGCAGTTCCTTTCTCCCTCCCAGTGTGAAATGAGGGGCTTGGGCAAGAACCCCAGAGGTGAGTCCAGCTCTGACAATTGTTTCCAAAAACACAACCCCAGAGCACAAGGTCTGCGAGACAGAGACAGATGCTCCGTGGACAAGGCGTTCATTGGTCTAATGCCCTTGAGAAGCCCTGCACACAGGAGGCCCCTCTTGAAGACTGACTTGGCTAAAGGCCCTGAGATGTCCTGCAGCACAGAACCCTGTTTAACAAGTAGAGCCCAGACTGTCCCTAACTTATGTGACCACAAAAACCTTTTTTCCAAGGACATCTCCACTTTCTGAAGCACATAATGAGCACTGGCGGTGCAAGCCCTTTGATTGGCTGTTACCAAGGTTGCTCCGAGGAGTCTATCTCCTTGGGATGCAGGGTGGAAAGCATCCGCATAGAAACACAGGTGTCTCCGGATGCTGTGCCCAAGACAATGCTCTAAGGAACAAATCAGGGAAACACCTGAAGCCTTGAGGGGAAACTTGTTTCCACTGGTGACTTATCTGCAGGTGGTCAGGGCGAAGAGGAAGGCGTCGGCAGCTGCCTGGCCTTCAGCTTTTGAGTCCCTTCTCCCACCAGTGAAAGCAAGGGCTGGGGGAAGACCTCCAGAGGCCAGCCCAGCTCTGACAACTATTCCCCAAACCATGACCCCAGCGAGGTAGAGATGGACAAGTTGAACCCAATACGTCCAAAGTGAATCTTATCTTCCTGGCCCCAAACCTGTCCTTCCTCAGGTGTCCCCATCTCAGGGAAAGCCACTCCCATCTCCCAAGTTACCCCAGACAGAAATATGAACATCATTGCCTTCCACTCATAACACACCCCACTGCCACTCCCATCTCCAGGTCCTATTAGTGCTGTTAAACAGCTGTTTAACAGCAGTTAGTGCTGTTAAACCTGTTAAACAGCTCCCAAACACGTCCTCTCCTCCCCATTTCCTGTCACTAGGCACCTTTTACTGAGTGCCTACTATGTGCAGATGCAGAGCCACCACCTCCATTCCGCCCATCATCTCCTGCACGGAGCATCTGTTACAAAAGCTTCCCCCAGGCAGAGCTCTGCCTGCAGCCTCTCCCCTTCAAGCTGCCACGGAAGCCTCCTCCCAAATACAGAGTGGGCCCGCTCCCCTGGGGCGATGTGCAAACTCCTAAGAAGCACACATGGCCCCACATGACAGGGCCATGGTGTCTGCCTCTCTGGCCCCTCTGACACTCATCTTTACCTCGATGCTAAGTGCTGAGGGTGACACCTGCTGCACGGAGCTGTTGTGAGGACCAGCAAGGTAACAGATGCAAAGTGCAAGCCTAGCGCATAGTGTGTGCTCAATACATGTTCACTCTCAGGAGTCAGCCCATCTCTGGGCAGTTAACATCTCTGAGCCTCACTTTTCTTGTCCATAAAATGAGAATAATACCCATACCTGGATCAAGGAATTATTGTGAGAATAAACGCTATAATGACCCTTCAGTGATGTGACTGGTGCAAAGGCTGCTGTGATTATTATTACCTCCTACCTCCACCTCACTGCCCCCTGTGGGGAGAGATCCCAGCCCCACTTGTGCTAAGAGCTGCACACAGGATGAAGATGACAGACTCTTCTGAACGGCGGGCGGAGGCGGGGAGTCCTCTGCGCTCCTTCTCCGGCAGAGGCCAGCGTGTTCTCTGGTTACCTCTTTCCATGCTGTCTTCCCCCTGGGCCTCAGCCTGTCCCTGAGAGGCCGGCCCCTCAGCTGCTTCTTGGAGCCTCTCCTGAGCCAGACAGGAGCCCAGGTTTGCCTCCTATGAACATGGCTCGCTTCTTCTTGTGATAATAATCCAGTCAACAAACGGCCACACCCAGGTTGGGCATGGTACCCTCACCCTAAAACCACTAGCAAGCAGCACAGCACACCTGGCTCCTTCTCAGACGCACTGCCCCACCCAACTCCCGAGCCCTCCAGCCTCACCTTCCCCAGCTACCCCAGGAAATCCTCCTCGGGCTTCCAGGCTGACGTCACTCACCCCTCCCAACACCACCTCAGCCTTCCCATCCCTGGTGACCAGCTCCATCCCCTGGGTTCTCATGGTACCTCTTTTTCACTCCTATTAGAGATTTTGCAAGCTGCCACGGGATACCCGAGGTGCCAAGCTCTGTGCTGGGAATGTCCCCTTCACCTAAAGCTCATCCATCAAAAATGTAATTAGAGAGGTAACGTCCCAAGAAAGTGGCAGGTTGGGACCCACACCCAGCCTGCCCAGCCCCCTCCTTCCCTACTGCACCATGAGGCAGGGAGTGGGACCATTAGCCTGCGGTCTAACACCAGGCTTCTGTCTGCAGGAAGAGAATCCTGCATTAACTCTCCCCGCTCACAACAAGGTCACATCTCCCTGGCTCATCCTTTCCTGCAGCATTTCATCTTCATAGTCACCCCCCTCCCCATCCCTCTTCCCTACCTGATGGGGGAAATTAAGCCATCGAAGCTGTTCTCACTGAAGGAAAGTGGCAAGTGTTCATCCTGAATCCCAGGTGCCATTGGCTCTTCCCAAGCCCTCTCCAAATGAGCCCCAGGATTCTTTCCCCAAGGAGACACAGAGTCCCCCTCCTGGGGCTGAGGTCTTCCCACAGAGGACAATACCCCACCCTCAAAGTAGACAGGCTCTAGGCCAGGTTGTCACTATGGGATCCCCCAGTGTGTGCCTTCTGAAGCCCAGAGAGGTTCCAGAGCCTGGATGGTTATAAACATTCCCATAAATCATAGATTTCAGCAGGAGCACATGAGCTCCCAGAGGCGCACAGCTGCACAGCCCCTCCCCCAGGGGCCACCTTCCATTCAGGAGGCTGCTCTGATGCAAGGTCATCCATGCAGCTACAAGGAATAGAGCAGAGCAGAAGCAGAAGTGATGGCAAGCCTTGAGCCCAGGTGATCTCCAAGGTCCTTTCCAAGGCTGATGCTCAGTCACTCTGAACACCTTGGAAGAAGAGTCCATTAGCTCCAACCCATGCTGCTGCAGACTTCTGTTCCCCCCTGATATGGCTTGGCTCTGTGTCCCCAGCCAAATCTCACCTTGAATTGTAATAATCCTCATGTGTCTTGGGAGGGACCTGGTGAGAGGTAATTGAATCATGGGGGTGCATCTTGTTCATGCTGTTCTTGTGATAGTGAATAAATCTCATGAGATCTGATAGTTTTATAAAGGGGAGTTCCCCTGTACATGCCCTCTTGCCTGCCATCATCTAAGACATGACTTTGCTCTTCCTTCATCTGCCATGATTGTGAGGCCTCCCCAGCCATGTGAAACTGTAACTCTAATAAACCTCTTTCCTTTGTAAATTACCCAGTCTCAGGTATGTCTTTATTAGCGGCATGAGAACAGACTAATACATCGACCTTCCATCTCAGATAGTGGGAGGAGACCCAACCTACAAGCTACAAACAGAAATGCCAGAAAAGCTGACGGGTGTCTCCACCAATCACAGAGAGTACACTTTGACTCCTGACACACCAGCCTGCCCATCTTCCTTCCTGAGTGACTCTTGTGTGGCCCATGTGGCCCTACTCTTTGTTTTTGGAAGCACAGACTTTGACCATGGGTGATAGTGAGTAAGCGCAACCTCATGCCTTGTCTTTGAGTGACTGACTGGTTAACTTGTCCCTGCCAGGCCACTCTTTGAGGATGGGGATCAAATATGTCTACACAGTCCTTACTGGGACAGACCCAGGTGGGTGTGGAAGAGGGTTGATATACCAGCCACACCAATCAGCAGCATCCTCCAAGGCCTAGAAGAAGAACAAGTGCGTTTCATCCTGATGAAGGGGAGGGGTTCATCCAGGGATTGCTGTTTACTAACCGCACCTAAAATGCAGTGTATCAATTAGGAATGCATTTAGCTGCAAGTAACAGAAAATCCAACTAATAGTGGCTTAAAGAAATAGGGGGTATTTTCTTATATTAAGGAGAAACCTGAAGGGAGGTGTTCCCTGACATGCATCTCATGTTTCAACAATCACGACTTCATAGCCTCCTCCTCACAGTCACAACATGGCCATCACATGTCCAGGAACCAAGAGCACATTCAAAGCAGGAAGAAGAGAAGGGAGCAACAAGCTGGCCCAAGTTTGCAAGGAGACTGAGAGAGTGGGTATTGAGATTTTTCCATCCTCTATGGTAGAGACAGGCAAGCCTATGGAGTTGGGACTGGGTGTCAGGTCAGCCACAGACACAATGGGAGGTTCCTGGACCTGTGAAAGGCTTTGAAACCAGAGCAGATACAGCAAGGGCATCCCCTGGGCACAGGCACAATGCATCGGGGGAAGGAGGAGGCCTGCAACTGAAATAAGTCCAGCTGCATGAAAATGCCATTCTGGATGTTGTTGGGTCAGGAGGTGTGGCAAAAGGAGAGCAACCAGGATAGCAGGAGGACCCTCGAGGTTGGGTGACAGGTGTCTGGAGGACGTAGGACTGTCCTCTCCAGAGAAGACTGTTGTGAGGAAGGGAAGGGATCAACCCTCTCTTCTGGGGCCATGCTGTTGTCCTGGAGGCCACCGATGGAAAAGACTCTGGTTGTTTCACCCCATCTCTCAGCCCAGCACTGCTGTGATCAAGTCCCTGCCATTCGGAGCAACTCCAGTCTCTCTGGGTATGTGGTGCCCCCAGAAGAGCCGTGTCAGAACCTGGGGAACCCTCGGCACTTCTTACCACACCTCCAAGGCTGTTCCATGGCCCAAAGGGCTCATCTCCACTGCCTGCCCCTTTCCTGAGGTTTGCAAGAACTTCTACCTCACGCTGCCCACCCCTCATCTCCCTCTCTCCTTCCCGTTCTCCTCTCCTTTCCTTCTTCACAGTCGAGAGCTATCTTCAAACACCCAAGGGACAATTGCTCAGAAGATAGTAGAGATATATTAGAGATGAGACAGTAAGCTAAATACACATGCCTACTTTTGTTCCTTCTTTAAAGGCATAAACCCTGAAAAACAAGAGAAAAATGGGAGAAAACAGCCACAAAATTTGGAAGCTGGGAAGCAGATGGATGAATAGTCAGTAATTTGGTCAATCCAAAAGGTCTGAACCCTAAGCCCCCTGGGAAAAAAAGGTAAGAACTCATTTTACACCCCATAACCCTCAAAAGGCTCACAAATTGGTGACAACAGTGGCCTATGAAAAATAGAAAGATGGGGCTAAAAACTGAAGGATTTGTTAAAAGCCCATTTAAAGAGCTGTTAGATGCCCTCCTCCCCGACTCCACATATCTTAGCTATTGCCCTTCCCTCCTGCTGGAACGTCATTCTTTGGAGTGAGGTAAACTGGGGGTCTCTGCAGTGGAGGGTGCCAGTCACAGGGCCTGAAATGAACTAGGCATGCTTCACGCTAAGACAGCCCCACACACAACCTGTTCTTTGTCTCAGTTACCAGGATATTGAGAGGCGATCCAGCCTCCAAGCAGGAGATTAGAAGGTCCCCATGTTGGAAATTTGATAGGTCCAAAAACTAAGACCTAAACATTCCAACATCTGGAGTTTTCCAAGGAAACAGCCCAACCAGATCCATCAGCACTGAAGTCAACAGTGGTCAGGCCATACCCAGGTTCCCAGAGCTTCCGGTCAGTATTTTAGTCCCCAACTCTTAACCATGAGCTAATGGCCAAAGGTTGCCAGACATCAGAATATAATCTCTAACAAGGAATACAAAGAACAAAACAAACAAGAAAAAGCAACTTGGGAACATTAGCAACTAATCAAGGAGAAAAAAATTTTGAAACAATCATTATTATCACCAGTAAATTAAGAGAAGGTATTTCATTCCATAAAACAGGAATAGAACACCATTTAGAAATGAAAAGTAGAACATTTAGAAAACAAAGCAAAGTGAGAGCTCTTGGAATTTAGAAATAGAATAGTAGGTCAGGCACAGTGGCTCACACCTGTAATCCCAGTGCTTTGGGAGGAGGGTAGATCACTTGAGGCCAGGAGTTCGAGACCAGCCTGGGCAATGTGGCGCAGCCCTGTCTCTACAGAAACACAAAAATTAGCTGACCATGGTGGCACACACCTGTAGTCTCAACTATTTAGGGGGCTGAGGCATGAGAATCACTTGAACCAGGGAGGCGGAGGTTGCAGTGAGCTAAGATTGCGCCACTGTATTCCAGCCTGGGTGGCAGAGTAAGACTCTGTCTCAACAAAAAAAAAAAAAAAGAAAAAGAAAAGAAAGCTGAAAAAGTCACTCAGGAAGTAGGGGGTAAAGACAAAGAAAAAAAAATCAGAAGAAAAGAGATTAGAAATGGTTGGGAAGGTCCAACATCAAAACAATAGGAGTGTCAGAAAGAGAGAACAGAGGAATCCCTGGAGGAAATCATCTAACCCAATAAATGAAGGGCATTTTCCAGAGCAGAAGGATACAAGTTTCCAGACTGAAAGGGCTCGTGGAGATTACAGCACAAAGGATAAAATTAGAGCCACACCAAAGTGCACCATTGTCATATTTCAGAACAGTGAGGATGCTGAAAGCTTCTGGTGGTTGGACAGGAAATATAGCATACAAAGGATCAGGAATCAGAAGAACTTCTGTCACATAAATGAATTCACATTTCCTAAAAGTTTATGTAAGTGGAAGCTACATTATGTACTCTTTTTTGTCTGGCTTCTCTCACTTATCATAATCACTTTAAGATTCATCCATGTGGTTGCACATATCAACAGTTCATTCATTTTTATAACTAAGTAGTATTCCATTGTATGAATATATGATAATTTGTTTACCCACTCATCTGTTAATGGAAATTTGGGTTGTATGCAGTTATTGACTATCACTTCAAATATTTCACACAAGTCTCTTATGGACATAAGCTTTCATTTATCATGGGTATGTACCTAGAAATGGAATAGCTGAGTCATAAAGTAGCTATGTTTAACTTTTTAAGAAACTGCCACACTGTTTTCCAAAGCAGTTGGGCCATTTTACATTTCATCAGCAGTGTATAAGAGTTCTGGTTCTTTCAATTCTCACCAACATTTCATAAAGTGAATCTGGGGAGCAGTATCTTATTCTTGTTGTAGTTTACATTTCACTAATAAATAATGATGTTGAGCATCTTTTCATGTCCTTATTTGCCATCCATATATATTCTTTGGTAAAGTGTCTATTAAAAAATCTTTTTCATTTTTAAATTAGACTTTTTTATTATTGAGCTTTTAGAATTATTCATATATTCTAAATATAAGTCCTTTATCAAATACATGATTGAAAATACTGTTCTCAAATCCATGGCTTGCCTTCTCATTCTCTTAACAGTATCTTTTGAAGCGAAAAAGTTCTTCCATTTGAACTTTAAATTATCGATGTTTCAGTTTTATGGATTGTGATTTTGGTGCCATATCTAAGAAATCTTTCCCTAATCCAAAATTGCAAAAATGTCCTCCTATGTTTTTTTTAGAAGTTTTGTAATTGTAGGTTTTTCACTTGGGTCCATGATCCACTTTAATGCTCTACGTAGTATAAGAAATAGATTATATTTCCCTTTTTTTCCATATGGATATCCAGTTGTTCCATCACCCTTTGTTGAAAAGACTATCTTTTCTACACTGAATTGCCTTTTCATCTTTATTGAAAGTCAATTGACAGTGTATGTATGGGCCAATTTCTGAGCCCTCTATTCTTTGCCCTTGACATTTATGTCTATTTTTTTCCAGTATTTCATATTTCAGGTTTCTATTGCTTTATGATAAAGCTTAAAATCTGATACCATAGTTCTCCAAATTTTTTTCAAAATTGTTTTAGCTATTCTAGATATTTTGCATTTCCACATGATTTCTAAATAAGAGTCAACATATTGATTTCTATGGAAATGTCACTGTGATTTCGATTGAGATGGAGTTCAATCTATAGATCAATTTAGAGAGAAATGACATTTCAACAATATTGAGTTTTTTTAATCCACCAGAATGATGTACCTCTCCATTTATTCAGGACATTTAGAATTTCTCTCAGCAGTGATTTACAGATTTCAGTATAATTGTCTTTCATATATTTTGTAAAATGTACTCCTGTTATAGGAAGAATATGACCCCAAAGATGCCTACATCCTGGCTCATGGCCTGGCATTACTGTGACCCCTGCTTCCAAAGTCACATCTCCATCTCTCTGAGTCTGACCCCCTGCCTCCCGTTTATCTGGTCCCTTGCAATGATATTGGGCCCACATGGATAATCCAGGATAACCTCCCCATTGCAATATCCTTAATCACATCTTCCAGGGCCATTTTCTTATGTGATGTAACATATTTACAGATTCTGGTGATTAAGCTCTACACATCTTTGGGGGCATATTCCTCCTATCACAGGAGTAAATCTTACAAAAGATATGAAAGATCTGTATACTCAAAACTGTAAATCATTGCTAAGAGAAATTCTAAATGACCTAAATAAATGAAGAGCTATATCATGCTGGTGGACGGAAAAACTCAATATTGTTGCGATATCAGTTCATTTTTACCCTATTGTAAATGGAAATATTTTTAACTTCAATTTTCATTTGTTCATTTCTAGTATTTGGAAATAAAATTGATTGCTATATATTGATCTTTTATCCTGTAACCTTGCTAAGCTCAACTATTAGTTCAAATAGCTTTTTTGTAAATGCCATAAGATTTTCCACAGACACAAGCATGTGGTTTAGGAGTAAACACAGTTTAACTTCTTCCTTTCTGAACAGGATGCCTTTTATTCTTTGTCTTGCCTTATTGCACTGGCTGGAACTATTTACCTGAATCTAACATCGAATGGAAATGGTGAAAGTGGACATCCTCACCTTATCGTTGAACTGAGGAGGAAAGCAGCCCATCTCTCACCACCAAGTAGGAATAATGTTGGCTGCAGGTTTTCTATAAATGACTCTATCAGGTTGAAGAAATTCTCTTCTTTTCCTAAGTATCTGAGAGTTGTAATAAGGAATAGATACAGAATCTTGAATTATGCTTTTTATTAATCCATTAAGATGGTCATATGTTGTATTTAATCTATGAACAGAGTAAACTACAATTACAGGTTTTCAATTTTAAAAAACCTTGCCCAGCTACATGGGAGGTTGAGGTGGGAGAATCACCTGAGCCTTGGTAGTTGAGGCTGCAATGAGCTGTGATTGCACCACTGCACTCCAGCCTGGGCAACAGAGCGAAACCCTGTCTCAAAAACAACAACAACAAAAAAAAAAACCAAACAACAAAAAAAACACTTCCTAGAAAAATCTTGTAATCCTGTGCCTTTTCAATATGTTTTTGGGATCATTTAATTGTTGACAATTTTTGCATATATGAGGAATGCTGGTCTGTAGTTTTCTTTTCTTACAATATGTTTGTTGGGTTTGACATGAGGGCAATACCAGCCTCATACAATGAGTTGGGAAGTCTGCCCTTCTCTTCAGTTTTCTGGAAGAGTTTGTGTGGAACTGATTTCCTGTTGTCCTTAAACACTTGGTGGGGTTTATGTACTGTGATTATTGGTCTGGGTTCTTTTATCTGGGCCAGAAGTGGCCGCCCCCGTGCATTTGCTTTTCCAGCTCTCCTGGCACAGACTTTTTCACCTCCAGCTCACAGCCCCCAATCTCACTCAAGTCCTACAAGTTGGGGCTCCACATGGAGGATATGCAAGGGTGGTGGGCAGCCCCCGAGACATGACAGACCCAGTCTATAAAGAGAGAAGGTTTTTGAGCACTCGGGACTCTGTTTTGAAAAGCTGGACACTGAAAGAGGCATCACAAGCACCCACTCTCTTCTAATCCTTTGGTCCAGCTGGAAAAGGCAGGTGCCCCTTCCTGCCAGGCCAGTGCCAGGGACAACTCTAACATTTTTGTAGGCTGTAAGGATGTGCAGACTTCGAATTTAGGTTGAAATAAGTATCTTTTGCTTCATACAGAAAGAAGATACTTAAAATACCCTATGTTGTCTCTTGGCCGCAGAATGAACTCACGTCCCAGTCAACAGCTCCTGTCACGTGGCCAAATGCACGACAATTTAAGAGGATAAAAATGTTCACTCCCTGGCACATAGTAGGTGTTCAATAAATATTTGTTAAATAAACTGGGGAACAGATAAATGAGTAAATTAACAGAAGGATCACCTCCAAGATGTCCCATCAGCAGGGGAGGGAGAATCCATGAACTTTCCAAGGGGGCATGAATAGGCCCAGGAAGCCTGTCACACCCACACCCAATCACCCCCAAAACAATGTATAAGATCTGTGTGGTTATCTGGATGTGTGCAGTTTTTATATTTTCAGTGGAGTTCAGAAAAAGTTAATAATTGCATCCTTAGGGCTTCCAAATGTGCTGATGAATGAAGAATATAAACAATATTAATTTGCTTCCCATAGCCAAGTTTCCAGCTTATAAGTAATGGGGCCAGGATCAAACTCTCAGGACAGCCTCAGTGTCTACACAAGAGGTCTCCTCATCTCAAAGTCCCACAGCAGAGCTTCATTTGCCATGTCTCCAAGTGCACAATTGGCCTCTCCAAGCAGCAGGCCCTAATGAAGCAAACTGATTATGGATCCATCAGAGCCTTCCAGAGAGCCATTAGCCCTCATCACAGCCTGGCCAGTGAAAGGACGCCAGGGGGAGGTGTGGAGCTCTCCTGAGGAAGGGCCTGAGCCTGAAGATGGTCATTCATTCGTTCAGCCCACTCGGTGCAGGGTCTCACCTTCCCGGAGGAGTAGAGTGGGGTCAGGGAAGCCATACCGAGGGTTCCTCTGTGGATATCAGAGCAGAGAAATGGGGAGCAGAGTGGGAAAGAGGTGCACAGCTAGGCCTCCCGTCACTCCGCTCATCACCAAAGGAGACAGTGTATTTCTGGGAGGCCATGGACTTTTCTTCATTTCTATTAAATTCCAAAATTATTGAGACTGCAAGAAAGTACCCTGGGCTCTAAAAGAACTTTAAAATGCAGACACATTAATCCAACCTGAAGAACCAAACTGTGTTCTCTTACAATTAAAATAAAGGCTATAGACCATGGAGACGGACAAATGGCTCTCTGGGATGTGCTCAGATGCCCTGGGAGTCCATTAAAGAGAAATGGCACCCTGCCTGACCTCCTCAACCTGAACAAGCCAACCAGAACCTCAACAAAGACGGCAGGATACAAGCTCCGAGATAATTCACTGGAAACAGGCCTGGGCATTGGGGAAATGTCCACACTCCCTAGACAGACTTCACTGGAGACAGAGGCTGTTCAGAACAAGAGGTCCAGGCGGTGGCCCTGGCTGTCAGCAATATCCCCTCCTGAAAATTCATCCATTAACACTCCCCTCTGCTGGAGAGGTGGGTGGGAATTGGAGTTAACTTTCAGGAAGGCATAATGGAAATATACATTTAAAAGAATGTGCATATCCTTTGTGTAGTTAAGGTATTGCTGTGTAACAAATCTTTAGAGAATTAAAACAACAAACATCATCTCATAGCTTCTGTGGGCCCTAAATCCAGGTACAGCTTGGAAGAGTACTTCCCCCTCAAGGTCCCTCACAAGACCACAGCAGGGCTGCAGTCTCACCTGAAGGCACGACTGTGGGAGAATCCTCCTCCAAGCTCACTCACATCGTTGCTGGAAGGATTCATTTCCTATGCAACTTTGGACCCAGGGCCTCCATTTCCCCAGGCTGTTGGCCAGACCTCCTTCAGTTCCTTGCCATATGGACTTCACCATAGGGCAGCTCACAACATGGCAGTCAACTCTCCCCAAGTCAAACAAGCAAGAGAGTACGGGCAAGATGCAAGTCCATTTTTTGTATGCTAATCTTGAAAGTGACATTCCATCACTTTTGCCTAATTCTATTCATTAGAAGCAAGTCACTAGATCTCAGCCCACACTCAAGGGGAAGGGATTACACAGCAGGAATGTGTATACCAGCAGGTGGGGGTTACTGGGGCCCAATTCATGGCTGCCTCCATACCCCGTAGCCCCTAAGCCCACTTATTAGAAGGTACCCTAAAAGAAATAACCACACAAGTACAAAAATGTATAATGAACCCTGATGTTTAAGACTGTGTACAGCTGAAACCCATCTGGGCTGGCTGATTCAATTATAACACATCCATTTGACAAAATACCAGGCAGTTACAAAACCATGGCATGGAAGAATATTTAGAACATGAGAAAACACTTGTGATATAATATTAAGTTTAAAAACAGAACACAAAACCATATGCAATATGATTCCAATACTCAAATATGGAGAGAAAATAATACAAGCAGAAACAACTACTTTTTAACATTTCAGAGTGTCTCTAAGTAGCGGCACTATGCATGATTTTCATTTCCTTGTTTATACTTCCTTGTGTTTTCATAATTTTCTACAATAAGTATGTATTACTTTTACAATCAGAAAAGAGACTCTTTTGAGAAGATTTGCTTTCCCTGAATGGTGATGGTATTAAGCTTCCTCCCCATACCTAAGTGGCAGAATAGGATGAAAGATGGAACATAAGCCAGGGCCCTATGTGCACAGGGCAGCTAAACAGTGCCCCTGCAGACTGAAGGAGAGAAAATCAGGCCTCAGGCCACTGATGGTGCCTATCATGCCCACGGTGCACTGAGAAGACGCAGCCCTGTCTATGAAGACACCATAAGCACACAGCTTGGCAAACAGACATGGCCTGTGTTAACCTAGAATATGGTGCCCTATCTCTGGACAGACACAGCCCCAATTCAGGATGCACTGCCAGCCAGCACAGCAGGGGTCGGACTTCAGCCCCACTCACCTCCTCAGCCAGGCCTTTGTTTTTGCCTCACCAGTCCTTACCTACCTCGAGAGACCCCCAGCTAGATGGGCCTCAGACCCTGAGTGTGAGCCAACTGGGCAAAACTTGAGTTCCAGGCATGAGGAGCTCACACATCATCTCCCCGTGGTTCTTGGGTCCCCACTCCTGCCCCGCAGGCGGCCATTAGAAATGGCCTCATTCATAGAAAAGGACACACCCATTAAGTGCCTGACCTCAAGCCAAAAAGCAAGGACGCAAAGGGCCAGAGCTTGCAGACCGGTCTCTAAGTCGTGCTCCAGGGCGCTCTGCACTCTGAGCTGGACTCATGCCTGCATCTGACCTCGGATGACAATCCTCACTTGCATGTCCTGCCCCTCGCCACCCAAGCACGTGCCCGGCTCTGTCTGCAGGGCTTCGCTGACTCTGGGTCAGACCCACGCTTCCTCTCCTATTTCTTGCTTCCTCCATGCAGAAGACAAGTTGCAACTGGGCGGGCTGCTCAGCCATTCACTGTCTGACATGTCCTGGGTGTTTGTGTGCACCTCTGTGCCAGGTGCAACGTGAGCTTTTCACACTTGTTATTTCAGGTTCATCCTCAGCAGGCATTATTAGCCCTAATTTGTCAAGGAGAAACCTGAGCCTCAGGAAAGACAATGAATTTTCTGAGGCCACACAGCCAGGAAGGGCAGGGCTGGGCTGGGAATTGAATCTCGTCTGACTAGTCCACGATACCTCATCATGTTTGTTCCACAGGAAGAAAAGGAAAAATAGAAACGCGGCTGTGTGTTAGAAAACCCACGTGTTGGCCGGGCGCTGTGGCCCACGCCTGTAATCCCAGCACTTTGGGAGGCTGAGGCGGGTGGATCACAAGGTCAGGAGATCGAGACCATCCTGGCTAATACAGTGAAACCCCATCTCTACTAAAAATACAAAAAATCAGCTAGGCGTGGTGGCAGGTGCCTGTAGTCCCAGCTACTCGGGAGGCTGAGGCAGGAGATTGGCGTGAACCCAGGAGGCGGAGCTTGCAGTGAGCCGAGATCACGCTACTGCACTCCAGCCTGGGCGACAGTGTGAGACTCCATCTCAAAAAAAAAAAAAAAAAGAAAAAAGAAAAAAAGAAAACCCACGTGTTTTATTTCACCTGTGAATGACATGTAGTAATTCAAAAGCAAACTCAAGTGGATGGAAAATTCCAGCTGGTTTGTGTTTCCAGGGACCGGGAGAACTGAGGAGACTAACCTGAGCACCAGGACATGGGGACCTGAGACTGCCCTGCCACCGCCAGCAAGGAGTTGCTGGCAAAGAACCCTCTGTGGCTCCAGGCTGGGCAACCTGGACTCTTAGGTTACAGAGAGAGGAAAGGTCACCCCAGCAGAGGGTATGGCTTTTGGAACACACGGCAGACTTGGTATGGCCACTCCCCTGCCCACTCCAGCCTTGCCCCATCCACAAGAAGAGCTGCCAAACCTCCTGGGATGCAGACCCAGCAGCTGAGGTGCCCATGGCCTGGCTGAGGCAGACAGCCAGTGTCCCTCCCTGCAGGCACTGGCAGGGGCTCCAAGAGAAAAGGAGCCCCTGCCATTTCATTGTTTGAGCCAATGAAAAATGTCTGGTGACCTAGCGTGGCAAGAGGAGGTCAGGTACCCTTCGTACAGCCTTAGAGATGATCTCCCAAATGGCGCCGCCATCTTGGCCTCCCAGCATGCACTGGGCTGGGAAATGGCCATGGGTGCAGCCTGGGTGCCCTGAGGGAGGACAGGGAAGTGGGGAGGAAGGGAGGAGAGGTGAATTGTAAAGTACGCACCATGTCAGGTGTTTCTGCCCACGTTATCCCATTGACCTTCCCACAACCCTGGGCAGTGGGTATTCCTGTTCTCCCCATTTTCTAGAAGAGGAAACTGTGACCCTGAGACAGGACGAGGCCTTCCCAAGACCACACGGCCAGGGGGAACTGGGCCTAAATACAGGGCCCTGAGGGGAGGGGATGCTCCTTTCTCGGCAAGCCCATGCTCCATTCTGAAGAAAGATTTCCAAATTCCCTCAGGGATGGTCTTCAAATATGCTGAGCCTGCCCTTGAAAGACGCTATTCAGGCTTCACTCAGCCATCCCAGTGCCCCCACGGACCCTGCTTCTTGGCTATTTCCTGGTGCGGGGCCCATGCCGGGTCAGTGACCCCAGAAAAATCCACAGCAGCCACTCACCCTTCCAGAGGACTCAGCTTACGGGTGCCAGGTGCAGGCAAAGGCATGGGCAACGGCTTCCAGCCAGTGGTCACTGTACTAGGCTGTTCTTGCATTGCTATAAAGAAATATCCGAGACTGGGTAATTTAGAAGAAAAGAGATGTCATTGGCTCCTGGTTCTGCAGGCTGCACAGGAAGCATAGCAGCAACTGCTTCTGGAGAGGCCTCAGGGAGCTTCTAATCATGGCAGAAGGCAAAGGAGGAGGAGGCACTTCACATAGCAAGAATGGGAGCAAGAGAGAGAGAGTGGGAGGGGGATCGTGCCACACACCTTTAAATGCCCACATTGCAGGCGAACTCAGAGCGAGAACTCACTCACCATCAAGGGGATGGCCCAAGCCATTCATGAGGGATCCACTCCCAGATCCAAACACCTCCCACCAGGCCCCACCTCCAACACTGGGGATCACATTTCAACAGAAGACTTGGAGGGAACAAGCATCCAAACTATATCAATCACTAGGTCCATCTTCCAGCTGAAGAGAGGAGGCCGGGGTTCACCACAGCAGTGCCGAGGAGGCCCAAGCCCTCACAGGATTCCCCCGCGCCACAGCCCCTCAGTGGCCAGTGCTATCACACGCCCTGCACAGCCATTCCCTCAGGCCCCCTGTTTTCTCCCACGCCTCTAGGTTTTGAAAGGCAACTGCAAGTTCATTTTTAGGAGCCCGTTGGCTGCTGTATCTCCGAGGATTTGAAAAGAGGAGCTAAAGTCACATGACCCTTATTTGGTGAACTCTGACTCGCTAAAGGAATGCAATGCCTTTCCATGGGTCACACTTCCACGGCCTCTCTTAGCAAGCTCCGAGGGGTGCTACGGTGACACTCAGAGCTCGGTATCCAGCCCCTGAAGTCATAGCAAAGCCCAGTTCTCTGCTCTCCACGAAAGCACTGGCTCCCTAACGGAGCTCACCTGGAAGCAGGTACTGGGCTCTCTGCATGCAGTGTTGCTGGACATCCTGCAATGACCCTATGAGGTAGGTACTAATGATTATTTCCATTTTACAGATGAGGAAACTGAGTCATAGAGAGGGGCCAAGTACTTGCCCAAGGAACTTAGCAAGCCAGGATTGTGCCCCCGGCAGTCAGAGCCTGTGAACTTAACCCCTGGGCTCTGGTACTTCCTGGTGCCCTTAGAGATGAGCCAAAGAGGCTCAGAAAGAGATTGGCTGCCCGACTTCTCCCAACTAGCCAGTGACCACGCTGGACCGGGGACCTGCGTTCCCTTCTAGATGAAAATCTGGGGGGTACAAAGGAAGAATGAGGGGTACAAGGGCATCAGCAACACAGACCTGGCAAAGAACCTAGTGTCCCATTTGTGAAGCCTCATTACAGCCCCATCAGAGGAAGCTGCAAGTGCAAAAGGCGCCAGGTAAACTCTGAGCCAGTACACCTTGGCTCATGTGTAAGGTGGCAATTTGCAGGGGCAAGGTCCTATCAGCAATGGGCTAACCTGCAGGGAGGCAGAGGATGTGAGAAGCTGCCTGGACCCCTCCTTGCTCCATCTCGTCTTTGCACAGATGGGGAAGCTGAAGCCAGAGCATCCAATGTCACACAGCTGGTTAGGACACGGCCCACTCTCTCCTGTCACGTAATAAGGACGGCTGAGGCAGGGCCTGTGGTGGATGCACTTGTCTGACTGCCCAGGGCTCTGGTCCCTGCTCAACCTTTAAATGGCTACAGGGCCTCAGGGCACCCCCTCTCTCCTCCCCACCCTTCATTTCTCCATTTGTAAAATTATTCAGGTTAAACTAAATATTATTGCAACCTTCAGCCTCAGCACCCACGATTCCCTTTCAGTCTAAAATGTTGCTGGCTCTGGACCCAATTAGGATAAATCAATTTCAGACAGTGCCCATCTCCCTCAAGCTCCGCTCTCCCCATCCCGCTCCCATTTGCCTGTCAGCCTCCAGAGTAACCACTTACTGAATTACCAAGAAGGCCATCAGATCAAGAGCGGAGGAAATGGCAGAAACCAATCTTAACAAAATGTATTTGATCTGCAAATAAGACTCCATCCCCTTCCCGCCGCAGAGTTTATCATTTTTTATTTAAGCCCAGTGCAGCCGAGCATATGGACAGCAGCTTGCTTCTGTCTTCGAGAGAGAATAACAGGGTCCGGACACAAGCCCACCCCAGGACAATGGAGCACCCTCTGCTCACTGTGATGGGGGCGCAAGCATAGAAGCCCCTCCTGCTCTCTTTCCCGCAGGACTTCCATGATGTCTGAAAACTCTGTGGGAGTGATACTTTGTGAAAATTACACTGAAGTCGTAATAACGACAGGAGCAGCTCCCAATTCTTGTACACTCACTATGTGCCCAAGGCAGTGCTAAGCATGTCACATGCTATCTCATTTAATCTCTGGGCCGTGGATGCCGTGGCTATCTCCATTGCACAGATTAACAAACTGAGGCTCAAAAGGATAAGTACCTTGCCAAGGCCACCTAGCAGCCAATCAACAACAGAACCGGGATTTAAATCTGATCTGACTGTGTATCCTGTGCTCCCAACCTCACCGCCACCCGTCTCGCGAAAGATTGATGGGGTTAAGGGTCTATGGGCTCAGACACAGATCTTCTAGAAGGCCCCTATGCAAACTGAAACAATGCATTTTTAAAACAATCAGGGAGATTTGATTATGGACTAGATATTAGGTGATACCAAGGAAACACTTAGGCTGATAGTGATGCGGGCGTGTAAGGAGATATCCAGGGTTTTAGAAATGCCCATTGGAGTCTGTGGCGATGAGACCTTGTGTCTGGGGCTTGCTATGAAATCATTCAGGAGACAGAGAAAGGAAATAGGGCAAAAATCTTACTAACTGTTGAATCTGGGTGGCGGCTCTATCTCTACTTTTGAGTGTATTGAAAATATTCATAATTATATCTTTTAAAACCCACACAAAACAAGACTAGTCATTTAGGAAATGCAAACCAAAAGCACATGAGATACTACCTCACACCCATCATGGTAGCTGCTGTCAAAAACCAGAAAATAACAAGCGTTGGCAAGGATGTGGAGGAATTAGAACCCTTGTCCACTGCTGGTGGGAATGTAAAGCGGCGTGGCCACTATGGAAAACAGTACGGCAGTTCCTCCAAAAATTAAAAATAGAACTACCATATGATCCAGCAATTCCACTTCTGGGTACACACCCAAGAATTGAAAGCAGGATCTAGAAGAGCTATTTGTCTACCCATGTTCTTAGCAGCACTATTCACAATAGCCAAAAGGAGGGAGCAACCCACGTGTTGGCCCGCAGATGAACAGATAAACAAAAGGTGGCATATCCAGACAATACTATATTATTCTGCCCTTAAAAAGAAGAAAGCGCCGGGTACAGTGGCTCACGCCTGTAATCCCAGCACTTTGGGAGGCTGAGGTGGGCGGATCACCTGAGGTCGGGAGTTCGAGACCAGCCTGACCAACATGGAGAAAGCCCGTCTCTACTAAAAATATAAAATTAGCCAGGCATAGTGGCACATGCCTGTAATCCCAGCTACTTGGGAGGCTGAGGCAGGAGAATCACTTGAACCCGGGAGACGGAGGTTGTGGTGAGCCGAGATCGCGCCATTGCTCTCCAGCCTGGGCAACAAGAGCGAAACTCCATCGCAAAAATGAAAAAAGAAAGCTCTGACATGTGCTACAACACGGATGAACCTTGAAGACACTCTACTGAGTGAAATAAGACAACCACAAATAGACAAATACTGTATAGTTTCACATATATGAGCTCTCTAGGGTAGTCAAATTCAGAGACAGAAACTAGAATGATGGCTGTCAGGGCTAGGA
Source organism: Hylobates moloch (assembly GCF_009828535.3). Classification (NCBI taxonomy): domain Eukaryota; kingdom Metazoa; phylum Chordata; class Mammalia; order Primates; family Hylobatidae; genus Hylobates; species Hylobates moloch. The sequence goes on along the minus strand of NW_026652278.1, from coordinate 9,174,366 downwards.
GGAGGTGAGAAGGGGAAATTGTTGTTTCGTGGTTCTAAAATTTCAGTTTTGCAAGATGAAAAAGTTCTGGAAATTGGTTGCATAACGATGTGAATGTACTTAGCACTACTGAACAGCACACTTAAAAATGGTTACGATGATACATTTTTTTGTTATGCATATTTTACCACAATTTTTAAAGGAAAACACACACACACAAGCGGGCCATGCAGCAGAGCCGGAAGCGCCCATATGAAGGCTCGCTCTCCAAAGGCTATTTTCAGTTGAAAGAAGCAGACACAGAGCCACATGGTTTTGCCGAGGCACAGCAAAAATACTCAGGAAACTGCAAGCTGTGGTTATCTCTGGGGAATAAGACTGGGGTGGCCAGGAGGTGAGAAACTTGTATTTTCTATTTTTACACCCTTTTATGCTGTTTGAACTTTTCAAAACAGAAAACTATGTCTATGCACTACTTTGGTGCTAAAAACAAGTTTTCATTTTTTTAATGCAACTGCTCTCGCTGGGACAGAAAGTCATCGCCAACCCCAACAGGTTAGCAGTGACTGTGGGGGTGGCTGTGACCTGGCCCCTGCCCTGCAGGAAGGGAAGGGTAGCTCTATTTTATCTGGGGGCTTTAGAGGTGGGCATGGGAGGGATGAGGGCACTGGGTCTGAGTGAGAAACCGCTCGAAGCCTCGCTGGAGCCTGGAACTGCATTTGAAAGGAAAGGGCTCTGGTCAGGGACAGGAGCATGAACAGAGAGGAAGGAGGAGCCCCTGGGGTGGCACCTCACAGATTGGAGCATCAAATCTGCAAAACTGAGGCACAGAGAGATGGAATAACTTGCCCAATGTCACACTAAGTAGCAGAGTTGGCCATGGTTCTGAGATCTTCCCTAACCACCATGCTGTGGGGCCTCTCAGTGGAGACTGAATGACTGGACAGAAGAGATAGAAACCCAAACCAGCAGCCTCAAACATAAAGGAAAATACATTGTTTCATGAAGCTGAAAAGTCCATGATCCTACTTCAGGCTCAGCTGGATCCAGGTGTTCCAGTGATGGGTAGAGCTCACCTCCCTCCACCTCACTCTGCTTTCCCCCTAGGTCAGCTCTATTCTCAAGAAGACGTCCTCCAGCAGGTGGAAAACATGGTCCCCAGCACTCTAGGCTTAGCTACTACCAGCCTGGCAGCCCCCACAAAGCAACAGCGACTCTTTCCAGCAAAACTTCCAAGACTGGGTCTCACTGGTTAGGCGGGGCCACATCTCTATTCCTGAACCAATCTGTATGATTTGAGGGAGGCAGAGGAGATGGAGTCAACCACACAACCCCACTCAGAGGGAAAGAGGGTGGTTTCTTCAAGGGAATATTAAGGGGCCATTCCCAAAGAATGGATGATAGCAACTTCGGCAGGCAGAGACATCAAGTGTTTCCTCTGAAATGGAAGCGCTTAGAATCCTGCCAGGCGGGGCCGGATGGAACAATTATTATTACTACAAGGAGACTCTGAGAGACCTAAATTCACAGAGAGGTTGGCAGGATGCCACTAACATGCCCTGGTCTCAGAAGGAACCAGGAAAGAATGTGGCTTTACAGCCGTGAGGTCTAAATTCCTCCCTCATTCTGGTACTCACTGGCCATGTGGCCTTGGGAAAATAAGCTACTGGACTCAGCATCAGCATCCTCATCTGAGAAATAGAACAACAAAGCCTTGCTAGTGAATCGCAATAAAGACTGACAGAGGGGAGGTGTGGGGGGCCTGGCCCAGTCCTTGCACACATTAGGGCTCCATCAATGTGTTTTAAGAGGTCTCCTGTCGCCAGGTGCCCGCACTCCTGGACAGCTCTGTGGGCATCTGAACTGAGGACCAGAGCACCTTTGAGAAGGCAATTCCTCTTTGCTTTAGTTGTTGGCAGATGTGAACAAAAGGAAATTAAGTAAAAGCCAATGGTGGAACTTTCTTTAACCTTTCCCAAGGCACTTGACTCAGCAGTAATAAAAACGCGAGGAGAATCAGTCCCACCAAACCCCTCGATGTTAAAGATTACCTTGAAGGTCCCCAGGCCTGGAAGCACCCTGCTGCAGGGCCCCACCGAGGCTTCCTGGGATGCATGGACTGAAGGCTGGAGAAGAGCAGGGAAGAGGAGGCCATTCCCCACTGCAGCTACCAGTGCAAGGGCTTACCCAGCCCTGGGCCCAGCACTCAGGCCTTGCCCTACTGGGAGATTCCAGGTGCAGGGGTCTGATTTAGCAGCGGCTGCCCCGTCGAAGCACTCTGGCACTGTGAAAGGCCACACTGATGGTTCCCAAAGTGGGTGCCATGGAACCCACAGCCCTCAGGGTGCTAACAGATGTGTGGTACACTCCAAGTGATTTAAATTCTTGAGACAATGTGGCTTAAAAATGTCAAGAAGCTGGGTGCAGTGGCTCACACCTGTAATCCCAACATTTTAGGAGGCTGAGGCAGGAGGATCGCTTGAGCCCAGGAGTTCCAGACAAGCATGGGCAACATAAGGAGACCTCATCTTTACATAAAAAAATTTTAAAAATTAGCTGAGTGTGGTGGTGCATGCCCAGCTACTTGGGAGGCTGAGGCAGGAGGATTGCCTGAGCACAGGAAGTCGAGGCTGCAGTGAGCTATGACAGCACTGCACTCCAGTCTGGGTGGCAGAGCAAAACCCTGTCTCAAAAATAAAATAAAAATAAAAAAACATCTAAAATTTTAAAATAAAAATGTCAAGGAAATCTCCCTGTGCACAAAATACTAAATAATGCAAATCTCCCCTCTTAAAACGTTCAAAACATAGCAAGAATCGTGTAATTGCCAACCTGCTGGCTGAATAAGCTGTGATCGGGGCTTGCTGTCCTGCCTGTGTCAGCACCACGAAGCTGGCGAATAATCATACCCTGTCCTTTGTCTGTGCTGCGGGAAATAGGTCTTGAATTATTCAAGCTGTGAATGACACAGTGACTTAAAGAATGGATCCTGTGCGTGAAATGTAAGCACCTTGACTTGAGAACAAGTGGCTGCACGCAGACGTGCTCTTAGCACATCACTGGCCTCCATAAAACATTGCGGGAGGGAAGAGGAGCGGAGGGAGGAAAGGGAGAAAGATGATGGTTCCCATCAGGGCCAGCAAACTGCAGCTCACAGGCCAAAGGCAGCCCCGCTCCTGTGTGTGTCAATAAAGCCTGATGGGGACACTGGTGTAGGTGTGTCCAGCGCTGCTTTGACACCACAACGGCCAAGCTGAGCAGTTGTAATAGAGCCTCAAATATTTACTAGGTGGGCCCTTACAGGAAAGTTTGTTGACGGTGGTTTAAATAAAGACCAACAAGCTTCTTCTCTGCAGGACTTATCAGGAGCCTTTAAAGTGCTATTTATTGGGGAATATGAATCTCCGCAAAAGGGATTTCCCAGACTCCTTAGATGACAAACACTCTTCCACAGGGCATCTCACAAAGCCCTGGTGTCCGCAGAGCGCGGGCAACACCGGCCCTGCTGTGATCTGAGCAGGGTGCCACGGAACAAGGGCTGGGAGCAAAGGGAGGAGTCCCACCAGCCCGGGTGATGCAGAGGAGGCTCTGAGATTCCTGACCTGCACTTCCATCCCACTTCTCCCAACCATGAGCTCCAACTTCAGCCCCACTCACTAAAGCCAGAAGGAAAACGCAGCCCATGGCAGAAGGGCACAGGCCAGCTGCTTGGAGGTTGACCAGAAGCAGTGTCCCATCAGAGGAAGCTTAGCCCTCAGGGTCAGTCCTCCTGCCAGGGGATGGTCACAAAACTGGCAACGTTCACCAATAGCACCCTGATCATGTAAGTCATTGCTCGTTTCAAGGAACAAATGGGGACACAAACCTAGCCACAAGCTCTCTCGCTCAATGCTGTTCACCCAACCAGGGTCTCAGCCCTGGGGCACTGAGCTGGCCAAGCACCAGCCCAGCAAGTGGAAGCAACTGCCTTAGGCCTTCGGCTGTCCCGGAGCCTCCTTGCCTCCCTCCACACCCTGCTGTGACCGCTGCCAGTGTCTGGCCATCCCCGTCCCAGCCCAGGCAGGGTCAGCACCGCAGGAGCCCCTGCCTGCACCATGCACAGGTTCAGGAAGACCCAGTCTCTGCCCTGAAGGGCCTCTCAACCCAACTGAGAGGAACAATGGAGGGACAGGCAAAGTGCTACAACAGAGGGGAAACCCAAGACAGCTTCCTGGAGAGTGTGGCTCCAGAGACATGCCTGGACAGAGGGTGTTAACAAGGGAGAGTGCAAGGGCAGAAAGGCACTTCAGAGCAGGAACAGCCTGCCCCAGGGCAGGGAACAGGAAAACCCACAGCATATTCCGGGGGTATTTTCTTCTCCATGTCTGCCTGTTGGGAGAGCCTCAGGTGGGTGGCCTGGTTGGGGCCAGGTGGCAGCAAAGGGCCCTGCATGGCAGGAGAGGAGTCCACTGGCAACGAGCCTGCTGGCACCTCCAAGATGGGCAGCAGCATGATCAGAACCGGGAGCTCACGGGAAACTGCACTCTTCAGAGGCAGAGGGTATATAATGAAAACAACAGTCATTGCCAGTTGTTGTGTGCACACACAGTGTGATAGCTGCATGCAAAGTGCTTTATGTGCAGTTTCCTTTTATCCTTGTGAGGTGGATATGAAAGCCCTATGTTTCTAAAGAAGCTGAGGTGCAGAGAGGTTAAGTAACTTGCCCAAGGCCACCCAGCCAGGAAGTAGCAGGGCCAGGGGTTTAAATCCAGTCTCTTAAACACTCCCTCTAACCCTCTTCCTGGCAGGGCAGAAAGAAGATACTCAACCCATGGACTGCGAGCTGTGCTTTAATGCAGTTGCTGAGTTATTTCCTCCAGATGACCCCCACCGCACGTTGCATTTGAGCGTGGGGAAGGACCCAGCTGGCCCTGGCTGGGATGGTCCTCGGTCAGGTGGGGGCCACCAGGGCAGGCACCACAGTCAGTGTGTCTCAGTCCTCACTGCTGGGTGCAGAGCCTGGCACATAGTAGGCATTCAGCTAGTAACTGTCAAATGGAGAATGGTTGAATGGCCATTTGCAAATGACTGGAACCTTCTCCATGGTAACCAGCTTTCTGTGTAATCCATGCAGAAAGACAAAATGAAGTGCTCCAAGTATTTCCATGACTATAATCCATCTCGAAATGGAAATGTGTTCCTCCAAATTACCCACCGTGTCTGGTTTCAAAGAGTTTATATTCTTGTAGAGTTTAGCTTCAAGATGGAACATGTCAAATTCTGACAGTAAGAATGAGAGGAGCTCCCAGGATATTCAAAGACAGAAGCCAACCGCTGCCAGCTCCCCCAGCCCCAGAAAAGCCGCCACGATGGGGAAAGCCGTGTCCTTCATCCAGGCTGAGGGAGCTCGCCTTATGGCACCAGCTGCCCAGGCTTCCCCACGAGGCCATCATTCTTTCCACTGACCCGGGAACTGATGCAATCAATCTTGTGATTATCGATGGTTCCGCTACTCTGGTTGTGGGTTTCCTGGCCAGGGATTAAACATCTTACTCAAGATGATCTAACTACATGTGTTGAGAGATCCACAGATAGACAGAGACAGAGTAAGAAGAATGAAAGGCACATGCCACAAAGTGAAGGTCCTTGTCCCTGAAGGATGGGTTCGTGGGTGATTGGGGTTGCAGAAAGCAAAAGGTTATGTGTTGTCAGGGCCCTGAAGCTGCCCCCATTGGGCAGGGCCGTTCGGTCCAGCTGCAGGGGTGGGAACAGGAAGGTGGTTGTGAAACAGGGATGAGCCAGTCAGCTGAGGCCCCATCCTTCAGGGCATGGGAGAGGCCTGGGGCGGGAGGGGAGGAACACGAGGCACAGGTGGCAGGCCATAGGAGGCATCCCTTTGCTAATCTAGCTGGAGCGGGGGCATCTGTGACCTGGTTGCCACCTCCCCCTGGTGACCACCACTCATGGTTCTGGCCCCACCTGTCTCCTCCCCAGCCTACAGGAACTTCCAGGGCTAGAACTGTGTCTGCAATCTCCCTCTCCTATGCACATCTCAGAAGCTGGCATGGAGAAGGTGCTCAGAGAAGGCTGCTGAGTGGAATGATCACTGCTGTGTGCTGAGAAGCATCTGCCTTCAGGAGGCCTCTGGTGCGAAACCAGAAAGTAAATATTTTGGTGGGCTTAGAGGTAGACTCCATGGTGAGGTGTTTAAGAGCACACACTTCAGAGCAGGATGGCCTGGGTTCAAGTTCTAGCTGCATGCGCGCTGGCTGTTGACCTTGAGGAAGGCACTTAACCTCTGAGCCTCAGCTGCTGCATTTGTCAAATGCGAATAATGGCCAGCCTCCGTAGTTCACGCCCGTAATCCCAGCACTTTGGGAGGATGAGGTGAGCAGATCACGTGAGCCCAGGAGTTTGAGACCAGCCTGGGCAACATGGTGAAACCCCATCTCCACAAAAAATACAAAAATCAGCCAAGCTGATGGCACGTGCCTGTAGTCCCAGCTACTCGGGAGGCTGGGGTGGGAGGATGGCTTGAGCCCAGGAGGTGGACGTTGCAGTGAGCCGAGAGTGTGCCACTGTATGCCAGCCTAGGTGACAGAGACAGACCCTATCTCAAAAAAAAAAAAAAAAAAAGAAAGGGAATAATTATGAAACCCACATCAGAGTTGTTTTGAGGATTAAAAGATTGACCTTACATAAATGGGCAGAAAGTGCCCTTTTTTGTGCAGGCGCATAGTCTGCTATCATATAGGCCACTGTGCCATCTCACCTGCTGTCACCCCTCCTGAAGTCTCCTTTGTTTAAAGAAAAAAAATGGGCTGGGTGCAGTGGCTCATGCCTGTAATCCCAACACTTCAGCAGACCGATGCAGGCCTATCACTTGAGTCCAGGAATTTGAGACCAGCCTGGGCAACATGGTGAAACCCCCGTCTCTACAAAAAATACAAAAATTAGCTGGGCATGGTGGTGTGCACCTATGGTCCTAGCTACTTGGGAGGCTAAGGCAGGAGGACTACTCGAACTCAGGAGATGGAGGCTGCAGTAAGCTGTGGTATCACCACTGCATTCCAGCCTGGGCGACGGAGTGAGACCTTGTCTCAAAAAACAAAAAGAAAAAAAACATGGCTGAGGGTCCAATAATGCCTAAGCAAGATCTGTTGAGCAGCATCTCGAGGTGTCAAAGAAAATTTCATGGACCCGAGGGAGTGGGAGTTCCATTGGGGGAGCACAAGGACCCCATTGAGACCGCCTGCCTATCCCCCATTCTTTCAGCAAACAGTGGGGAGTTCACGCAAGGCAAGGCCCCAGGTGGGAATCAGAGATGGCTTTGACCAGGTTCTTGCCACAGGGAGCTCATGGCCTGGTGGGTGCAGAGTATTGGAACCAATCATCCCCGCTCAGCGCCAGGGCCTGTGATGAGGCCGAAGAAGGCCCCCAGGGTCCAGGCCAGGGCTCAGCCAGGGGGCTGCTGAGCCTGCCCAGGGCTGGAATCATGTCCAGTATCTCAGAGGGCTTTAATTTAAGGCCACGCGTTTAAAACAGCAATGCTTTCTCTGCAAAGAAAGTGCCATCCAGGCCTAATAAATCCCTCCAAACCTGAAATTCTAAGCAGCAGATAAACAGGAGGTATCGTGTTTCTTTGAAAATACATTGAAATGTTTTCTGAGAAAAGACACTTATCCATGCCTAGAAATCCTGCACCATCTCTCATGCCTCCCACAGGCCACTGGGGCTTGGGGTTTGCATCCTCCCGGCTCCCTGCTCAGGTCATCTGGCTGGTCCCGTGGGATTCATCATGTTTAACAAATTCTTCAGCGGTGCTTCATGAGTGCAGGACTCTGTGCCAAGAGCTTTTCAACAATAATGCATCTGCTCCCAAGACAACCCCGGGGGTGCAGGCCCCATGCCCACCCTCTTTTTGCAGGTGAGGAAACTGAGGCAGAAAGAAGTGAAGTGACTTGCCCAAGGCTAAGGTGGGACCAACCCTAACCCTTCTCCCCAAAGGGGTCGGGCTACTGAATGACAGCAAAAAGGGGTTTGGCCAAGTCGTGGCCAGAAGGACCAACTCCATGTCCATCTGCAGAGCATCGGAAGAGGCATCTGGGGCCCGCATCTACCTCCCATCTGTGACCATCTAGGGAGGTAAGAGCGGGCTCCGAGCCTCCCTCGAGGACATGGAGGGAAGACTGGGCAGGCCAGGAAAACGAGCCCTGCTGTCCTGGCAGTGAGAAGTTCTGGGGTTGAGAGGGAATGACTAGCGAGAGAAGCACCCCCGCCCTGCCACCTTAGGGTGCCCGAGTTAGCAAACACAAATACACAGTGCCCAGTTACATTTGCATTCCAGAGAAGCAAATCCACTTAATATAAGTATGTCACATGCAATAGTTGGAATATACTTATACCAACAAAGCATTCGCAGTTTACCTGCAATGCGCACGTGGCCAGGCAGTCTCCGTTTTATCTGGCAACCCCACCCCTCCACCCCCACTGCTCCCGCAACGCTGTTGGGAGTTCAGGGAAGGGTCTGGTGCCCAGACCCACTCCTCTTCCCATACTAGGTCCTAATGACAGAATCTAAACACAGAGAAGGAGCCCAGCAGGGATCAAAGGTGGCTTTGCTCATGGTGTCATCAGATTGGAGGGCGTGGCCCAGATGTGGAGCTGACTGACCTGCGCACATGGTGGCTCCTCGGTCCCTGGTTGTGTATAAATCCTTCAATATCTGAGTGTGTTTCTTCTCCTACAACTTGGGCAATAATAATAAAGCGCCCCCTACCTTGCCTGGGAAAGAACTGCTGGGAGGACCAGCCCCCACATCACACGTAGATATGCTCCATTAAAAGTAAAGTGCTCCCACGTCCTACCACATTTTAATTTATGAATATAATTTTAATAATAATAAAGGAAGAGGTTGAATTCATTGCATGACTCCAAGGCCGCCTGGCATTCTCAGCGAGCCTGGTTTTCTGTGTGTACAGAGTTAATGCCAACACCGTGCTCTGGAGGTGGTTAAAAAAAGAAAGAGATCCCGCAGCAAATTTGATTTAGGTGTCTAATTCCCTTTGAAACGACTTCAGCAATAAATAAACCCCTCTCTTTGATTTGTTTAAATCAGCACATTTCAGTGGCAAAGTGACATCTTGGAAGCAGCAGTCCTCTCCACCCTGCTTGGCTGGCACAGGTGGGCCCACGGTGCAGGGACACCAAGTCTGGTCTGGCGCCTGGCCATCATTGCCTCTGCAAGTACAGAGAATATCCACTGCCAAGCACTTAGATCCCCGGCTCAGCGGGGCAGTCGATCTCACCTGCACGGATCTGCCTCACCCTGTTCACCTGTGGATCATGTAGGCGTCCAAGGTGGTTCTCAGTGTCCCATTTGTGAATCTATAGGGAGTGTCCTGTTGGACATTAATAAGTGACAGGCTTTGGGAGGCAGATAGGAGTCCAGGACTGGAATCTAGGCCATGGATCCTGCCCTTTGACCTAGAGCAGTTGCCCAGGGGCACTTCCTGGGGCCCAGGAGCACTACTGGGGCTCAAGGACATGGCCAAGCATTCATTTCCAACATCAGCCTGCTGTGGAGCCACTTGCTAATCAGGAGATGCTGGTGACTTCCTGAGCCCCTGGAGCTCCACTTCCTCACCTGTGTAGTGGGGATAGGACAGGCGGCCCCACCTAAGGCTGTCTCCAGGACGCTCTTTCTCCCTCTATCATCTACCCTCGTGTAGGGTGCATAGCACAGCCTGACAACTGCAAGCCCAATGCAGCAAACAGGAAGGGCTTCTAACCAGCAATCGGGGCAGCCTCAGGAGCTCAGAGAAGCTACACATGTGTGCATGCACGCACACACACGCACACACACGCTGACATCCACTGAGTCACAGACACACACAGACTCCCGCGCCCCGCGGGCAGAGCAGGCTGCCTGCTGCTTGGATGTGGCCACCGAGCGGCTGCATCCAGCTCCACCATCGACAGTTCACGTGGACTCCTGCTCTGTCCCAGTCACCACCCCACAGTGCGCTGCAGGGATCAGGTGAGGATTTCACCTTTCACAACACTTGATCATAAAACAAAGCTGAGCGTCTAACAGTTTAGGTTTCAGCCCTCTTCAAAACGTCCCCAGGTCAAATGGCTGCAGGGAAACAGGCCCTGCAAGTGCTAAGTGTCTGCTCCTGGAATGGGAAACAGCCCCTGGGCTGTCTCTTCACCTGGAAAAGTTCCCAAAGGCCCCCAGGCTGGCCCTTAGACACAACCAGCAACCAGAGGCCCATCCCGCCCTGGCGCTGATAAGGCCCCCACCCCTAGGAACCACAGAAAGGCCACAGGAGCACCCGAGTCCCCGTCGTGGGCTCCACTCTGTAACGCTGCCCCTGGGCCCACAGCAAGGCATCCCATGCCAGTTCCCAGTCAGCCCCTGTGGCCTGTGGCCCCAACACCTACCTGTAAGTCAGACACACAGCTTCCAAGGCCTGCCCAGGGCTCAGTCAGTGGGCATGGGGCAAGGCCCTGGCACGTGGAGGTTTAACAAGCTCCCACGTTGCTCCTGACACCAGGTGGGGCCTGAGGGCTACATTTCTAATGAGGCCCAGGTGATGCTGAGCCGGCTGGGCTGTGGGCCACACGTTAATGGGCAATGGCTGCAAGCTGTAAGGGACGTGCATCGCTCTTTGAAGAGGGACCCAGAGTGCATCCATCTGGCTAGATGGTTTGGGGAATGATGTGGACCTTGGTCACCACTGAGCTCCTCTACCCCCTCCCTGGATACCTCTAGCCAGCATCCCATGGGCCTCTCTACTCCAACAGGTGCAGAGACAGCTAGAAATATGGGGGCACCCCCACCTCTGCCTTATCCCTGCATCTAGCCAGCCACCAAGTCCCAGGGCTCATCTGTTTGGGTAACTATTCCTGTATAAAAGAAACCCCAAAACTCCACAGCATAAAACAGCTATTTTGTTGTATTCATGGGTTGGATTCTGTAAGCCAAGAACCCCAGGTGGGGCACCACAGAGACAGCCTGTGTCTGCTCCACAGCGTCTAGTCTCTCAGCTGAGATGACTAAAGGACTGGGGTTCAGAATCATCTGGAGGCGTCTTCCCTGACCTGTCCAACAGATGCTGCTGTCAGCTGGAACCTCAGTGGGGACTATCAGAACACAGCACATACACAGGCCTCTTTGTGTGGCCAGGGCTTCCTCCCAGCATGGCAGCCTCAGGGCAGTCAGATTTCTTTAGATGGATTTCAGACTCCAAGGGTAAAAGCCCCAAAAGAACCAGGACCTAGCCTCAGAAGCTATGTGCTGTCACTTCCACTGCCTCTGTCACCTAGAAAGTCAGCCCAAATCGAAGAGGAGGAGACATCAACACCACCTCTCCACGGGAAGTGTCAAAGAATTTGCAGACGTGTTTGGAAACCACCCACCCTCTCGGGGTGTCTCCCATGCGCATGCTCTCCCTTTGCCTCCTGACCTCTGGCTTGGTTCAGGGCCTCCCTGTCTCCCATCTGGGCCTTTGAACAAGCGCCTTGTTGGAATCCCTATCTCCAGCCCTGCACTTCAGGGCAACTCATCACCAACAGGGATGTCCATGACACAAGCAGTTCCAGTAGCTTCCTACTTGGACACTTCCAGCCATTCACCGTAGAAGTAGGAAGCAGCCAAGCTGTCTGACTTGCAGCGTTCATTATCCTGACCCCCGCCTCTGCTCCAGCCAAATTGCACTCCAGATCTCCACTCCCCTTGCTCTTCTGCCTTTGCACATGCTGGTTTCTCTACCTAGAGTGCTCCTTTTACCTCTGACAGGATCCTAGCAAACTCCTATTCATCCTCCAAAACCCAGCTCCAATGTCACATCCTCTGTGATGCCATCTTCAACCCACTCATGATTATAATATAGGTGCAGGCCAGTGGTTCCCATTCTTAGCTGCACATTGGAATCACTGAGGGAACTTTAACACATACTGATGACTGGATGCCACCCCCAGACAATTCTGGTTTAGTGGACTGCATACAGCCTAAGCACGAGAAATTAAACTCTAAGAACTGCTGGTATTGGCCGGGTGTGATGGTTCATGCCTGTAATCTCAGCACTTTGGGAGGCCAAAGCAGGCGGATCACTTGAGGTCGGGAGTTTGAGACCAGCCTGGCCAACATGGTGAAACCCCATCTCTACTAAAAATACAAAAATTAGCCAGGTGTCATGGCTACGCCTGTAATCCCAGCTACTCGGGAGGCTGAGGCATGAAAATCTGGGAGGCAGAGGTTGCAGTGAGCCAAGATCATGCCACTGCACTTCGCCTGGGTAACAGAGCAAGACTCTGTCTCAAAAACAAAAACAAAAATAACAACAACAACAACAACAAAAACAGCTGGTATAGAGCAATGGTTCACAGAGCCCAGCACAGAAAACCACTTGGGGATGGTTCAAAGCGCCCCTTTTCCCCAGAGCCCCACTTCAAACTTATTAAATCAGAGTCTGCAGGCGTGAGGCTGAGACAATGGCATGGCCACTTTATGAAGTCTACCCACGGTGGGAGAATTACCTAATGCGCACACGGTGGGAGAAACACAGGGGTAGAGTCGAGCTCCCATATTTTTATATGATATTATGGAGCATGACTCAAAGCCTCCATCTAATTTCTGGTTTAGGAAAGATCATCTTTATCCCAGAAGTGAACAAGTTCACAAATCTGTTGGGTTTTTATAGAACACATATCGCAAGCCACTTTCCAATTCTAAAACTAATAAATGAATGCAAAAGATGAATAATTTAAATATCAATTTCATGCACATAGTAGATGCTCAATAAATATTCACTGAGTCAATTAATCAGCCAATCGATCGATATAATCCTAGTTCTACAGCTACCCAAAATACTTCTGCATCTCCCCCAGTAAACTATGAGTTCCTTGAGGGCAGGTATGGGGACCCCAGCCCCCACGCAAAGGACGTTTGATGAATGAGGCAATGCCTTGATGTGCAAAGCAAATGACCCTGAAGGCTCGTGGCTATCTCTGTATTTTCTAGGTGCGCAATGGTTTTCTAGTTGAACAGAAAGATGCTAGTACATAAAGAATGAATCCATCCATTGTTGGAAGGTTGATGATGTTACGATTTAATTATAGAAAAAATCCTTATTAGTCAGCTTGTCCAGGTTATTGTGCTTCTTTGGAGGCTTTTCAACTGAACATTAACCCAGACGCTCATGGCCAGCTCCCAGCCACACATGGACTGGCATGTCACAGCTCCCAGCCACACATGGACTGGCATGTCACAGCTCCCAGCCACACATGGACTGGCATGTCAGGTGCCCAGTGCTGCTCTGTGCACTGCCACCCAAAAGGCATGCCTCAGCATTGCCTAAGCAGCCCTCACAGGGCACATGGCCTCTGCCCAGTGACCAGTGGAGGGTAGAAGGTGGAACCACGGGCTATGCATCACCCCTGTCTCGTGATCTCAGCTGCTTTGGCCTCTTGGTCGCAAGAGCTGCAGCTCAGTGATAAAGAACAAGGGCTCTGGGGTCAGACAGTCCAGGGGTCTAGAGCCTGGTCCACCACTAGCTGTGTGACTAGGGCAAATCACTGCATCTCTCTGAGCCCCAATTAAGATGATGTTAACAGCAGTACCTTCCCTGAAAGTCATTAGGAGATGAAAATTAAATGATGCCTGTGGAGTCTGAATGCCAGGCATGGCACAGAAAAGGGGCTCAGGATGTGGCAGGTGATGGCACAGAGACCGAGCCTCAGGACCCTGGGCTGCCACTTAGTGACTGTGCCACTCAGAGCAAGTCACTTACCTTGTTAAGCTGGGTTTTTGCGTCTGTGGAACAGAACCAATAACAGAGCCCATCATAAGATCACTGTGATGAGCCAGTGCTGAGAAGGACCAATCATGGTGTTCACCATGGCTGTTATTATCACCTTTGCAGGATCAGGGTTGATAATGGAAGAAACTGACTCTTCCCCCAGCAAGGGTGCTGTCACGGTTCATGTGCTGACAACATCCCAGAGACTTGGAAACAGTTCTCCTCCCACCAGCACCGGCCCCGCCAGAACCTGCTGCAACTGTTTTTCTAATCAATGGAAACGTGCACAGTCTAAGGGAGGTGGGGCAGAAAGGAAACAGGCACGTCCCAGGCCTGCGTCTGCCCAGGCAGAACCAAGGCACCAGCCTCCTGCCACCCACCAAGACCAGAGGGAGGAACAAATTCAGGTCCCCGTGCAGGATGACAGCCCCCGCCCCACATAGCCTGAACCAACTCAACAACTGATTTCTCAGCAACGGATTTCTAGGTGAGCAATGGATTAAGACTTTTCTGGTCTTAAAGCTTGAAATTCACCTCATTTCCCCAACCCCCAGAGGGGAGCAAGTCTGTGTGCAGCCTTCCAAAACAAATGAGTCTGCTTCTAGAACCATCCCAGCCACCACCTCTGCTGCTTCCTCCTTCTCTTCCCAGGCCCCTGAAGCAATCCATGGGCCCAGGGTACTTGAGCCAAAGAACAAGGTGCTAGGCCAGGGTGACACAGGCTGGGCTGGTTGTGGAGGACACAAGACTCCTTGCCCAGTGCACACACAAGTCCTGGTCCAGATGAGAGAAAGGAAAACAGAACATTCCTCTGGCAAAAGGTGCCACAGTGGCATTCACGACCAACCCCTTGGCACTCAGGGGATGCTGCCCTTGAACAAATGTCTGAGAGTGGCCTTCTCCCAGTACACACAAGATCAGCTCTCATCCCGGGTCAGCACTGTGGATGCGTAGCTCTCCAGCAAATCACAAACTTCCTAACGTAGCCAGCTAGTCAGTCTTGGCCGAGCCCAAACTCCCCCTCCCCCCAGGCAGCCACGTTGCATTCTGAAAGGAGAGAAGCCGACCCAATAGGCCCACAAATAGTTGTTGTTGTTTTTTAATAAACATAGAAATTGAAATTGACTTTTCTGGGCTTAAAGCTTGAAACTCACCAGATCCAGACAACGAAACACCAGGCCCCTCGTTCATCATGATTCCCTACTTAGCCCTCCTGAGTTCCTGTTTTCCCATACATTATTACATTTCTTCCCTGCTATATAAACCCCTTATTTTAGTCTGTTAGGGAGATGGATTTGAGACTGATCTCCCATCTCCTCAGCTGCAGCACCTGATTTAAGCCTTCTTCCTTGGCAACAATCATTGTCTCTGTGACTGGCTTTCTGTGTGGTGCGCAGCAGAACCTAGACCAAACCCCTGGTGTTTCAGTAACAGACCTTGCCTGAAGACCTGGGTGCCACCTGGGTAAGCCCTGGCTGGCTGAGTCTTCAGACAATGTTGGACCTCTCTCTGCCTGAGGTGAAGATAAAAGTAACCGATGCTGCTTACTGACCTCACTGGGTGCTACAAGGTGCTGCGAGACAAAAATATGCACACGCTCTGCAAACTCAAGTCCTCGTCAGGATTGGTGACCATTCAGAGCCCTCCCTCTGGTCCTAGGGGAGCCTCTGGCAGAGGACGGTAAACTTGAATCCCCTGGGGCCCTCAGGAGCAGGAACTCAGAGCAGCCCTCTGAAAATCTCAAATTTCTGCAGAATCTCTTGTTTGATCTTCAAAGCTCATACAGACTTTATGTTTCACTCATAATACATCGGTTTGTTTTATTACTAAGAAGACATTGTACTAAGAGGACATTGCTACCATCACCGATGCACCTGGTCAGTGATGCCCCAGCAAGTTGTGACAGGCAAACTCAGTGGCTGTCCCAGACACCAGCTCTCACTGCAGTTTGAGTGGCACAGTGGCTGTGGAGACCCTCACAGTTCCTTCCAGGAAGAGTCCAAATGGCCAACGTGAGCCCCATTATTATAGGTCCTGGCTGGTCTGTGTGTAGCCGAGATCATGCAATAAACCCTTGCCTAAGTTTGGGTTCCCCCAGAAGCAGAGTCTCAGACAAGGACTTGGTGCAGGTGATTTGGGGTGAGGGGAAGGTGAGCCCAGGAAGCAGGAGGGAGGGAGTGAAAGAGTAAGAAAACGAAAGGGGAAAAGCCAATAATACCCAAAGGCTTCGTTGAAGCTGCCGCTGTGGGTCACGGGGACCTGGTTCCTCTGGAAGGGATGCACAGAACGCCCCCTGAGATTGCCCCACCCCATCCAGTGTGAGTCAGAGCCAGCTCCCGCGGTCAGTGCTGGCAGATTCCGGGGGGTTGAGCTCACCCACACTCCCAGGCTGGGCTGGCACCTGGCAAAGTGGGCTTCCTGGGGCCCTGGAGCACAAAGTGAAAAGATGCCCTGTGCTCCTGGAGTGGGGATATTGTCAGGCTGCAAAGGTCTGGGCACAAATGGAACCTTCCAATCAGAGCTAGCTTCAGTCACATTGGTCCAAGCCTGGCTGCTCCTATAACCATCAACCCTCTGGGAGGCCTAGAGCTCAAGTCCTTCCTCATAGCAGAGTTAACCTTGGGCTGAAACAGAAGCACGCTTTAAGTGTGGGAGGGAAGCTTTCTAAGTCGTATTACCCGCTCAGCCTCAATCCAGCACCTCCACAGATGGTGCTTCCGTGATAACTCAGGCCCATCGTGGATACAGCCATGACCCAGAGATGAGAGGTGCACCCCAGAAGCCACCAAGGCCAGGGCTGTTGGACCCACACTAGGGAGCCCCCCAAATGCCCTGTTTCTGCATTTTGTAGCTGTTCTGACACCTGTGGTAACCTGCTGGTGACATATGAGCTTTCTAGAAAACAATTTGAGACCATATCTCAAGAACTTTTAAAATGGGCAGAACATTTTCCACAATAACATATAGATATCCAAAGAGCTGTCATCCCAAGGAAACACCTAGAAATGTCAATGTCACCTCGTTGTTTATAAGAGCAAAGAACAAAGAATTTAAATGTCAAAGAAAGGGGGTTGATACATAATTCCTGGCTAAGTTACACAGTGGATTGTTATATGTAGAGTGGGGCCTGAAGTTGTACAGTCCTGATTTCATAAATCTATCCAAACATGCGCTTTAAAAATCCTAAAATAAAATATACCAAAACTCCAAATGTAGTAACCCCTGAGTGGTGAGATTACAGTCATTTGAATTGTCTTCTTTATACTTGTCTGTATTGTCCAAATTTTCTACAAGCATGTGTGTCTTTTATCATCAGAGCCAAGGTCTTTTGCAATGACATGAGGGCCACTCTCTCAGACACTGGGCCCACCAGGACCGGAGTCCCCTCTGCACTCGCAGCGAAGGCTGTTCCTGGACATGAGAAATCATGATCTTGGAACTTGCCTACCTCCTAGGGTTTACTGGGCTCCCCTCCCACACAACCCAGTCTCTTGAGGAGTCACGGGCTGTCTCTGCCAGGTGATCCCCATTGCCCCGCCCTGAACAGAGCTGGCTGGCATTTTGGCAAAACGTTCTGAACAGTTTCTGACCCAGAGGAACCTGGAAACTTCAGCCTCTTGGCCCAGCCTTGAAAACAGCTTTGCCAGGCTCATCCTGGTACAGGGCCCGGGAGATGATCAAGCCCATTGTCCAGGACAGAAAACTGAAGCCACCCAGGACTGTGCCGCATCTGGCCACCCCGTGGTGATCCCATTAAGCCTAAGTCCCAGCCTGACTGAGAGCCCCATGCAGGCTGATCTGTGAGGTTACTGGAAAGAGGAGGCTGGCCTCAGGTTGAGGAGGGCTTCCCAGACCTAACATCCCACTCTCCGTGCCCAAGACTAAGATGTGTCCCGGGAAGCGCAGGGCTGGTCTACCACAATATGGCCAAGGCACCCTTCGGGGCGGCCAGGAAAAGTCCAAGAGGGCAAGAGTGCCCTCCCTGCCTCTACAGTGCCTCCTCCTTCAAGAGCTTAGGTTTCAGAGCCAGATAGTGCTAGGTTCAGATTCTAGCTTGTGGCTTTGGCTTGGCCATTCATGTCTCTGTCTGGGAGGAGCTTTCAGGAAATTACCAGCTCCCTGGTTTGAGATGGCTACCCTAGTAGCCATCACCAGGTGAGCACCTCAGAGAGCTGTGGGCAGCCTACCTGCAGAAGGCGGTCTCTACCAGGGCAGGGGGAGCATCACGGCCCTCCTCTATAGGCTGCGGCCTGACCTCTGCCTCCCCTCATGGAATCCCACCTCCCACTGGGGTAGGGCCTTCAGCAGGGAACCCAGGCCACACATACGGGGCCCTGAGAAGAAGGCAACTTTGCCGCTCCCCGCAACCCCAAAAAGCAGGAGCTGATTCCAGATGTGGCCTGCCAGGGGGCCATAGCTGGCAGGGACCTCAAGGTCATCCAGTCCAATGGTATTATGTTACTTAGGTGTTAAGAGATCACATTTCTTAGCTTGCCCTAAATCAACATAAACCTGTGTAGGAGCCCCCATTCAACAAGATGATGAAGTAATACAATGCCTTTGTGTTGGGTGGTCCCTCCAGTGTCAAAGACCTCCAGGAAACTCAGGGAAGGGGTGTTGCATCGTCAGGTCCTCTCTACGGGCTTGCCAACAGCTCTGGGGGTTCAGCACTTGGATCCAACCCAGATGATCCAACCCAGGTGATCCTATGAAGGTGGATAGCTCTGATGTCTTTGTGCCAAGCTTGGGAACAGATACCCCAGTGAACCGGGAGCCTGGGCACCTGCAGTCCCTCTCTCTGGGTGTCCCCGACATCCATGTCCTTCCAAAACCCTTCCCTCACCACGGCCCCTCCAGGGGATGTGTGTGAGTAGGGCCCAGGTTTCTGCCCCTTCTAGAACCACAAAACCCTGAGCCTTGCCAGCCCAGCCCGCATGCCTCCTTCACGTTGGTTCACGTCCCCCCCTAGAGGCCTGCCACTATGAGATAACCAAGCCTGACAGCTCCTGGCTACCTGGCTTTTGAAGCAAATACCTGGGTGAGATCTGTGTTCTCTGTGTCCCACATCTTCTCCAAAGAAAGCGGGTTGATAAATAATTCCTGGCTAAGTTACACAGTGGATGGTTATATGTAGAGTGTGGCCTGATCTCCAAAAGCTGTTAGCGAACCCCTGCTGCACTCATAAAGGTTTGGCTACCTTGTATATCTGGAGGAAGGATACAAGGATGCAAAGAAAATGGCATCTTGATAATCATCCTGGCATAAAAGTGCATGGAAAACAGTCTGGAAGGTTGTACACCCAACAGGGAGGGGCCAAGGAGGGCTGCAGGGAAGCAAAGGAAACTTTATCACCACTTTGGAAAACTTCTGTACACTTGGGATGTTTTATTACCCATCATGTATTATCCTCATTATTCTTTTTTTTCTTTTGACTAGTGCTGGCTAAATAACAGAAAATGAAGTAATTTGTTATTTACCAAGCATCAGTTATGTGCCAGGTGACCAAAACAAATGTGGAATCTTGTATTTACAGTTATGATGTAAACTAAACAATGAGCTGCGGTTGGCCAGGCAAAGAGTGATGGAAGTGAACAGTATCCCAGGCAGAAGGAGGAGTATTAGCTGGTCCTGGGTGGGAAAGAGCTTAGCAGGTTGGAGGAACAAAAATAGGCCAGTACGGCTAGAGCACAGTGACTCAAGGAGCAGAGACAGAGATGAGGGTGGAGAGAAGCCTTGAGGCAGATCATATGGGCAGTTAAGGAAGGTTGTGTTCAGGGAGTTTGCGTTTCATTTTGATTGTGCTGGGAACCATCAAAGGCTTTTAAGCAGGGAGCTGGGCAGCAGTGAGCTGGGCAGCAGTGAGCTGATTCGAATTCCAGATGAGCATGAATGACACAAAATCCATTTTACTTGCAAATTCTGAACCACGCGCAGGAACCCAGCAAGCCCTGCATCACAACGTGTTTCTCCAAGCAGCCGTTGGGCTGTAAAACGGACGATCGCTGTTTGCAGTCAAGCTCTGTCATGCTGGGCAGGTCAAAGCCAGCTCCCTTCTGCCAGGGCTCAGCAGAGGTGTGATCCCCTCATAAAGCCTTGCCCGTGTCTGGAGGTGTCGGGAATCATCACACATTCCCCGTTTGGAACGCGGTTCTGCAACATGGAAGTCTGGGCTGTTCTGAGGCTCTGTCCAGCTCAACAGGCAAAACAGAAGAGGAAGCCCCCAAGATCCAGAGCCCCCCGCTCTCCACCCACAGCCATGGAACCCGGGTCCATCCGTGATGCTGAGGGAGCCCCGAGCCCCGGATGAGCTTCCTCAACTCTAAAGTGGAAGCAAGAACGCCACAAGGGCACCACAAACACTTCCCGTCCATGACTGTTCTCGTGCTCACATCTGCCGCGACACGTGGGCATCACAGCCCCACTTAACATTGCTGCACCTGAGGCTTAGCAAAGTTAAGTGACAAAAACTGTGATTGTCCCAGCGGTACCTGACAAAATTGAGGCTTTGAGAGGTTAAGCAGTTTGCCCGAGGTCACCAGCAGGGCCAAGGGCCACACCCAAGTCTGGGTAGTGCCTAGGTCCACGCTCCAACTCAGGGCACAAGAGCTAAGAAGAAATGAGCTCACATGTGTGACAGGGCATCATGACCTTCACTGGAGCCGTGTGGGTGGCACCAGTTGCCCTAAACACAGGGTGCATCTCCTGGGCCACTGTCAGGGGAGAAAGAGGGTGGCACTGGGTGAGGAATTCCAGCCTATCTGCCTCCAGGGCTCCTTGGAGCTTGGCCCAGAGTTGAAGAGGCATTTTTCCCTCCACCTTGCCCAGCTCTCCCCTACCCGCTCCATATACACACATGCACACACACACACAAACACACACACCCACACGCATGCTCTATATCTGTGAGGCCCCTCACCAACTTTCCCCCTTCCTCTCCCTTCAGCCCGCAAGTCTTCTCCATTCTCCCACCCAGCCTTCCTTAAGCCTCCCTGCCCCTTTTCCTCATAATGCCACGGTGTGGCTGCAGAATCACCAGGGTCCTAATTCCAGCACAGGCTTTATGCCCCCAGCTCTGAGCCCCAGACCCTCATCTGTTGACGATGGGCCTCCCTGCAGCAGAGGGTGGGGTGTGGGGGGTGTGTGTGTGTGTGTGTGTGTGTGTGCATGCGTGCATGCATTTGTGTGTGAGAGTGCCTGGCAGGTGGGGCCCCACTGGCCTGCCTGTTCCTTGCCTGTTCACACCAGTGTGAAACCAACCAGACAACAGGCGCTGCCCACATCAGAGAGCTCTCAGGACTCCCACTCTGAGCAGAAGGCTCTGGGGGAAACACTAGAATTTAGTAGGAATTCTAGGGGGAAAATGGAGAAAATGTGTAAAGTACATAAACGATAGAATAGCATTCCCGGGTGCCAAAGAAATCGACAAATGTTCAGGTTGTTAAGGCCCCCCAGATACCAAACTGCATCTCCCTAAAGGCAAAGAAACCCCCACCAACTCCAAATGTTCATCACCTCTCCGCTTCTCTCTTCGTAAATATGACAACCAAACCAGGTAATGAAGGACACCAACCATGTGGAAGGTAAGAACAAACAAACAAAATGCAAAGAACGGAAAGGAACTTTTAAAAGGTTAGTGCCTTTAGGGAAAGTCAAGAAGGTATTGTATCCCTAAAAAGAAAACGGGCTCTGCTTAAAATGGAGCAATTAGAAAGTAAGAAAGAATTCTCAGAAATACAATTGCTAAAAGAAAAAGTTCACGAAAAAAGACGTACAGTTGAAGAAATCTCTCAGAATATATATCAATAAAACAAAGATAAAAATACAAGAGAAAACACCTGAGATATATAAGCTCAATCTATGAAGTTCTATATTCATTTACTAGGAATTATAGAAAAAATAAAATGGAGAAAATGTAGAAATTATACAAATGAGAGTATAGCATCTCCCAAGTGCCGCAGGAATCTACAAATCTGGTTAACTGGGCCTTCTAGATACCAAGCAGAATAAATGAAGAAAGACCTGCCTCCAGATAAACTGTCATGAAAACTGGAACTCCAAGGACAAGGAGAATATTTTAAAGGCTTCCAGATGGGAAAAACAGATTATTGGCAAAGGAATTACAATCATGTTGGTGTGTGACTTCTCATCAGCAACGTTGAAAACCAAAAGACTAGAGCAATGATCCCAAGTTCTCATTAAAGAAATGAAACTCTAAACTTACAATTGTATTTTTGAATAAAAACTATTAAATAAGTGCAAGGGCAAAATAACATTTTCAGGTACAAAAATACTTAAAAATCTACATCCCGAATATTCTTTTTGAAAAATGCTCTCTCAGTATATTCTCCAGCAAAATGAAGAAGGTATCTAAGCAAGAAAAAAGATATGGGAATTCTAAAAACAAAGTAGACTTATCCCAGGCATCCAAAGAAAAACTCCTAGATAACAGAACTAGAAAAACAAAACTGTCCAGATCCTAATAAGGGGTAAGAGAATCCTGGGGGTGGGGGGTAGGGGGTGGGGCGGTGGTGGGGTGGGGAATCTTCAAGAACAGAACATTTTCTCATTTTCTTTAACAAAAAGTAGGGTTGGAGACTAGATAGTTCAAAGACATAATAGAGGTATATACTGTAGTTCTCTTGTCAAAAAGAAAAAAACATAGCAAGATCCCATCTCTAAAAAACGTTTTAAATTAGCCAGGCATGGTGATAAGCACCTGTAGTCCAAGCTAATGGGGAGGCTGAGTCAGGAGGATCACTTGAAACCAGGAGACAGAGGCTGCAGTGAGCTATAATAGTGCCATTGCATTCCAGCCTGAGCAACAGAGCGAGACCCCATCTCTTAAAAAGAAAGAAAAGAAAAACAATTAAAAATTTCAGGAAGAAAAATAAAGTTCCATGCTATACTATTGTATATTGCATTTAAAGGTTGACATTGAGGCTAAATAGTACTTGTTTTGCAATGATAATAAAAACATAGCTTTTGGTAAAGCAAAATGTCATGGTAAAAACATGACTAAAAAACCTATGAAGTGGAAATGTACTTGGAATTGGTAATGGTGCACATATAATTTATAATTGGTTCCAAATAGGCTGTGATATTCTAACAATTTAAGTAAAAGCTGTAGTTGCCAACATTTAGAAATTATATATATGCTATATAACAAAAATTTTGTGACAAAGCTGATTAAAGATGAAAAAAACCATGCTACAGCATGGCTTGTGTGCCTTCTCTCTTTGCTGCCTGCCACATATCAGATTTTAGAAAAGTTTGAGCTTTTGAAGTCAATCTGAGTATCCTGTGACAATATTAAACTTTTTTGTAAATGAGTCCTCTAAATTTTGGATACATGATTTTCAAAAAATTGGAGATGTTTGATCAGATTATTCAACACAAGGACTTTCTGTCTTTGAAGTTTTGAAAGAATTGCATTAATTGAAAACAAAGCCTATAAATGAAAAGACGTTGGAATTTAACCCTAAAAAAAAACAAAGGAGAAACTCAGCACATTAAACAATTAGACCTCAATGTGGAAATTCTATAATGATATTTCAGAATATCTTGACTTCTGACAAGACTCTTTTGATAGAGCTTCTATTTTAATTAGAAAGAAATATGTTGTCCCAGGAGGGCATGAAACTGAGAAAGCCTACAACTTTGCAGTTTCCAAATTTAATGAAGCATTTGAAAGAATCACAAATAAATATGACTTATTTGATGAATTTTGTCTTGCAAAAATATTTGCTGAAGGAAGTTACTCTGAAAGCAGGCAAAAAGGCAGTATATGGTAAAATATTTAGGCTGAAAGAGTTTCACATTTTAATGTCAAAAAGTTAGCATTAAAAATATCCTTCATTTCCCTTGAGCTGACTAGGGCCTCAACATCTGTAGAGAGAATATTTTCCCAATTCAAAATATTATGATCTATAATGAAGAGTGTAGTACAGATGTCAATAATTTCAAATTCATTAACCATAATATGTTTCCCGAACTCCTGGCCTCAAGCGATCCTCCCACCTTGGCCTCCCTAGTAGCTGGGACTACAGGCGAGCACAGCTATGCCCAACTAATTTTTTTATTTTTTATTTTTTTGTAGAGATGGAGTCTTGCCATGTTGCACAGACTGGTCTTGAACTCGAGCTCAAGTGATCCTCCGACTCCAGCCTTCCAAAGCGCTGAGATTATAGGCATGAGCCACCACTCCCAGCTGTCACTTTTTGTTTTGGAAAGAATTTTATTGTTGAAAATAGTTTGTTGTAGAATCATTTATAGAACCAAAATAATAAAAAACAACTTGTCAGTCAAGAAATAAATATTTCCAAAATATATAAATTTCTTGTTATTTTAGAATTTCTTTTCACCCTCAAAGGTGCCTTGGTTTCGTCAATGAAATATATGTCATGCTAGCCCTGAAGGATAAGGAGGCATATTCGTTTTCCTCTGTTGTATAACAAATTACCCCAAAACTTAACAGCTTAAAACAACCAACGTTCACTGTCTCACAGGAGAGCCAAGGCACCGTGTGGATCAAGAGTCCAGGTGGCTTCCCTGACACCTCCCACTCAGGGTCTCTCAGGGGCAGCAGGAGAGTCATTAGCCAGGGCTGTGATTACCTCAAGGTGTGACAAGGGCTGGTAGATCTGCTTCCAAGCTCACTCATGAGGCTGTTGAATCTCAGAATGTCTGCTTCCAAGCTCACTGACATGGTATTGGGCCTATATTCATTTGCTAGGGCTGCCATAACAAATACCACACATTGGGTGGCTTAGACAACAGATGTTTATTTTCTCATAATTCTGGAGGCTAGAAGTCCAAGTTCAAGGTGTTGCTGGGTTGGTTTCTTCTGAGGCCTCTCTCCTTGACCTGCAGGCAGCCATCTTCTCCCTGTGTCTTCACAGGGTCTTCCTTCTGTTCCTATCTGTTCCTAATCTCTTCTTACAAGGATACCGGTCAAAATAGATTAGGGCCAACCCTAATGACCTCATTTTAAATTAATTATCTCATTAAAAATCCTATCACCAATTATAGTCATATTCTGAGGTACTGAGGGTTAGTCCCTCACATGGCAACAGGGCCTTTCCACCTGAGTGTCTTCACAACATGGCGGCTTATGATTTGAAACAGAGAGAGATCACTAAGATGGAAGGCCTTTTGTAATTTAATCTTGGAAGTCACATTCTGTCTTTTCTGCCATCTTCTATGAATCTGAAGAGAAGAGAATCAACAGGTCCAGCTCATCCTCGAGGGGAAGGAATCCCACAAGAGCCTGAATTTCAGGAGGCGGCCATCTTGAAGGCTTCCTACCATGCTCTGTAACCATTTTGCCCCAAGTCCAGTCGAGGGACCAGGACTTGAGATTGGGGATACCAGCTTTGAAAGTCAGTTTATCCTCCCTTGGAAGGGTGGGATTGTCAAGAGGTTGTATGAGGAACCCCAAGCAATTCTGGTTTCAGAGTTTACAGCAATAGAGGAGGAAAAGAGGTGGGAAGGGAGGTCCAGGAGGGCTTTGCAAATCAAAGGACGGGGGTGCTGTTTGCAGGTCTCGTGCGCTCTCCCTGGCAAGCCCCCTGGGCTCCCATAGCAGTATCTGTTTCCCTTTGCATCTGCTCCTCTCCTCCTGCACACACACACACATACCCACTCACAGTCACACACACACACACGCGTGAAAACACACTCATACAATCACCACCTCACACACTTGCACACACACATACATACAACCACATGAACACACATTTGCACACACGTGAGCATACACAAGTCACACTCGCACACATACTCAGACACACACATCACACACCACTACACATGAACTCACATGTATTCCCAACACATACACACACAGGTAGATACCACGCAGCAGCCTCCAGCACCCTCCCTGTGCCTGGCATGTAGCCTGTGCTCAGTCAGGGTTGACTTCATTAGTTGAAATACTAAGTCAGGGGAAATTGTGTTTGGGGATCCTTCTTTTCAATTAATCTTTTCAGTTGTTTAACGTCAGCTCCTGGGCATTCACTGTGTGTTGAGCCCTCAACTCGTGCTTCTCAGAAATAGAAAAATATCATTTTTCTTTCCCACAATTGCATCTGAACTGACCATGTTTTGAGGGCTTTTTAATTAAATACAGTTTTTCAAATCAGGCAATATCTAGGTCTTATACTCAAGCACTTGAGAGAAGAAAACAGAAAAGATTCTCTCCAAGCAAACTACTAGACCTTCCCACATTTTGGAAAGGGAAACTTTTGAAAAAAAAAAAAAAAAAAGCCTGGCCTAATATCCACCCAGTGTACCGGGCTCCAGCTTCCAAAGCCCTCCTAAACCAGAGCATTGGGAATAACGCTCTCTGGGGGTGAAATTATGGCTGAATTTGTTGAACTATATTTTCTAAAGAGTATCCAATAAGCATGCATTCTTAATAAGTTAAAGGTTATTTTTAAGATGAAAGAAATAATTATTATTAATAAAATAAATACAAATAATTTAGCACAGTGGCTGGCAAGGTAAAATGAGCTCTATGTTATATTTTGGTTGTTTTCATTGTAAGAAACCCACTGGGAAAGAGCCTGCTTTCTAAGAAGCTGGCATCCTGATAATTTAGTGCCCCTTCCTGGGCCCCTCAGAATCCTGCTATTGAGAGCAGCTTTGGAAGACACAGAAGGTTTAAGTTCTGAGATAGCTCCATAATCCCCCCGAGAAAGGGAGGCTTTCTACAATACTCCATTCTTACCCCACAGACTAGGACATAAAGATCTGATATGGTTTGACTGTGTCCCCACCCAAATCTCATCTGGAATCATGGTTCCCATAATCCCCACGTTTTGGGGGAGGGACCATGTGGAGATACTTGAATCATAGGGGCAGTTTCCCCCACCCTGTTCTCATGATAGTGAGTTAGTTCTCACGAGACCTGATGGTTTTCAGGGGCTTCCCCTTCACCTGGCTCTCATTCTGTCTCCTGCCGCCACGCGAAGAAGGATGTGTTTGCTTCCCCTTCTGCCATGATTGTAAGTTTCCTGAAGCCTCCCCAGCCATGCTGAATTGTGAGTCAATTAAACCTCTTTCCTTTATAAATTAGCCAGTCTCACGTATGTCTTTATTAGCAGCATGAGAACAAACGAATACAGGATCCCAATGAAAATGCAGCAATATCAGAAACATGCACACATTCATGACCTGAATATCTGCCTCTGAGCAATTTCCTGGTGTATTTTCTTTTACAACAGGGTCATGCTGAGCATGCTACTTCCTATTAAAATGTTATTCTTTATTTGATTTCAAAATTATTCTTCACATCTCACCTTCTTCCTTGAGCCATTTTCTCCCTCCAATAAAATCCTGGCACCCAAAGCAGCTCTCAGAACTAAATTAATTATGAAAGCATATTAATGTCATCTGTAGAGCAATGAAATTAATTTATTCAATACATCCAAGAGGAAGTCATCAATTATGACCAGAGATTGTAGCATTTTATGTTACAGCATTTAAAATTCTTACAAATTTTAATATTTCCTCCAGCAAGAATTGCCATAAATATCATCTGCTGTGCAGTCTTGATTTATGAATTAAGTGTAACTTTTAGTCCACTGGTGTCCAAATACTAAACATTTTACTCTTATCTAATGTCTGTTCTTAGATATTTATACCTGTAGGAAAATAGGGATCTCCATTCCCTTAAGGGTGACCTCTGCCCTCAGAGTATAGAAATATGCAGTAGCATCTGTGGGGAGACATATACACATTTTTAGGAAGTGCTTTCCAACTTAAGATGCATGATAAGCTCAATACAGGGAAACCCATCCACACCCTCATGTCAGACCTAAATATACCACAGCGCCCCAAATGATTCATTCTCAGAATGAAGAAGGCAGCCAAAGGAAACACACTTTGGTCTTCACTTGTGCCTCTCAAAGGCCGTTAGAGGACATGCAATTCATTACCCACAGCACTTCTTATACTCCTCTTCCCACCCAATTCCTCCTCTAAGTTACCTGCAAGACCCACAACTAGCCAGAAGTTCTCTCTCAGCTCCTCTCCAAAACTCTCCCCTAGAGAAGATATTTGACATATTATCTGACAAATAACTTGTATCCAGACCATATAAGAAATGCCTACAAAGCAATTTCTTAAAAGGCAGACATTCCTAGAAAACCATGAGCCGACTGGGCACACTGGTCTACAATCCCAGCTACTAGGCAGGCTGAAAAGGAGGATCACTTGAGCCCAGGAGTTTGAGTCCAGCTTGGGCAATGTAGCAAGACCTGGTCACAAGAAAATAATAACAACAGCAAGCAAACAATGGGCACCATGCTGGAACAGGCCCTTCCTGAGAGAGGAGACCCAAAGGGCCACTAAGCATGGGACAAGGTGCTCAGCTCCACGAATCATCAGTGATAAACAGCAATGAAGTTAAAACAGAACACCCCAGCAGAACAGCTAAAATGAAAAAGATAGAAAAATGCCAAGATCCGCAAGGGTGTAGAGCAGCTGGACCTTTCACAGGCTGCCAGTGGAGTATAAATTGGTCCCATTTAGAACAGTGTCTGGCAGGATATACTGAGCTGAACATATGTGTTCCTGATGACCCAGAAACTCCACTCCTAGGTAAATGCCCAAAAGAAGTGAGTCCATATGCTCACCAAAAGATATGTACTAGAATATTCATAACAGCTTTATTAAAAATAGCCCCAAACTGAAAACTACGAAACGTCCATCAACAGGAGAATGGAATACGATTGCCAGATAAAATACAGGATGCCCCATTAAATTTGAATTTCAGAAAGGCAACAATAATTTTCGTAGTATAAGCAGGTCCCATAAAGCAATATTACTCAAAATGAGCAACTGCTGGGCACAACACAGATGATTCTCACAGACGTAAGGATGAGCAGAAGAAGCCAGACACAAAATTATACAAATTGGGTGGTGCCATGTATGTGATCTTCCAAAAACAGGCAGAACTCATCCACGCTGTAAGAAGTCAAACTAATGGGCGGGATGGGTAGTTACTGGAAAGAGACATGAGGGGCATTTTGGGAGCTTGGAATATTCTGTCTCTTGATCTGGGGGATGGTCACACTTTGTGAAAATTTGTCAAGCTGTACACTTAGGACACATGAGCTTTTACAATTGTGGAACATACTCACCCTGGGAAGTATTCTTTGTGTATCTGAAGTTCAGATTTCATGGAGCGTCCTGTAGTTTGTGTGACACCCGTCCTCCATTCTCCTGCTAATGGGTGGTTTGTCCATCAACACATACCACTAGTGTATTTTATATGTCAATAAAAATACAAAAACCTCTCACAGAACCCTGCTCCAAGCATGGGTCCTTCCACAGGAGAATAATGCCAGTGGGCAAAGGGAGAATTTTGAGTGGTCTCTGGGAGGAGGGTCAGAGGTGGAATCAGGGCTGCAAATACTCACGGAATAATCCTTTTTGTAACACAGAAAACAAATGTCTTTTGAAGTGCAGAGATCTGACCCCTATCTCCATCCTCTCAGGATTTAAGTTGTCTACCAGCAAGGTACCTTCAAACTTGATCTGTGTTTGTAGGAGAGAGGGCAGTGGTCAGCCATACATTTTTACATATGTATGTGTATATATATATACACACATATATAATATGTATATACATATATATAATATATATTATATATTTATTATATATATATATTTTAATATATATATTTTATAAATATTATATATTTATTTTATATATATTTTTCTGTATGTATATGTGTGTGTATATATGTGTGTGTGTATATATGTGTGTGTATACATATGTGTGTGTATATATATGTGTATATATGTGTGTGTGTATGTGTGTGTATACGCTCGGGCAGGAGGCAGCCTGAGCATCAGGCACTCCCAGAACTGACAGCGACCCCCAACAGAGCAAGGAGAGACACTGAGAAGTACAGATGCTTCTTGGACATATATATATATATAGCTGGGATTACAGGTGCGTGCCACCACGCCTGACTAATTTTTGTATTTTTAGTAGTAACAGGGTATCACCATGTTGGCCAGGCTTGTATCGAACTCCTGACCTCAGGTAATCTGCCCGCCTTGGCCTCCCAAGGTGCTAGGATTACAGGCGTGAGCCACCACACCCCACCTGTCCACACGTTTTCACTTCTGTCACTTCGGGATTAGGGAACGCAACCTAATCCTGCTTTTAGCACAGAGACGCTGCATGGCCTTGGAAGCCTACATTGAGCCCCTGCTTCCGCCTCTCGCACGGCCTCCAAACCCCACCTGGGCTGGAATTCAGGGCTCTGCCCGCCTCCCATTCTCTGGGCCATGCCCACATGGCCACATTTTACAGGTGCCTTCATCAGGCAGGAGGCAGCCTAGGCATCAGCCACTCCCAGAACTGACAGGGACCCCTGACAGAGCAAGGAGAGACACTGAGAAGTGCAGATCTGCTTGGACAGTGGCACGCTAAAGTGCAGACAGCAGGAAGCTGAAAGGGAGGAGTTGGAAGTCCCCTGAGCCAGCAAACAAGTACAAAAAGGCACTCTGTAAAAGGCAGTAGAGGGCCCTGGTTAAAGCACAGGCTTTAGAGCCAGACTCAGCTCCAACATCCACTCACTATGCTGCCTTGTGCCCGTGACCAACTAGCTGAGCCTCAGTTTTCTCATCTGCAAACTGGGGATAATAATAGTACCGACACTGGGTTACTGTGGGGACCAGATGAGACAGTGGGTAGTGGATTGCATTTTCCAAAGGCGATCACAGTGTACTTTTCCCACACATGCTCATTGGGAACCTCACCACTCTCCCACCAAGTGGAAGCTAATTCCCTTCCCTTGAATCTCCGGGGAGCAGAGGGCTTATCACTGGCCTGGGATGGACAGAATGCAGCAGGAGTGATGCAGCATGACTTCCAAGGCTAGGGCGTAAAAGCCATCTGCCCTCCACCTTGTTAGCTGGTATCCTCGCCTTTGGAGCCTGGGCGTCCATTAAAGTCCAGCTACCTGGAAGCCACCATGCTGTGAGGAAGCTCAGGCCACATGGAGAGGCCACACGTAGGGGCTCCAACTGACAGCTCCTGCTGAGAGGCCAGGTGACAGACAATGTCGATGAGCAGCCATAAATGAAGATGCCTCCATGTGACTCCAGTCCTCAGCTGTCAATACCCCAAGTCATCAGCCTTGAGTCTTCCCAGTGAAGCCCTAGACTTCATGGAGCAGAGACATGTCGCTCCCACTGTGCCCTGTCCAAATCCCCAACCTCTATCCATGAGCAAGATCAAATGGTTGCCTGAAGCAATTAAGTGTGGGGGTGGATTGCTACACGGCAATAGTATCAGTTAGGTTTGGCTGTATAACAAACCACCCCAGAATCTAGTGGCTTAAAACAACATGCATTTTTTTTTAATTTTTTAAAATTATACTTTAAGTTCTGGGATACATGTGCAAAACGTGCAGGTTTGTTATATAGGTATACATGTGCCATGGTGGTTTGCTGTGCCCATCAATCTGTCATCTACATTAGGTATTTCTCCTAATGCTATCCCTCCCCAGCCCCCCACCCCACAACAGGCCCCGATGTGTGATGTTCCCCTCCCTATATCCATGTGTTCTCATTGTTCAACTCCCACTTATGAGTGAGAACATGTGGTGTTTGGCTTTCTGTTCTTGTGTTAGTTTGCTGAGAATGATGGTTTCCAGCTTCACCTATGTCCCTGCAAAGGACATGAACTCATCCTTTTTGATGGCTGCATAGTATTCCATGGTGTATATGTGCCATATTTTCTTTATCCAGTCTATCATTGATGGGCATTTGGGTTGGTTCCAAGTCTTTGCTATTGTGAACAGTGCCACAATAAACATATGTGTGCATGTGGGGTACATACCCAGTAAAACAATATGCATTTATTTAGCTCTCTGTTCTGTGAGTCAGCTGGACAGTGCTTAGGGCTGACTCAGCTGATCTCCACTGGGCTCTCTTTTGCATCTGTGGTCCACTGGTCAGTCAGCTCATGGCTGATTGATCCAGAATGGCCTTGCTCACATGCCTGGCAGTTGGCAAGCTGGCAAGTGGGCAACAGATGCAACTGGGTCACGGGTCTCTCATCACCCAGGAGGTTTGCAGGGCATCTTCGCATGGAAGCAGAGTTCCAGGAGCAGCAATAAAGGGCCAGCCCTACTGTGCAAAAGCATTCTCAGGCCTCTACTCACAACATATTTGCTCACATTCCATCGGCCAAAGCAAGCCACGGGATCAAGTCCAGGGTCGGAATGAGAGGGTTCCCAAAGCACACGGCAAGGAGGCATGGGCCTGGGGGAGAATCTATGCATTTTTGTTGACAACCACATTCTGGCATGGACTGTGCCTCCAGCAAATGCTGGCTGCCCACACGATGGACGCAATGACCACAGAGCATGCATTGTTGGGCACTGTCAGCTGGGCACCTCTTTGGACTTAAGCTTACTGTACCTAGAAGAGAAGGTCTAAGAGGAGTGGCTGGGGCTGAGGGTAAAAGAGACAGGCAAGGGGCTAGGGGTGAAGGCCATTCTTCTCTGACTCCTCTGGGACAGCAAGTATAGCAGAAAGGGACACAGTTTGGGAGTCAGAGATGCCCAAGTTTAATTCCAGCTTTGCCATCAGTCCCTGTGAGGCCTCTTGCTCAGCCCCTAAGTTCCCCATCTGCAATAGGGGATAAAAGCAGCCACCTCTTAGTGCTGGGATGAGGATGAGACACAGCCACGTGCCTGGCGGGAAGAGTCACAGGGTTGGCTGTAAACAGGCCCTAGGAGGCCGGCTGAGGTCTCCTCTGTGCCTGCTGAGTGACAGTGGCTGGCAAAGACAGAACCAGCTGCAAAATCTCCCCAGCCAAGACCTACTCAGATGCTCGCTGTCCGAACCCCATTGTTATGCTACAAAAGACCGGTGCAGCTGCTACCAAGAAATCACTGGCTCCCTGCTTGTCTGAAGGTCGGCGTATGCAAATTACAACTGCTCCGATTCCCACACCCGCAGGTCCAAGGGGCTGCGCTTGCGGATGTGCAGTAATTCTTGAGTCTCCTGCTTGCGGTGTTGGCTATTGTGACGAGATGTCCAGCAGCAGGGCACAGTCAGGACAGCCAAGGAGGAATGGCACACTTTGCAGGGTCTGCAGCCCAAAGCAAGGCTCAGGCCTAAGCTGTTTCTGCCACGTGACCTTCCCGGGAGGCAGGCTGTGCATGCAAAGGTGCACCCATCACACAATG
Organism: Hylobates moloch; assembly: GCF_009828535.3. Lineage (NCBI taxonomy): Eukaryota > Metazoa > Chordata > Mammalia > Primates > Hylobatidae > Hylobates > Hylobates moloch. Next base: position 9,141,383 of record NW_026652278.1, on the reverse strand, counting down.
CACATGCATGCATGTGCCCACCAACTCCACCCGGTGGCATGCCATCATGTCACTCGAGTGCAAAGATGCCCATCTCCTCTGGGGACTGCTATTCTAGTTACTGCTGGGCCTTGTTGGTTCACCCCCACCCCCCGCCCCAGACAAAGAGATGGGATATAAGTGAAGATATTTGTGGCAGAAAGAGTAGCACATCAGCACACAGGCCCAGGATACTGCAAAGGTTCTGAGCTCCGTGAATGAGGTGAGACCCGGAGGATGCAGGGCGCCACCTTTCCAGAATATTAAAATTCATCTTGTAGACATTAAGGGGTGGAGGGAAGTTTTTAAGCATCGTCAGTGTGGTGGCCAGGGATGCACATGGGTTTTCAGGACTATCTGCCTGGGGACAGTGTGGTAGAAGAGGAGACTGGACACAGGTGACCAGTTCAGAGATTTCCATAGCCAGGCAAGAGCTGCTGGGGCCTAAGCTGGGCCATGACTCCAGGAAAGGAGAGGATGGAATGGACTCAGAGGACATTTCCAGGTTGATGTCAGCAGGTTGACTTCAGGCTTTGACCATGCACAGCACCCCCTCCAGCCCCCAACCATAGCTGGCGCGGTGGCCCCGTGACTCCCTGCCTCTCACAGCCAACCACGGAGCTCTCCAAGTCTTACCCTGTCCCTCCTGACATGACCTAAGCCTGCCCCGTCCTGTTCTGTCCCAGGCTTAGACCCGCAGGCCATGCACACACGTCCACACCCTGTCCCTGCAGATGGTGAGCACAACACAAATCTGCAAGAGGGATTATTTTTGAAACCTGTTTGCAAGGCAGATTTCTCGTAAATGCAGAAAAGCAAAGCAAAGTTTATAGATTTTTTAAGGCAACACAAAAACGAGTTCTTGGTGTGTTTGTGCTTGCGGCATCATTTTTCTCTACCTCGTGGCCCCGCTTGTTCAGGCTCTGCAGAGCAACTTCCTCTCCGAACCATCACCAGCTCCAGAAAGTATGCACGGGGCACCTATGGGGCAGGAGGCATGAGCTGGGCTGCGCAGGCATTCTGAGGGCCCTCGAGTACCCAGTGCACCCTGAGGCACCAGCCCCTGGCAGTGACAAGCTCCAGACCGTACAAAGAGAAGGGCAGAACCCTGGGGCTGGTTCCCAGGACCTGGCCTCAGACCACAGGAAGGGCCATTCGTCCACCTTGGGGTCAACAGACTTTGGCACAGTCCCCCTCAGCATCCTGCCGCTCCTTCCCTTGGCTCTCTGTCTCTGCAAAGGGTGCCACCCCCACACCAGGGGCACAGCCTAGAGGAGAGGAGAAAGGCCTCTCCCATGGCTGCCTGCCCTCATTCACTGCCCCTCTTCTGTCTCCAGGTCCTGAGAGTCCACTCTCAGAGCTCCCCCCCTCCCCCACCCTGCTGGTCTCCCACACTGAAATCTCCTGCTCCAGGCAGCCACTGAGCAGCAAATAGAAAGATCTGCCTAAAGCACAGGCCTCTGTCACGCTCTCTCGTTAACCTTCTACGGCTCCCACTGCCTACAAAATCAGGCCCATCCTCTTCAGTCTTGTGCCAACTGGCCCTACTACTCCCCGGGGTCCTCAGACATATCACCTGGGCTTAGCTCTCAGATGGGGCTCCCTTCCTGTCCTGTAGCAGCTCTGAAATGGCCTCTTCCTGGCCACACGCGTTGAATTCTTCCCTGATCCCCCACGAGAACTCTCCCAACTCCAGCTCCCCCATGTCCTTTTCCAACATGCACTCTTAGTCACAGCTGTCTTATGTTTGCCTCATCTCCTCCGAAACTGGTGAACTCCCAGAGGGAGAGGGGTCTTCTGCCACCATCTCTGAGGACCCCCTGATTAGTTAAGGTGGTGCTAGCTGCTGTCTCAGTGGCTTAACACAGTAACAACTGAGGTCCGAGGTCACATCCAATGTCGATGCTCCTGGCTGGGTGGCCTTCCCCGGGCTCATTCAGGATTCAAGCTCTGTCCATCCTGTGGCCCCACCCTCCCCTTGGCCCTTCGAACCCTCTCTGTGGGGATGGCACACCCAGTTTTTAATGAAGTCACCTCTGATGATGTCATTTAATGACATCACCCTTCCACTCGCATTCTGTTTACAAGAACTCGCCACATGGCCACACCCTGGGGGTGGGAGGCAGGGCCGTGGAGTGGGGAGCCACTTCCCTGCAGCCTCTGCCCTGCAGAAGGGGGGCACAGGTCTTTTCCTGGGCTCAGCTGCCTGCGCCTATGAGGCCCCCAATAAATGTGTATGGAGCTAAGCATAGCCAGAGAGTGGAGGAAAAAGAGGCTGTGATGAAGGAAGGAGAGGAAGGGGCCATGCTAACGTCCACTGAGCATCCACTATGTGCCCAGCACAAAGCTACACACAGTCCCACATGTTAAAGCCACAAGGGGTAGGGAAAGAGCCCAGACTTGAAGCCAGACAGACCAGGTACAGTTCCAGGTCTCCAGGTGTGGGCAAGTTAACGACCTTCCCAAGGCCTCATCAGACTCTTCCATGAAATGAGACCGTGCCCACCTCCAAGATGTGGCACGATCCTATGACAGATGCAAAGGGCCTGGCATGCAGTAGGTACTCAGGAGCAGAGAGGTACTGTTGGGAACTTTACATAATCCCACAATAGGGAAGTCCAATCTCAAGGGGCCTGGGCCACTTGCCCAGTTACACAGCAGGGCTGGAATGCACCCCAAATCTGCACTCTCACGAGACTGCACCCAGCTCCCCAGCATGTCACCAAGACGTGCCTCTGACCTCCCAGGCTTGGGCTCTAATAAGTTTCAGGGAACCAGGGGCCCCTCCTGGACCCTGTGGCCTCCCTGGTCTGACCTCTCACCTGCAAAGCCCTGTGGTATCCACCAGATGCTGCCAGCTCCGTCTGCACCCTCTTAAAGGAAATGCGTCTAACAGTTCTCAATAAACACCCTGCAGAGCCTGGACCCAGATCGGCTTGTCTTCTTCACCCAGCCCATCCCTGCCCGCCAACTGAGTGCCCACCTTCCGCAGTTGACCCTGTCCAAGATGTATGGGCCCAGGGTCCCCCTCCCCATGTACCATCTTCCAGAGCCAAGCCTGCAGACACAAGCTTCCCACCGCCTCTTTCAAAGCCTCCCTCTTCAGGCTTGTGCAGCAGCCAAGACCACTGAAAAACTCTCAGGAACTCCATGGCAAAAAAAAAAGAAAGCAAATCTGAGCCCGCATCACCAACTGCCAGCCACGTGCCTGGCCCTGGAGTTTCCCTGGGGCCCCCTGTCTGCCTCCGTGGTGGAAGAGGCATGGGGCTGCACGGCCAATGGGGAGCAGGACTTTCAAAACTGACCCAGCATAAAGTTCAGCGGTGCACGTGCAGAGGCAGCATCAAGTCCTGGCCCTTCCTGCCAGCGGCTCCCTAAATGTTATGGGTGATCAAGAGACCTTTTCCCCTCCACAAGGCAGGCACACAGCAACCATAAGCCTCAGGGATGCCAAGGAGGCTGAAAATGGAAAAACCTCTCCTTGCTTGGAAGAGGACCTGCTTTCAGGGAACATTCTTACCTCCCTGGCAGGAGGCAGCTGATCACATTGATATCTTGATTTGTGGTCAGTTTCTGGCACAGCTGAGCACGCTTCCATGCTTGGGGGTTGTGCACGGAGAAGGACTCTGCCCACAGCTGTGCTCACCGCACCATGTCTGCACTGTTTGATCCTCAGCCAGTGAGGCTGTGACGCATCATCCTCTTTCATCTGCACCAAGGTGCTCGGGAGAGTGAGGCAAGTTAAGTCGCAGGGAAATAAACCTCATTGGCCTTCACTGTCACCCGCGGCTCCTGGCAGGTGCGGCCCACCCGCGGAGGAGGCTACCTCCCCAGTGTGCACCCACTTGTGCACCCAACTCAGATCCTCCCACCCTGGCCTCCTGCCTCCACCATCCTGGAATTAGACAGGAATATTTGTCATCTTTGGGTTCTCAAATGTAAGTCCCAGCCACGCTCATCCTTCTAGGCATACCATGTTTTTTCCAGGTTCCTCAGAGCCAGGATCTGTCCAGGTGCTGCATATGCTCTGGCCCCAGTGGTCCCCAGGACACAACAGGGCTTTCAGTCCCAGAGTTAGCCCCATCAGGAGTCAGCCTTGACACCCCAGACCCCCACCCCGGAGCCACCCCCAGGCCTGAGGCCATCAGCACCAATGGAGGGATTAGCAGTAGCCATGATCATGGGGAGACGAGGGATGAAAATTCAACCTGCTCCCAGGCCAGGGTCCTGGAGCACAGCACAGTGCTGGCCTCCTCGCTCCCCCAGGCCCTGGACTACCCTCTCCTGCCTTCGAGCCTGGGCATAGGCTGTGCCCTGCACTTCAGACTTTCCCCCAACCCATTTCACGCTGCTCACTTCTCACTGGCCTTTCAAGTCTCAGCCTGGGTGTCACTTCCTCCAGGTAGCCCTCTCTGACCATGCCCACTCAAGGATAGATGCCCTTCCCTCTCTCTCTGAATGCCCACACTGCTCCTGTCACTCTGGGAGGGAAGAGCCTGTTGGCTTGTCTGTCTCCCTCTCCAGGCTGTGGGTACCACAGGAAGAGGCAGGAACCTCGTCTGCTTGCCACAGACCCTGACACAGCACCTCATAAATATCTGCTGCCTGAATACAAAAATGAAGGTATGAAAAGATTAACAGAATAAACTATATGAGTGAATGAACAGTGGGTTCATCAGTCCTTCCCAAGGACCTGTGTTGCCCGAAAGCTGTGTCCTGCCCCCCAGTTGCCCCGACTAGTAGGAGGGGACCCCCTCAGGCTGGCTCTTGAGCTTCCAAACCTCCCAGGCCAGTGCCCAACAGTGCCCAGCCCCAGAACTGGAGCCTGCCACAGCTGGCTGGCCCCTGCTCAGGCCAGGCCCTCCTACAGTGGGAGCTGGCTGTATGCCGGGCAGCCCAGGCAGACAGGTCCCACTGCTCCCAGGGGAACAGGGAGAGCTGACCACTTTCCACACTCACCCGGCTGTGCACACGTGGCATCCCACCACCATGTCCCTCTCCAAGAGGACCCTAGACCCCACCTCAAGACCCTAGCTTCACCTGTATGGAGAGTGATGATGGGAACTCAGCTTCTGTGTCCCACCCACCAGCTACATCTCAGGCCAGCCCCTCCAGCCTGGATGCTCTCTCAGAAATCAGCTCACTCATGCTTGGGCCCCGTTTCTCAAATCCTGGGATCCACAGTTCCCTCTTCAGGCTACAGTGCTTCTCACTGCACACTAAATCCCAGTGAAAAGACTTCCACACTCTCCCCATCTAGTGTGAAGACCTCCACAGTCTCTGCTGTGGATGTGAAAACCTCCACGCTCTGTCTGTCTAGTGTGAAGACTTCCACATGTTCCCTGTCTGGTATGAAGACCTCCACATGCTCCCTTTGGATGTGAAAACATCCATGTTCTCCTTTTCTGGTGGGAACACTTCTACACTCTCCCTGCCTGGTGTGAAGACTTCTGTGGTCTCCTCTTTGGGTGTGAAGACATCTATGCTGCCCCCATCTGGTGTGAAGACTTCCACCCCTTCCCCTTCCAGTGCCCTCCCAACACTCCACCTTCTTCAAGCTGTTTTCCTGGCCAGGAAGGCCTCCCACCACCTTTCCAATGCTGAATGTCTACAGATCCTTCCGGGGGCTACTTCAGTCTTCCTCCTCCTGAACCATCTCCTGATCATCCCGATCAGAGTGAGATTCTCCTTTGCCTTGACTCCATTTACCCATCCAGCACTTCCCATGGGGCATTGTCCCTCTGTTCCCTGCCTCCTAAGGAATGAGGCAAGCAAAATCTTCCAGGGAGACCCCACATCCGGTGTCCTATCTGTATCCCCTTCACCCCCACTCAGCCAGTGGCACCACACAACTCAGCTCTGACCCCAATCTCTGACCTTGACCTTTCCACCTAAGCCTGGCATCCCTGACTCATCTGCTATTGGGGCACCAGGTTTACCTCTGCTCAGCTCAACAGATCAGTGACCACTGGGCTGTCTTCACCTTTTTGGATTTCAGTTTGACCCTTGGATCCTGCCTCTCTGATCATAGTCTCCTCCCCATTCTATACTCTACAGACCTCCACTCCCAGGCCAGTCTCTGCCTTCAGAACTTCTGCCCCATCTCAGACCCTAGATCTCTGCTTATCAGGGAGGGAAGAGTGGGCCATCCAGAAGGGACATGTGCCCACTGCTCCCAGGACAAGATGTTTGTTTAAAAATTCCTTCTTCCCAGCTAGGTACAGCGGCTCATACCTGTAATCCCAGCACTTTGGGAGGCCAAGATGGGCCAATCATTTGAGCTCAGGAGTTCAAGACCAGCCTGGGCAATGTGGCAAAAGTCCATTTCCACAAAAAATTAAGCAGGCATGGTGGCGCATACCTGTAGGCCCCGCTACCTGGGAGGCTGTGGTGGGAGGATCACTTGAACCCAGGAGGTCAAGGCTGCACTGAGCCAAGATCACGCCACTGCACTCCAGCCTGGGTAAAAGAGCGAGACCCTGTCTCAAAAAATAATAATTTTAAAAATAAAATAAATAAAATAAAATTGTTTCTTCCTTCCCTACCCTTACCAAGGGATCCCTGTAGAGAGGTATTTCATTCCTTTTTCTTGACAAATAATAATTGTCCATTCTATGGAACAACCACATTTTGCTTATTTATTCATCATCTGATAGATGTCTGAGTGTTTTTACTATTTGGCTATTATGAATTCTACTGCTATGAACATTGTGTACAAGTTTTTGTGTGGATTTGTGTCTTCAGTTCTCTTGCACACATACCTGGTTGTGGGATGCTAAATCTAACGGTAACCTTGTGTTTAATTGTTTGAGAAAATGCCACCCAGAGGCCTTCTCTCCTTTCTGCTGTACTTGAACCAGGGATGCTTTTGAGCCTGGAGCTACTGGCAGCCACTCTGCCAACAAATAGAGCCTGAGAAAGAAGCCAACGTGCAGGAGAAAAGGGTGAAAAAGAGAAACCGAGTGCTGATGACATGGGATCGATTGATCCCTGGATGTTCCAGCGACACAAGTCAATATATGCCTTCTTCATTTCTTTCTTCATTCACTCAAACACTTATTGCTTAAACCATTTTGAGCTGAGTTTTCTGGTACTTAAATGAAGAGTTAACTGAGCCAGCCTTTCACTGTTTGTGCTGATTTACTTTCCAGCTCTGGGCCCTTTCTCATGTTGGTCTGAATCCCAAACACAACTCATATAAGTGGGAGCCCAGTCTCTGTTCAGATGAGGCTTAGAGAAGGCAGGGAGACCAGGGAGTCACTGAGCTGGGCCGGGGGTGGTCTGCAGCCTGCGTGGTCTAGGCTGGCCCCAGTGCAGTTCTTCCCTTCTCATCACTCACAGCTGGACTCACCTCTCAGGGAGCAGTGGGATGGCCCTTCCCTGGCCCATGTCATGCATTTGACATTGACCTCTTCCCTCTGCCCAAGTGAGGCTTTGTTTCCCAGCCATGGGTGCAGTCCATCACTTTTCTGCCTCCCCACAGCCAAAGAGAGTGGCCCAGGCCTACTGGCAAAGGCATCTCTACAGACCCCAGTTCCCTCAGTGGGCTCCATGACTTTGCCCAGGTGGAATTCACAGACGAGTTTCCAAAACTGCTAGGTTGAGTCTGCTAAAAGACTATTGGAAATGGTTCAATGTGAGATGGAGCCGTAGCAAATATTCAGGGCTTGCCATGGGCACTGTTTCCATCCTTCCTTGCACACAGAGCCAGGCTGAGCAGCCAGCAGAAACACAGGCAGAGCCTTGTTAAACAGGCCTGTCTGTCCCCACAATGACTTACTTTGGTCACAGGAAGGCAGGACACTGCCTCTGCCTGGGATTTCAGCTGGGAACACTGGTGCAGGTCTGCATCCGGGCCACTGCTCGCAACATGGAGGGTCACAGCAGAGAGGTGCAAATGCTTCTGCAGAAAGACACAGTGACAACCCTGAAAAGATACATTTAGGCAGCATTGTCTCCTGCAGATCAGTGAGCCCATGTGAGCAACAGTGGACAGGTATGTGTCACCAGTTGCAAAACCCAAGGGTATAGGTTTTATCCATTTTTGGCCATCGAGAGCAAACTGGAGGAGTCTCATGAGGCTAAAATTTGCCAGCATGCTTCACTTTATGCTCCCAATCTGGAATTAATGTTGGCAAATGTTGCCTTGGGTTAATTAAACTTATTAATGAGATGGGGCAATGAAAGTGCCAGTTTCCTCCCATGTTTGAGGTATCCCTTAGGGAGCTAAGAGAGAGGGAACTCAGCCAACCACAGAAATGTTCCAAAACCCAGTCATGCTGAGAGCTTGTAAAATTAGGGTCTGACACAGTGTTGCATATCTGAGCTCCTTGAGGACAAGAATGAAGTGCCACTTATCTCATGTTCCAGTACCTTGCAGAGCTGGGCTCACAATTGGGCACAAAGAACCCCTGCCTTGATGCTGGAGAGTGAGTGCAGGACCCTTTGCTAAGCAAGAGAGAGATTGTGCCCCCAAAATCTTCCTATTAGACCATTAAACACACACGAAGTCCAGAGGTTGAAGAAAAATGGTCCTTTAATTTTCCCACTGGGCCAGGTGAGCTTATCTCGAATGGGCAGAAGAGACCTCCTCTATCTTCCTCTTCCCCACCATCATCCCATCCTTCTCTAACACCTCTGCCATCCCCCTAGAATCCATTCTTCTTCCCCATCCCTGGCCCTAGTCAATCCTTCAGTCGCACTGAGTTTGCCCCATCCATATGACTGGAATGGGAGAAGCACTAGAAAGTAAGTTAGGGTCCTAAAGGATGGAAGATGGGGTCCTGTCCAGGTCCAGTCTCAGGGAGAAGTATCATCTGGCCCTGCTCAGACCGACTGCCCTTAACTCTGGGATGATGTCTCAAGTCTTGTCTCTGCTCTGCCTTCCCAAAGACTCCCTCCTGTTCGCCTAACCCTTGAAAGGCCAGCTCTCCATGTGTCTGGAATGTGACCAGGGAAAGAGAAAAGCCCATCTTTGTCAGGACTCAAAGGAAAGCCCCGGACACCTGTGATGTCTGCATCCTAGTGAGCAGCCTCTGCCCCATATGCACCACCAAGGGAAGTGAAATGAGCCAAAAGAAGTTCCAGGAAAATGATGAACATACCAGTGCTTTCAAATCTCATCCCTTTCATCTCTCGAGAGAGCTCTGTGTTTGTGCTCTTCTTCAAGAACCAATGACAACTAGCTGCACTTTGCACTCTACCTCTTCCGTTCTTTAGAATCTTCTGTGCCCCAAATTCCCTCCCCCATTGAGCCCCCCCCCCCACCCACCCACCCACAAAGCCTAGTCCTGCCTCTGGCTTAGAACTTTGCTCCCCAGGACCTGGGTTTTTCCAGAAGCCTGCCAATAACCGAGGCCCCCACTGTGCTGATAGAAGGTAGCCACCATCTCTGCCCTAAGGGTGGGAAGCCACCCTCCCTAAGCTTCAGGGAAGAGCCATGCTGCCTCGCTTCTCACCAGAGCCCAGCCTGTGCCTTCTGGCCCAGGGATCTTCCTATAGACCCAGCTGCCTACTAGTCCCAGTTTCCCACATAGGATTTGAACTTCTAAAATTATGGCAGACTAGGCAGCTTGGAAACCTTCTGTGCATGTAGAATCATGTCTCTCCAAAATTCATGTCCACCTGGAAATTGTAAATGTGACCTTATTTGGAAATAAGGACTTTTTGGATGTAATCAAGTTAAGATAAGACCATACTAAATGAGGGTGGGCCTTAAATTCAATGACTGGTGTCTTCATAACGAAAAAAAAGATTTGAGCACAGACACACCCAACAGAAGGTCATATGAAAATGGAGGCAGAGACTGGAGTGAGGCATCTACAAACCAAGAAATGTCAAAGATGGTCAGAAACAACCAGAAACTAGGACGAAGTAGGGAAAGATGCTCTTCTAGAGCCTTCAAAGAGAGCAGGGCCCTGACAACGTCTTGATTTCAGACTTACAGCCTCTAGAATTGGGAGAGAATGAATTCCTGTTGTTTTAAGCAACCCAGTTTGTGGCAATTTGTTATGGCAGCCCTGAGAAACTAATACATCTTCTTTACAAAATACACAGAAATGCTAGTTAAAACAAAACAGCATCCCTACCTGAATGAGCTCACAATAAATTAACAGTCAAATATAAATGGGAATATAAAAACCAGAATGATGACAATGATGCCACAACTACCTTAGGAACATTGTGAATCTTATTAATCAAGGAGCTGAAGTTTTAAGAACCATATAGGGATAGATATGAGGCTTTGGTCTTACACTGAGGCCCCGCTAAGCCTCTACGTACAGCCAGGACCCTCAGAAGTCCACATCTTTAGTGAAGTAGTGGATTGGAAAAGAGCCTGCCCATTATCAAAGGAAGATGACAAAGAAGCTTGTCTCTCTTGGCCTAAAATTGAAGTGGTGAAGGAGGGGGCAAGCATACCTTTAAACAGGTTTGGGATTTAAATTTCTATTATATGTGCATTGCAGGAAACTGCAAGCCAAGAAACAAAGTGACATCCAGACAGTAACACTTGGGGGAACTGGAAGAAGAAAATACAAATACCCTGAGTATTTGTATTTGTATTTGATCTCACAATCTAAAATTACAACACACACACAAAAACACAACAGGCAAGAACAAGAGAAATGACACCCAGAAGAATGAATACCATGTGCAAAATAAGGATGTTTAAAATGTTCAGATAAATAGAAGATAAAATTAGAAAATTGAGGAATAACACTCTTAAAAGATATCAGGAAGATTTGAATTTGAAAAAGAACCAAATTAAATATAGAGGAGTGTGTGTGTGTGTGTGTGTGTGATATTAGACTGAGCTGAAGAAGTAATTAGTGACCTGGAAGATAGACATAAGGAAAGCACCCAGAATACAGCAAAGAAAGAAAGGCTAAAAATACAAAGAAAAGTTGAACAAACTTCTAATTAGAGTCCCAGAAGGCAAAGAGAATAGAGAAAATGAAAGAAAGGCCATATTAGAAAAAAAGAATTTTCTGGAATTTGTTTGAGACAAGAATACATATATTCAGGAAATGCGAAATCTTTAGAAGAATAAAGTCAAAGAAAACCACATCCAAGCCAAGAAGACGTCTTAAAAGCTTTTAGAGAAAAAGACAGATTACCTACAATTAGATGGACAATAAACTTCTCAATGACAACAACAGAAACAAGAAGCCAGTGGAACAACATTTTCAAAGTACTGAGGGCAAATGTTTTCACTAGCATAGTATGCATAACTAAGGAATTATTCGACAATAAAGACAAAATAAAGATATTTTTCAAGCTAGCCATGAGGAAGTAAGAGTGTCTGGAATTCCCATCCCATCAGTTTGACCTAGAAACTGGACAAAATGTAGGAAACTTTTCAGACATTGGAAAACAGGCATCATAGGACTGTGTTCCCTGAGAAAACGGGAAGTGAATAAGGCAAACCTCACTATTACTCAGGCTTTATGCTTAGAGATCATTTCTGGTCTGTGGTGCAAGAACCCAGAGACCTACAATTTCATGGAGTAGAAGAGACAGAGATTGGTGTTCAGGAAAGTCAGAGTAACTGGGATTCATGAGGACAGTACTCAAAAGAAGGCAGCATTAGAGAGAAACAAAGTAGGAATTTGAATAGGGGTCCCCTTGAGTCTTGGACTGAATACCAATCTAGGCATGAAGAGTGATACTCACACAAGGCCAACAAGAACAGCTTCCAGGGAAAGGGCCATTACTGGAGAACTGTGAGATGAACAATTTCAAAAGCTCACACAGGTCCAGGAATTGATCATGCTCACTGCAGACAGAGTGCAGGGACTCATTCAACACACAGAGTCTCTGGACTCTGTCTACAGGGAGCTTGATCTGCAGAGTGCATTCGGAAGAGAATGCAGAAGGGTCAGGCCTTCGAAGCAGAGGCTAAATTAGCCTTAGGATAAAGGATATTTGATACCCACCTACAAAGCCTAAAAACAAACCCCAAAGAATCAAATTTAACTTAACAAGTAACTTAACCATCCTTCCGAAAAAGTTCAACCCTGGTTAAAAAAATACACTAGAATCCAGCACTCAGTATAAAATTGCAAAGTCCTTTCTCCAACAAAAAATTATTACATATACAAAGAAGCAGGAAAATGTGCTCCTGGGTCAAAAGAAATATCATGTGATGGAAACAGACCCAGAAATAATGGAAGATAGAGCAGAAAGAGACATTAAATCATTTATTAGAAAGGTGTCAAATCAATAACTTAAACCTCCATTTTATGAAGTAGAAAAAAATGACAAAATAAACTCAATGCAAGCAGAAGGCAAAAATCATAGAGACAGCAGAAATCAGTGAAACTGTAAGCATAAAAGCAAGAAAGAAAAATCAGTGAAACCAAAAGTTGTTCTTTGAAAAGATCGATAAAATTGATAAACCTCTAGCAAGACTGATAAATTAAAAAAGAGAAAAGACACAAATTACCCATATCAAGAATGAAAGAAGGGATATCATTGCAAACCCTGCAGGCATTAAAAGGATAATATAAAGGAATGCTCTGAACAACTCTATGCACATAAAATTGACAATGATGAAATGTAACAATTCCTAAGAAAAGGAACTACTAAAACTCATCCGAGATGAAATCATAATCTGAATAGTCCTGTAACTATTAAAGAAATTGAATGTATACTTTTTTAAAAACCTTCCAAAAAAGAAATTTCCAAGCATAAAGGGTTTCACTAGTGAGTTCTAGAAAACATTTAAAAAATAACCCCAATTCTACACAATCACTTCCAGGAGACAAAAGCAGAGAGAACATTTCCCAACTCATCTTATGCTGCCAGCATTACTCTGCAATCAAAACCAGACAATACAAGAAAAGAAAACTACAAACCAAAATCCCTCATAAAGAGAGATGCAAAAGTCCTCAAGAAAACATTATCACATCAAGTCTAGCAATATAAAAAGAATTATATGTCATAAGTAAAAGTGCAATTTATCCTGGGAATGCAAGCCTGCTTCAATATTTGGAAATAAATCAGTGCAATCCACCATATTAATGGTTTAAACAAGAAAAATTACGTGATCATATCTATTATGGGGCTGAATTATTTACCCCAAAAAAATCACATGTTTAACTCTCAACCCCCAGCACCTCAGGATGTGAATGTATTAGGAAACAGGGTCTTTAAAGAGGTAACTAAGTTAAATGACATCATTATGGTGGGCCCTACTCTAATATGACTGGTGTCCTGCTGGAAAGTATATTTATCCATTCTCATGCTGCTAATAAAGACATACCCAAGACTGGCTAATTTATCAAGGAAAGAGGTTTAATTGACTCACAGTTCTTCATGGTTGGGGAGGCCTCAGGAAATTCACAACCACGGCAGAAGGGGAAGCAAACATGTCCTTCTTCATGTGGCAGCAAGAGAGAGAAGAATGAGAGCCGAGTGGAGGTGGGAACCCCTTATAAAACCATCATATCTCATGAGAAAACTTACTATCATGAGACGAGAATGGAGCAAATCACCCCTATGATTCAATTACCTCCCACCAGATCCCTCTCACCACAAGTGGGGATTATGAGGACCATAATTCAAGATGAGATTTGGGTGGGGACACAGCCAAACCATATCAAAAGGAAGAAGAAATTTGGACTGTCTTAGTTCAGGCCACTATAACAAATAACCACAGACTGGGTAGCTTAAATGACAAACATTCATAGCTCAGTTCTGAAGGCTGGAAGTCAGAGATCAGGGTGCCAGCATGGTTGGGTTCTGGTGAGGGCCCTATTCCAGGCTGCAGACAGCTGACCTCTCCCTGTAACCTCACATGGTGGAAAGAGGGCAAGTTAGCTTTGGCCTCTTTATTTTTTTTTTTCTCAGAGACAGGGTTTCACTCTGTCACCCAGGCTGGAAGGCAGTGGTATGATCATAGCTCACTGCAGACTCGACCTGTCAGGCTCAAGCCATCCTCCCACCTCAGCCTTCCAAGTAGATGGGACCACAGGCATGCACCACGCCACCAACTAATTTATTTTTTTTTAGAGACAGGATCTTGCTATGTTGCCCAGGCTGGTCTTGAACTTCTGAGCTCAAGACATCCTCCCACCTTGGTCTCCCAAAGTGCTGGGATTACAGACATGAGCCACCACTCCCAGCCTTGGCCTCTTCCTTTAAGGACACTAATCCCATTCATGAGGTCTCCAAAGGCCCAACCTCCTAACACCATCACTTTGGAGGTTAGGATTTCAACATAGGAATTTTGGAGGACGCAAACACAGACCATAACAAACACAGATACGTGAAGAGGAAAGACCACGTGGAGATACAGGGAGAGCATGGCCATCTGCAAACTGAGGAGCCAGGCTTCAGAGGAAACAGCCCTGTTGAACTTGATCTCAGACTTCTAGGCTTCGGGATTGTGAGAAAATAAGTTTCTGTTGTTCAAGTCATCTAATCTGTAGTACTTTGTTATGGCAGCCCTAGCAAATTCATACAATATCTATGTGATATGTAGTGCAGAAAAAGCATTTGACAAAATTCAAATCCATTTATGATGTCTTAGTAAAAAACTCTTAGCAAACTAGAAATAGAAGGAAACTTCTTAACTCAATGAAGGGCAGATACAAAAAAACTATTCCTAACATCCTACTTAATCGTGACATACTGAATGCTTCCCCCAAAATAAATAGCAAGACAAAGGTGTCCACTCTCACCACTCCTATCCAACATCATCCAGGAAGTCCTAGCCAGTGCAATAACGAAAGAAAAATAATTCAAAGGCATACATATTGGAAAGGAAGAAATGAAACTGCCCATTTACAGATGACATAATTATCTACATAGAAAATCCCAAGTAATCTAAAAATAAAGTCTGATAAAACTAGTGATTTTAGCAAGGTTGAAAGAGAAAAGATCAACACCACAAAAATCAATCACATATGCATGTGCATACCAGTATTGAACAGTTATAAACCAAAATTTGAAAAACCAATACATTTTACTAAATCTCCAAAAAAAAAAAAATACTAAGCATAAATAAAACAAAACATGTAGAGAATCTGCATGCTGGAAACTACAAAAGCTGATGGAACATATCCAAGAAGCCAACCTCATGTTGAAATTTGATCCTCAATGTTGGAGGTGAGGCCTAATGGGAGGTGTCTGGGTCATGGGGACAGATACCTCATGAATAGATTAATGACATCCCTGCCGGAATGGGGGGTACACGGGAGTGGGGATAAGTAAGTTCTCACTCTATTAGTTACCAAGAGAGCTGGCACCTCCCTATAAATCAAGAGGTATACCATGGTCATGAATGGGAAGACTCACAAAAGGTAGAAGACAATTCTCAGATAGACCTGTATATTTAACACAATTCTAATCAAAAATCCCACAAGGATCTTTATCTTCTTTTTCTTTTTTGTGAGGCAGAGTCTCGCTCTGTTGCCCAGGCTGGAGTACAGGGGTGTGATCTCAGCACACTGCAACCTCTGCCTCCCGGATTCAAGCGATTCTCCTGCCTCAGCCTCCTGAGTAGTTGGGACTACAGGCACGTGCCACCATGCCTGGCTAATTTTTTGTATTTTCAGTAGAGACGAGGTTTCACCATGTTAGCCAGGATGGTCTCAATCTCCTGACCTCTTGATCCACCTGCCTCGGCCTCCCAAAGTGCTGAAATTACAGGCATGAGCCACCGTGCCAGGCCGAGGATCTTTATATATATAAGCAAGCTGATTCCAAAATTTTAATAGAAAGGTAAAGAAACTAGAATACCCAAAGAAATTTTGAAAAGAAAAATAAAGTTGGGAAAATCATACTACCTAATTTTTTAACTTACTACAAACTACATTAATCAGCCAGGCACAGTGGCTCACAACTGTAATCTCAGCACTTTGGGGAGGCAGGTGGATCACCTGAGGTTAGGAGTTTGAGACCAGCCCGGCTAACATGCATATGAGATTGATTTTTGTGTTGATCTTTTCTCTTTCAACCTTGCTAAAATCACTAGTTTGATCAGACTGTCTCTACTAAAAAGACAAAAAATTAGCCAGACATGGTGGTGGGCATCTGTAATCCCAGCTACTCGGGAGGCTGAGGCAGGAGAATCACTTGAACCCAGGAGGCGGAGGTTGCAGTGAGCTGAGGTCATACCACTGCACTCCAGCCTGGGTGACAGAGCGAGACTCTGTCTCAAAAAAACAAAAATAAAAACTGCATTAATCAAGACAGTGTGGTATTGTGGAAGGATGGATACATAGATCAATGGAACATAACAGAGCACCTAGACATAGACCCACACAAATATGGCCAATAGAGTTTTGGCAAAGGTGCAAAAGCAAGTGAATGGATACAGGCTAATCCTTTCAGCAATGGTGTTGGAATGGTTCACCCCTTACCACGCTTTCTGCCCTGCCTGGCACTGACCGGGGACTCCCTGCTCAAGGGGCAGGGTCACCAAGAACCCCTGATATGGTTTGGATTTGTGTCCCCACCCAAATCTCATGTCGAATTGTAATCCCCACTTGTTGGAGGAGGGACCTGGTAAGAGGCGATTGGATCATGGGGGCAGATTTCCCCCTTGCTGTTCTTGCGATAGTGAGTTCTCATGAGATCTGGTTGTTTGAAAGTGTGTAGTACTTTTCCCCTACGCTCTCTCTCTCTCTCTCCTGTTGCCATGGTAAAGACATACTTGTTTCCCCTTCACCATCCGCAAGGATTGTAAGTTTCCTGAGGCCTCCCTGCCATGTTTCCTGCACAGCCCAAGGAACTGTGAGTCAATTAAACCTCTTTTCTTCATAAATTACCCAGTCTTGGGTAGTTCTTTAAAGCACTGTGAGAACGGACTAATACAGCACCTCACAAACCAATCTGACACCTGGCAGCACCCAGCACTCACCCTGCAGACAGGACAGGCCAGAGCCTGGTGGAGGGAACCAGCATGTGTGGAAGAGACGGAAGAAGGATGACACGGGTCCCGGGCAGAGCAGCTCTGCACACTTTTGGCACCTGAACAGAAGTCCTTCCTTTTTTTTTTCTTGGAGGGTCTGTGTCTCAGTCAGCTCAGGCTGCTATAACAAAATGCCATAGACTGGGGCTTAAATAATAGACATTTATTTTCTCACAATTCTGGAGCCTGAAAGTCCAAGGTCCAGATGCCAACATGGTTGGTGTCTGGTCTGACCCTCTTCCTGGCTTGCAGGTGGCCACCTTCTTGCTGTGTCCTCATGTGGCAGACAGAGAGAAAGAGCAAGCTCTTCCATCATCAAGGCCCCATCTTCATGACCTTGTCTAAACCTAATCACCTCCCAAAGGCCCCATCTCCAAATATCATCACACTGGGGGTTAGGACTTTGTTGTATGAATTGGGGGGAGGGCACAATTCTAAAGTCTAAAGCAGTCACTGTGAGTGTGCCACCCCTGTGCAGAAGCCATGGGCACCTCTCCTTCACACACTGGGCTGACAGCCATAGTTGAGTTCTTCCATCCACTGGGGCTGGCCTGCCCTTTTATTTTTTTGAGATGGAGTCTTGCTCTATTGCCCAGGCTGGAGTGCAGTGGCGTGATCTTGGCTCACTGCAATCTCTGCCTTCCAGGTTCAAGTGATTCTCCTGCCTTAGCCCTCTGAGTACCTGGAATTACAGGTATGTGCCACCACACCCAGCTAATTTTTGTATTTTTAGTAGAGACAAGGTTTCACCATGTTGGCCAGGCTGGTCTCAAACTTCTGACCTCAAGTTATACTCCTGCCTCAGCCTCCCAAAGTGCTGAGATTACAGGTGCAAGCCACCATGCCCACCCCATCCTGACCATTTTTAACTCAGGTGGGGCTCATATACTCCCCCTTCCTCATTAAATGGAACCAGAGAGCTCCTTGACGCTCCCCAGCCATGCAAGGTGAGCAGAAAGTGGGGAACTGGCATGGCTGTGAGCCAACAGCTTCCCACCACAGAGCTGCCCCAAGCGGGCTGGAGCTGGATAAGAGATGCGGAGCTAGGATCACCCACAGCACAAGGTGGGGTGTGGGACGGCTCGATCTACACATGCCGGCTTGCTGCGCATCCACCACCTCAGATATGCATCTCTCCAGCCTGTAGTTCTTGAGCACTCACGCCACAAGCCAGGCAGGCTGCTGCAGGAAGGAGAGGAGAGTTAGCCAGCCCCTTCCTGTCCCTGAGGGCCCGCCATTCCCGCATCAGATGCTATCAGGTGTTACAGACACCCCTGGGTACCCCAACGCTTGCCAGCACAACGTTTAGCAGTGGTCTCTCAGTGGAATAATGGGCCCCAGGGTCCCCTGAAACACACACCCAGTGCCAGGTGGCAGCAATCTCAAGACTGATGTAAACAGTGACAGTGACAGCCACCGTGCAGGGACCTCGGGGCCAGCACTGTGTACACAATCCACATGCAACTTCACTTCTAGGTTTGGGCCAATTATACCCGATATGGCACAACTGTCACCCCTTTTTCAGACTAGAAAACTGAGGGTCAGAGATGGGAAGTCACTTGTCCAATGGCTAAATTGAGATCTGACCTCAGGTCTGAGTGCAGACACTAAGGAGCTTCTGTTCTGGCTCCACCGTTGGCCTCTGAGGCAGTTCCCACCCTGGAGAGTGGGTGCTGCATGAAACGCACCCTCTTCGAAGGTCCTTTCCTATTTCCCCATCGTGAATCTTTGCTCCACGGTGACCACATGGCTGACAGATTTTCACAGGAGCTTGGGGTTGAGGCTGGCTCTGTAAAGCTGTGTTTAATCTCGCCCTGACCCTGTAGTTTCCATACACAGACATTTTTGTGCCATGACTTGCCATTTTCCCATGATTTGACCCAATGTGCTTGCTGCATCAAATTGTTTACTTTCAAAACATTTGTGTTTCTCTAGGCACGCTCTTGCAAACACCCGCTGGGGCTGACGGGCCTCCAGCAAGAAGCCAGCTGCAGGCCACAGCTGAGCATCCTGGTCTTGAGCCACGCCAGCCTGGTGGAGGCTGAGGCCACAGCAGTGAGCCTGGAGCACTGACCCTGATACTGCCCTATGACTGGCAAGGGGCACCAGGCTGCTCAAAACCCTTGTGAATGCATCTGTGCAGGTCCCAGAGCAACCACGATCTCCCTGCTCAGTGTTACCTTGCTGACTGTGGTCTGAGACCACCCCAGAGTGACACCAGTATCCCTGCCTCCTTTCCCGGCACAGATGGTCCAGCTCTTTGCCAAGGCAACTGTAGCCAAGTGGCCTGGGACAGACCCAGAGAAGCAGGAAGAGGAGCCCCCACCTGCCATCTGGGGGCCTCAAGACCCAGGAAGGCACTTGTAGGCAGCAAAGTCTAAAGAAGGGGCTATCCGTGTCCAGGTGACAAGCCCTTCCGAAAAGGCAGCACAGAGAGGAGGCCAGGAGCAGGTGCCAGGAGACCTTGGCAAGTCCCTCAAAGTCTGAACCTCAATGTCTTCCGCTGTCAACTGCCGATAATAATATGAATAATAGAAGGCGTCAGCAGCCCTGCCTCGAGGATTGGACTCCATACTGAGTGTGAAACACTGCATGGTGCAGGGCAGTGGTTAGAGCCCCTGGCATGCTAGCTAGTGCTGCCGTCAACATTGGAGATGGGGGCCAGGCAGGACTCACTGACCTCCTGCACCAGTCGCTGAAATGATTTAGTTAAATACTACATGATGTTCATTCAGTGCCTTAGCATGGAGCTGGAGTCCAGCGGGAGTGTCCTGTTCCCTTGGTGGGGATGCCCCAGAGACAGAGGCAACAAAATCCCAGTGCCAGCACCGCTGCTGAGCCGGGTCTCCATGGCTGTGAGCTGCCTGCAGATCACGGGAACGTAGTTAAAGCGTGTTTGTGCAAGCTGGGGCCAAGGCCCCTTCCACAGCAGCTGCCCTCAATCAGCGCATCCGTCACACTAGATGCTCCATGCACTTTATCTTGCTTCATTTCCTGAGAGCCCTAAGAGGCGAGGACTATTATAAAGCCCATTCAATGGTGTGGCATCCCCTCAGGGTAATCAGAAATCCCCAGAGTGTGGCCCCAGGAAGACAAGGAGCTCGCCCTGTACTGAGGGTGATACGAAGGCTAAAATGCTCACCAGCTGCAAAGCCTGGACTCCCAAGACAGGAGCTCGGAGCAGAGGCTGCACTGCGGAGGCAATGGGGCCACACCCCCAGGCTGTGCAGAGGCTGCCCGCACATCCTCATTCTTCCACTGCACACCCCTCACCCAGCCCCAGTCACCCCAGGGTGCTAGGGTCTCCAGACATTGGTGGAAGTAATGCATCCACGTTATGCTACAACACCTTTGAGAGACAGGTCAGCCTCCTAGCCCAGGCACTGCCCTCCCACTGCCACCAGGCCCTGGGCAGCCCAAGGGGTAGAGCAGGGAGTTAGGACATGCGGGCAGAGGAAGAGAGAGACCAGAAGGCGAAGACACCGGGGCCCCCAGGATGAGTGTTCCCTGGCCAGGGTGGGGACTGATGGGAGCCACGCACAACGCCAGAATGGCCAGCAGCAGGGTTTCTTCTGGCCCCGACCCACAGGCCCCCCCAGACCTCGTGGGCTGACACAGGGAAGTCACAGCCATCACACCGTGTCACCCTTCACAGTGTCACTGAGTCACCGTGTCACAGCCTAACCACATGACAGCATCAGCACACCACAGTGCCACCTTGTCACTGTGTCCACATTGCCCTGTCACTGTATTGCAGTCACAGTGTCATATCATCACTCTGTCACATCACAGTGCCACCATGTCACACCATCCCCCATCATCCTGTCATCGAGTCAATGTCACCATGTCACACACCACATGTCATTCACCCTGTCACCACACCCCACGTCACCATTTGTGCTTCTCAAGAGCTTTCCAGGTCCTGCTAATAGCCACTGAGAAAATATTTTCAGGAAAAGCCACTCACGCCCAGTGACCCACCTGAAGCTCTGCTGCCGGCAGAGACGGAGATCTCCAGCCCCGCAGGGTGGGGCTGTCTACACTGGCTACAGATCCCCGAGGGCTGTCAGTTTGAAAGCTTTGTGTGACTCCCTTTACTGTGCCCAGGACTTTGCGTGGATCGACTTTTGGCCTCAATCTCTGGATGCGTGGCCTGTCCAGTCCAGGAGCAGGAGGCCTGTGGACACCTCCCAACAGAACAAATGTGTCCATGCTAACAGACCTTTGCTTCCAGGGGTCATTTCCTCTCAAACCTACAGCCAACAAGGCCACCAGTCCGCTCAACCCAGGGCCACTTCCCTAATGACCAGCCACCAGCAGAAGTAGATAGCCTCAGGCAGATGGCCAGAGTTACCCATTCTCTAGGGCATCAACTCCCCTGGCTGCCCTGCTCAGCCCAGGCATCGCTCACCTGCGACCAGCAGAAGAGACTGATTTCACGAAGGCAAACGCCCCAGAGAAGGGACTGCTACTGGGCTCCAAAAGCCAGGCCTTCAGAGCCAACAGACACAAGCCCATTCACAGGGCCCACTT
Organism: Hylobates moloch; assembly: GCF_009828535.3. Taxonomy (NCBI): domain Eukaryota; kingdom Metazoa; phylum Chordata; class Mammalia; order Primates; family Hylobatidae; genus Hylobates; species Hylobates moloch. Next base: position 9,119,914 of record NW_026652278.1, on the reverse strand, counting down.
CAGCTTGTTCCCCAATGTCTGCCCACCCACCAGGTCCTTGCGAATGACCTTGTCCAAGGGTGGTCGGGCCATTGAGGGAGATCCACAGACACACACAGCATCATCGTAACAACACACGTTGGTGGAGTCTTCACTGTGGGCTGAGCACCATGCCTCACGCAGCAAGTGTGCCGGTCATCTCTTCTCTTGCAGTAGGTACCTGGCCTTGACGTCTGCCTCTTTCTGACCCCCAGTCCAGAAGCTCATCCCTCCCCTCAGCCCCTCCCACCTCACTTTCTGTCACTTGCCACACTGCCATCCATTGGGAACACGCACTAGAGATGCAAACCTGACCAAAGGCACCTCCTCATCCCGTCTCAGAACCTGATTCCTCACCTGAGATCAGGATCCATATGACAGTTTTCTAGATTCAGTATCAGGCACTTTTCCAAGGTCTTTGGTGAAATATTTCATTTTCTTTCCCCAACACCCTATTAGGGAGGGTTGATCTAGTTTAGCCCCATTTTCCAGGTGAGAAACTAGGGCTCCGATAAATCCTGTGACTTCCAACAGCCACACACTTGGTCAGCATTGACACCCTACGTGAACACTGGCCCCAGGGCCGTGCCAGAGCTACACTGACTCTCATGAATTTTCTAATTTTATCCTTACAACCTACAAGAAACCACGTACAGAGCTGTGCACAGGCATAGCCAAGTGCAATGAAAAACTCTCAAAGCCACCAGGTCTTGCACAGCTCCCTGGTCCCCACCCCAAGGGCCCTACTATCAACAACCGCAGACCAACATACGGGGCTGGGCCTCTTTCGGACTCCCCAGACCCTGGCCCAGCTCAAAGATGGTGGAACCACAAAGCTCCACCCCCAACATGTTTCTTATAGCCAAGTGTTTTGCTTCTAAAATTGTGTTTGTCTCAGTCATTTGGGGATAAACAAAATGCAAATTCATTCATCAGAGATATTTCTGAACTGGGAACATGAAAGTCCAGGAGCTGCCTCCAGGCAGCTGTCCCTTTAGCCCCTCTGGCTCCTGGGGGAGGCGAAGCCCTTCGCTGGTTTGGATGGGACCAGCAGGAGCATGAGGGACTCACCCCTCCCCACAGCAAAGCCCTTGGAGCAAGCCGAGTCCACAGTAGCTGTGGTTCCCTCAGCACATCAGGAAAGGGAATTTACTCCTCTGGAGGGAAGCTGGCCTTTCTGCTCCTGAGTCCAGATTCCCTGGCCCAGAGGCCACTGTTGGTGTTTCAGGCCCTGGATCCAGCCTTTGTTAGGAGGCCTGGGAAGGAGGTGGATGACCTATGGAGGCTGTGTTTATTCTCCTAGTGCTGCTGTCACAAATTTCCACAAACGTACTGGCTTGAAACAACACACATTCATAACATTCCAGTTCCATAGGTCAGAAGACTACCACCATCTCACTGGGCCAAGATCAAGGGGCCAGTAGGGCTGTGTTCCCCCAGGTGGCCCGAGAAGAGCACCCATTTACCCGCCTCCAACTTTTCAAGGTCACAGTGTTCCTGGCCCTTCCTCCAGCTTCACAGCCAGCAACGGTGAGTGGGGTCCTTCTCACAGGGCATCCCTGTCCCCCTCTCCTGCCTCCACTTCTACCCTTGAGGACCCTTGTGATGACACTGAGCCCACCCAGATAATCAGACAATGCAACCTAGTCCAAACTCATTCTGCTCACTGCACAACACCCAATAAGTCAAGAGACAAGGAGGTGAGGCAAGGAAAGAGACTTTCGGAGAGCAGCAACTGAGAAGATGGCAGATTCGTGTCCTAAAGCAGCGGTCCCCAACCTTTTAGGTACCAGAGACTAGTTTTGTGGAAGACAATTTTTCCACGGACAGGGTGTAGATGACTCAAGCGCATTGCATTTATTGTGTACTTTATTTCAATTATCACATTGTAATAAATAATGAAATGATTATACAACTCACCATAATGTGCAGCTAGATGGTCCCATCTAGGGTGATGGGAGACAGTGGGAGATCATCAGGCATTAGATTCTCATAAGGAGTGTGCAGACTACATCCCTCACATGCGCAGTTCACAAGAGGGTTCATGCTCCTGGGAGAGTCTAATGCCACCATAAATCTGACAGGAGGTGGAGCTCAGGCGGTCATGCGAGTGGTGGAGAACGACTGTAAATACAGATGAAGCTTTGCTCACTTGCCTGCCGCTTACCTCCTACTGTGCACCCCTGTTCCTACAGGCCATGTACCAGGACCAGTCTGTGGCCCAGGGGTTAGGGCCCCCTGTGCTAAAGAACCATCTCAAAAGGCAGGAATCCCAAGCTTCCTTTTATGATAGGAAAGGGGAACCAGCATAGGGTTGAGGTCAGGAGGTAACTAGTGACCACATACATCTGGGGTCAGCAGTGGTCCAAGGAGTTTGCAAAATTTCTTTGTCCTTGGTCAGGTCACAGTGCTTGTATAAATCTTCAGCATAACATTGTGACCTGTACGTATGCCCTCCTCGTCTTGTTGGGATTCGTTTTGGGAAGGGATTATGATTATCCTTGCTTTAAAGTTAAACTGTAGACTAAATTCCAGTTCCATTGTTAGCTTGGCTCAGTGCAGAAATGAACAAGAACAGTTAGCTTGTGAGGTTAGATGCAAGATGGAGTCAGTTATGTCAGATTTCTCTCACTGCTACAATAACACAGGATAATCTCCCTATCTTAAGGCAACTAATTAGCATTCTTAATTCCCCTTTGCCACGCAAGGTAAGACATTCACAGGTTCCGGGGATTAGGACGGGGACGTCTTGGGTGGTGGGGTGAGGGAGGCGCATTATCCTGCTCACCTCAGGAGTCTGAGAGAGTGCTGCTCACCTGAGATAGGGAAGAGACTGGCACAGTACCTGGGTGAGGAGTGAATGTGTGCCTGGAACTCAGTAGGCCTCGTGCACAGGGCCCAGCCGCATAGGGCCTGTGGAGGTTGGACACTGAAGGGCACAGGGACTCTTCAGCCAAGCAGGAGGTCTGTGGAGAGGCCCCCAGAGGCGAATCCCCTCAGTCCCTGGAGCACAGACCAGTGGCCAGCCCAGGACCCCATACACACTGGCACATCCCACAGGGCAGTCAAAGTGACAGGGCCTCACTCCGTTTCCAGGATCACATATGGCCCAGGTCTCTTAGGGGGCCCAATGCAGTGGGGGAAGTGTTCCCATAATGACTGAGCCAAACCTGTCACCAACTGGGCTCGGAGCCAAATTTCATTTAACTTCTTTGCTGGATTTAAATGTATATATATATAGCTAGCCAGGCATGGTGGCTCACACCTGTAATCCCTGAACTTTGGGAGCCAAGGCAGGTGGATCACCCAAGGTCATGAGTTGGAGATCAGCCTGGCCAACATGGTGAAACCCCATCTCTACTAACAATACAAAACTTAGTCGAGTGCAGTGGTGAGAGTCTGTAATCCCAGCTACTCGGGAGGCTGAGGCAGGAGAATCACTTGAACCCAGGAGGCAGAGGTTGCAGTGAGCTGAGATCGTGCCACTGCACTCCAGCCTGGGTGACAGAGCAAGACTCCATCTCAAAAAAAAATTATATATATATATATATATTTCTTGCTCTTGAGCCCCATGGGAAGGTTCTTTCCTGTTATACCAGAAACACCTGGGAGAGAATGGCACTGTCACGCTAGGACACTGGTGATTTGCAGTGGCCACCTCTTGAGTCCCTGCCATACCAACTGGCCTTCCCTCCTTCTCACTCTCCCTCCAGCACACTCAGGCCTCAGTATATTGCCCACAAACATGGGTAAACCCTGGTTTGTTTTGCTTTGTTTTGTTAAGAGTCTCCCTGTCACCCAGGCGGGAGTGCAGTGGCACGATCTCGGCTCACTGCAGCCTCTGCCTCACAGGTTCAAACGATTCTCCTGCCTCAGCCTCCCGAGGAACTGGGATTACAAGCGTGCACCATCATGCCCGGCTAATTTTGTATTTTTAGTAGGAATGGGGTTTCACCATGTTGGCCAGGCTGGTCTCCAACTCCTGACCTCAAGTAATCCGCCTGCCTTGGCCTCCCAAAGTGCTGGGATTACAGGCATGAGCCACCACGCCCAGCCAACCTTATTTTTGTTTTTGTTTGTGGAGAAAGGATCTCACTCTGCCACCCAGGCTGGAGTGCAGTGGCACAAGCATCATTCACTGCAGCCTCCATGTCCTTGGCTCAGGCGATCCTCCCACCTTGGACCTCCAAAGCACTGGGAATACAGGAGTGAGCCACCATGCCTGGCCGAACCCTGCTTTCTTTGGCTGTCCTTAACCTAGGAAAAGGTGCTGATGGCTGCACAGGCACCTGTTCTGAAAACACCCTTGTGACAGGGAAACAGCAGAAAGGACAACGCTCCAAACAGCAAGAGCAGGCCATGCCTGCACCCAGCGTGGCTTCCAGGAACCATCGCCCCTTGGCTGGCCCTTCTCTCTACCTCCTGGCCTCCTCTCTCTCCTGTCTCCGGCTCCAACCCTTGTGTGCAAGAGAAAATTAAGACTCTGGATGAAGCTGGAAACCATCATTCTCAGCAAACTATCGCAAGGACATAAAACCAAACACTGCATGTTCTCACTCATAGGTGGGAATTGAACAATGAGAACTCATGGACACAGGAAGGGGAACATCACACACTGAGGCCTGTTATAGGGTGGGGGGAGGAGGGAGGGACAGCATTAGGAGATAAACCTAATGTAAATGATGAGTTAATGGGTGCAGCACACCAACATGGCACATGGATACATATGTAACAAACCTGCACGTTGTGCACATGTACCCTAAAACTTAAAGTATAATAAAAAAAAAAAGAAAATTAAGACCCAAGGGTCATGGGTGGGCACCTACTGCGTGTCAAGCCCATTATTTCCTTTATCCACATGAGCCTGCAAGACAGCAGCTGATGTAAACCTAAGAAAGCTGAGGCTGAAGGCGTCTGGTGGGATCTGCAGCTGGTGTCTGGCGGCGGCGGAGTGGAAACTCACACCCTCCCGCGCCCAGGCCTGTGCTCTTTCCCACGCTGCCTCTGCACAGACGCCCTTTTCCGACAGGCTAGGATCCCTGTTGAGTGCACAGAGCGTGTCACACACTACTTGGCTTGTACCACGGAGGAAACAGAGGCCTGAAAAGGAAGAGCCATCTGCCCAGGGCGGCAGTTGGGAAGAGCAGAGCTGGCGCCACTGAGTCCTCACGCCCCTCTACGTGTGCGTGACAGTTACCGGCAGCAGTATGCGTGTGACAAAGCTGGCCTTCGCTCCCCAGGTCTTCAAAGCCAACTCCTTTGCACGAGCCCCAAACCCTCTCCGCCTGAGGAACCCCGGGCAGGTCCCAGGCCAGGAGTGAGCACCATGTTCAAAATGTCAACAGCCCCTACTCCGAGCCCTGGAGGCCTGAAGAAGCTGGGGTTACAGGGGTGAGCCACCGCGCCCAGCCCCTAATGGCAGCCTTTATCATAGCATCCAGGCAGCTTGCTAACCCAGGCCCAGGGCAAGGCCTCCCTACACTCACTCACTCAACAAAGGTTCATTTTTGGTAGACTCCAGGGACTTCACTGTGAAAGAGACCAACAAGGCCCCTGCCCTCCAGAATTGACAGACAAAATTCAAGTAAACTAACAAACAAAACCGTTACCAGCCCTGGTAAGTGCACAGAAGGAAGCAGAAAGAGTGTGCTGAGAAAGGAAATCACAGAGGAGGCTGTGCTTGAGATGGAGTGGGGGGTCGGGGAGGGCCACTCTGAAAAGATGCTATACATTCCAGGGCCGCCTGGTTGAGAGCAGCACCAAAGCCATTCCAACGGCAGAACCGCGGTGCCAAGGCTCAAGGTGGGCTAACAGCTCAGATTCGGTGAGTTCCTACCTCCCCCAGACACCCCCAGCCCTTCGCAGGTAATATGTTTCTCCCTGCAACTCTATGAGGGAGGTACTATAATCATACTTTACAGATAGAGAAACTGAGGCACACAGCAATGAAGTGACTCACATAAGATCCTACAGCTGGAAGTGGTGAAACAGGATCCAGCTACCCAGGGGGTGCCCAGGCCCAATCGCCCTCTGAGGATGCTCCAAGCTCGGGAATGGCCTTGCCTGCCCCCTGATCTCACCATTGTCTGGGCAGCTTGGAGCAGACCCAGAGCTCTGGAATCTGAGGACAAGGTCCAGTGGCTCCCAAAGAGTGCTCCTGAGATTGGGTCATTGATTTGACTGGGGAGAAACCTGGATACCATGTGCTTCCTGCAGCACGAAGTGGCCGTCTGGCTTGGGATGGGGCCAAATTCATCCTGAGCAGGCAGGTCTCCCATACCCTCAAGTTCAAGCTTGATCCAAGGTAAGGTTAAGCCACTCTCTGCCTCACTTCCCTCATCTGTAAAGTGGGGATGATAAACAAAGATCACATGAAAATAGCTGCAGAATCACCCTGCAGGGGGAAGGCTTCCCGCACCTTGGCAACCTGCACTGGGAAATCTCTTTCTGTTTGGAGGGAAAGGCAAACACTCTCTGCCTTGGTCCCCGCTGGCCATGCAGGGCTTTCTGGGCCTGGACACACTGCACATTCATATCAGTGTGCCCCTGAGAAGTGGCGGAGAGCTGGCCACCAACCAGGCGTGTGGCTTGGCAGAGCGACCTGGAACGAACTCATAAGCTCTCCCCTGTCCTGCTTCTGCAGGGGACCAGCTCCCCGCTTGCATAGCCAGGATGGTTCTCTGTCTCTGTCTCACGCGGGCACACACACACACACACACACACACACACACACGGCCTCGGGCAGCACTAGTAGCCACGGGGGACACCACAGCAGGCACACGTAACCAGGCCTTGGTAGGATGCCCCTCAACTTCAAAGCTCTAGGGCAGGGTGGAGGCCCCAGGTAATGACAGGGAACCCCTATGCAGAAACCGCCAGCCTCAGCAAGAAAAGAGGTCAGGCCCGGTTTACAGCTGACCCTGTGTTCCTGGGCTTGTCAGCCTGTGGCCAGCACAGTGCTAGAACGGCTGTCAGCTGCCCTGTGGCCAGAGCAGGTCTGCACCCCGACAGCTCCTTCCTCCCAGCTCCTTCTCCTATGTTACCTGCCTCAAAATAGGACACAGTCCCACCCAGCCCCCAGCCTAGCCCGCCTCTGGGCTCTGAGGACAGCCACTCCCACCTTCCTCCTGACTTTGTTCCCCCAAAATTCCTAGAAAGCCAACCCAGGGCTCCCTGCAGGTGAAGCATGCATGTGAGACAAATATGCCAGATGGCCCTGTCCTTCCTGATGCCTCAGGAGTCCTGCCTGCCTCAGGACAGTGCAGGGCTGGAGGGAAGGGGAGAGCTCCCCACTGCAGCTTCAAGCCAAGGAGGTGACAATGATTTTTTTTTGAGACACAGTCTCACTCTGTCGCCCAGGCTGGAGTGCAGTGGTGTGATCTTGGCTCACTGAAATCGCCTCCCAGGTTCAAGCAATTCTCCTGCATCAGCCTCCCAAGTAGCTGGGATTAGAGGCACGTGCCACCACACCCAGCTAATTTTTGTAGTAGAGACCTGGTTTTGCCATGTTAGCCAGGCTGGTCTCAAACTCCTGACCTCAAGTGATCCACCCACTTTGGCCCCTCAAAGTGCTGGGATTACAGGCATGAGCCACTGCACATGGCCAGAGGTGAGGATCTTTGTGCCTCTCCAGCCTGGGCAGAAACGCAAAGGTTCTGGGTCACTGCAGAGCCCTAGAGATGAAATTAGAGATCACTAGTGGGTCCTTTTGATCCTTGACAGGGATCAAAATAGCCTGGGTTCCACATCACACACTGGGGCCTGTCAGGGGGTGGGGGGCAAGGGGAGGGAGAGCATTAGGACAAATGCCTAATGCATTGCGGGGCTTAAAACCTAGATGATGGGTTGATGGGTGCAGCACACCACCATCGCACATGTATACCTATGTAACAAACCTGCACATTCTGCACATGTATCCCAGAATTTCAAGTAAAAAATTTTTTTTAAGTAGCCTGGGTTCCAGTTTGTAAAGTGCCCCCACGCCCCACCCTGACTTCTGGAAATTGTTCTTCCTAGGGCTCTGCTCCCTCCTCTCTCCCTGCCCTCCGCGGCAGGTTCCCTGGTCCCGTCTGTTCAATGTTGGGATTTTGGGATTCCTCGAGGTCCGTCCCAAACCCTCTTCTGAGCCTGCACTCTCCCTGGGCCATCTCAGTCACCCCTTCTTATACACAGATTTGTTTTCAATAGAATTTACAATGAGTGTGCCTGCCTCTCCCGCCTCTCCTGTGCCTCCCATCTACCTCCTCCACTTCTTCTGCCTCAGCCACCCCAAGACAACAAGACCAACCCCTCTTCTTCCTCCTCCTCCTCAGCCTACTCAAGGCAAAGACAATGAGGATGAAGACCTTTATGATGATCCACTTCCACGTAATGAGTAGTAAATGTATTTTCTCTTTCTTATGATTTTCTTAATTTTCTTTTCTCTATTGTAAGAGTAAAGTATTTAATACATATACAAAATATGCGTTCATTGACTGCTTCTGTTATCAGTAAGGCTACTGGTCAACAGTAGGCCATTAGTAGTTAAGCTTGGGGGAACTTAAAAGTTATACATGGATTTTATTAACCCCTGTGTTGTTTATGGGACAACTGTACAGTCAAGGATTCACTGGGGTAACAAATATGACTGTCCCTGCCAGATACGGGTACCCATTTTACACATGAGCAAATGGAGACTCAGCAAAGGGAAGAGATTTGCTTCATGCAAAGTAATCAGTGCACTCTTGGACACCCACCTGCTCACATTTTCTGGACAGCCAGATTCACTTCCTTCTTGTGGCTGGAGGTATCCTTTGGCAGGCCCTGCCCAGGCAAACTGCCAGGCCAGACAGTGGGTTCTCGGTGCCCTCCTCTAGAAGTGCCCCTCTCTTGCCTCATGCCTCTCTAACCAGGAAGTGTCCAGGGAACATGGGGACCCAGCTGGAAGAGACCCCTGTTGATCTTCATGACCCAGGATGGACTGCAGCAGGGAGCTGCAGTGATCACATACACATGCTCACACAGATACATGCACGCACACACACCCCAAGGCGGGGCACCAACATGCCAATGAGGCAGCACCAGTTCTGCCATCTTCATGCTGTGTGACCTCGAGCGAGTTACTCAACCTCTCTGAGTCTCAGTTTCTGCAATATAAAAATGGAGACAAAGGCCAGGCACAGTGGTTCACGCCTGTAATCCTAGCACTTTGGGAGGCAGAGGCAGGTGGATCACCTGAGGTCAGGGGTTCGAGACCAGCCTGGCCAACATGGTGAAACCTCATCTCTACTAAAAACACAAAAATTAGCCGGGCATGGTGGCAGGTGCCTATAATCCTAGCTACTTGGGAGGCTGAGGCAGGAGAATCACTTGAACCCACGTGGCAGAGGTTGCAGTGAGCCAAGATCATGCCACTGCACTCCAGCCTAGGCGAAAGAGCGAAACTCTGTCTCAAAAAAAAAAAAAAAAAAGAGAGAGATAAAAATACCAAGTTCTTGGAGTTTTATGAAGATTAAATGAAAATTCATGAGAAAGAATTTTGCAGTTAAAGGCCATGGAATAAGAGACTTATCATCATCATTCTGCGTTAATTATTTCAGTCTTCTTAATATTATCATTATCATTGAGAGCCCAGGGTGTCCTCCCCAACTAAATCAGAAAGACCAAGAGATTATTAAAATGCAATTGAAGGGCCGGGCGAGGTGGCTCATGCCTGTAACCCCAGCAATTTGCGAGGCCAAGGCAGGAGAATCACGAGGTCAGGAGTTCAAGACCAGCATGGCAAACATGGTGAAACCCTGTCTGTACTAAAAATACAAAAAATTAGCTGGGCATAGTGGCAGGCGCCTGTAATCCCAGGTACTCAGGAGGCTGAGGCAGGAGAATCGCTTGAACCCGGGAGGCGGAGGTTGCAGTGAGCCAAGATCGAGCCACTGCACTCCAGCCCTGGCGACAGTGTGAGGCTCCGTCTCAAAAAAAAAAAAAAAAAAAAAAAAAAAATGCAATTGAACAGCCAAGATAATCCTTGGGTAAGCATGAGAGAGTGGAGAAGGGTCCCTGGACCTCAGAGAAGACCATAGTCACCGGCCCTATTGGCCCAAGGCCTGGGGTGCCTGTTCTGGGCAAGAATCTGACTCCTCAAGGCTTCCCCCCAACCCCCCAGCTACATGGGGAGGTTCCTGGGAACATCTAGCCCTGCAGACCTCCTTCTCCTCTCACAAGGCTGCCTCCTGGGCCAGGATCCGATCTCCAGGGCAGTCTCAGTCCAGGGAAGGTATCCTCAGAGTGTTCCCCCGAACCCAGCTCCCTCCCCGGGGCCCCTTGCTGTCCTCCTTTCATCTGGCTCCTCTTTGGGTCAGGCCGCTTCTGGAGATCCCACCCTCAAGAGTCCAGGGATGGCACCTGCCCCTCGGCCCCCGTGGGAGGTCCTCCGAGCCTGAGCCCCTTGGGTGCAGAGACTACTGGCCAAGGTGGGTAAGAGCCTCTCCCAGGGCAGCGCATGACAGGCTCCTCATCCTGCACAGGCCCCCTTGGATCACACGGGTGGGTTTAGGGGTGCAGGAAGGAGGTCTTCCCAACATTCCAGACCACAGGGGATAGTTTCTCCCGGCTCCAAACCATATGCCCACCCTAAAGCTCCATGCTGCAGCCAGAGACCACTGAGGCACAGGCTGGGGGAGCCCATGGCCCGCCCTGGGTGAAACAGCATCACCAGTGTCCTCGCAGCAGGAGTCCCCCCCTCTCTACCGCAGGACAGCTGTGGTCTCAAGCCCCTGCAGGCTCCATGGCGGGGAGCTCCATGGAGGCCAACACTGCCCCACTCAGCTCTCACGCGTTGCCACCAACACTCTCAGACCCACGAAGGAAAAGAAAATCCCCCACTCAGCTCTCACGCATTGCCACCAACACTCCCAGCCCCACAAAGGAAAAGAAAATCGTTTTTCCTCTGAGCACAGCTGAGACATGCAAATTCTCAAAGAAGCGCTGAGGATGGTGGAAGGAAATCTAACCTTGCTACTTACTGACAGCTCCGGCCGCCGTCCCGTGAGTGGCCTCCCATCTCCCTCCTGGGTCCCTGGTCTTTGTCCCAGCTTCTTCCTTAGCTGTGCTCACTAAATGAGCAAGGATTTGAACCAGCCCTGTGCCCATCAGGGGAATTCCCAGGCAATGCAGGGTGCCAAGGACATCTATAGGCCCAGAGCACCGGGAAATACAGGCCTGGGGGAGGCACTCAACCTGTGAGCTGAGCAGATGGCGGCGAAAGCCCCCAGCAACCTCACCCCTCTTGTGGGATGCCCCAGGCTTCTGCTTCCCGAGACCCCCCGGGGGGAGAGGGGGCAGCTGCCCTGATAGTGACATTTCCCAGGCTCACCTCTCCACGCCAGGTGCTTCCAGGATCACCTCCCAAATACATCCCCCTCCCTCCAATGCTGGTCTCAGGGTCTGCTTTTAGGAGTGAGGAAACCAAACCAAGATAGAGGACAAAGACCGAGAGTTTGGCAAAGGAAGGACTCAAAGAAGTGGTCCATGATAGAGGAGACAGGATGGAGGCACTTCCGTGTCGTTTGAGTCTCACTGTGGTCCTTTAGGGTAGGTGATATTATTCCCATATCTCAGCTGCAGCCATTGAGGCTCAGACACGCCCCAGATTCCCCATCAAGGACAGGTGAAGCTGGGATTCAAACGCAGGCCACTGACCAGAGCCCAGGTCCCAGATGCTTCCAGGCAGAGCTGGGGGAAATGGCATGTTCTCTGGAACCGGGACATTTTCAACCATTCCATGAAGTTAGTACGATGACAGAAAACTGGCTCATTGAGTCCCTGGGACTGACGAGAAGGCAGTCAGAGGTAGGATCACGTTTTATGCTCCCGATCGCCCCATCCCCTCCCCCCGCAGGCCTCGTGCTTCCCACCACCCGCTCATTCATTCCGCATATTGAACAGCCTCATCTCCCTCTTTTCCCTTATCTCAAAAAGCCCAGAGCTCAGCTTTCTCTTCAAAAGCTCCGCTAATGAGAAGCACATTTGATTTCCTCGGGGGAGGCAGCTGTGGGTCGACAGCCGGAAGTGTAAACTCTGCTGGTGGCTGAATCATCGCGGTGCTTCTTAACTTTTTTATGGCGATGTTTTATAATTTTCTAAAAACACATAGAAGAATGAGGCTCATCGCCCTCGTTATCGGCATTGACTGGAGTGGAGTTCAAAAGACTACAGATGGTGTTGAAACATTCTCCACAGGCGGCGGAGGCTGGCGTTCAGAACCCAGGGCCCCGCCCTCCTCGGGCCAGGCACGGGGAAGGCAGGACCCAGGGGAGCAGCCAGCACTGCGCATGCTGGGAGTGTTTAATAAATACAGGCTGAATGAATGAATGAACCGATGCAACAAAAGCTTTCTTTTTCTCCAAGGAAATTAAAATGATTGGCCTATGATGACCCATTAATAAGATGGAATATGATACCGTCAAAAACTTAATGATTGGGAGAATATTTAATGACAATGATAAAGTATTCCCCTTTTATTTTTAAAGTGGAAAGCAAATTGAAAAAAATAGAGTTAGATCCAAGCTTTATTTTCAACATATGTACATAAATAAGCCAGGCACAGAAAGACAAACGTCGTGCATTCTCACTTATTTGTGGGATCTAAAAATCAAAACAATTGAATTCATGGACATAGAAAGTAGAAGGATGGTTTCCAGAGGCTGGGAAGGATAGTTAGGGGTGGGGGCAGGGAGATGGGGATGCTTAATTAGTACAAAAAAAAACAGAAAGAATGAGGCCGGGCATGGTGGCTCAAGTCTGTAATCCCAGCACTTTGGGAGGCCAAAGTGGGCGGATCGCCTGAGGTCAGGAGTTCGAGACCAGCCTGGCCAACATGGTGAAACCCCGTCTCTACTAAAAATACAAAAATTATCTGGGCATGGTGGTGGGCGCCTATAACTCCAGGTACTCAGGAGGCTGAGGCATGAGAATCACTTGAACCCGGGAGGTGGAGGTTGCAGTGAGCCGAGATCACGTCACTGCACTCCAGCCTGGGCAACAGAGCAAGACTCCATCTCAAATTAAAAAAAAAAAGAAAGAAAGAATAAGACGTACTATTTGATAGCACAACAGGGTGACTATAGTCAATAACTTAATTGAACATTTCAAAATAACTAAAAGAGTGTAATTTGATTGTTTAATAACACAAAGTATAAACGCTTGAAGAGATGGATCCCCATTCTCCATAATGTGATCGTTATGCATAAAATGCCTGTATCAAAACATCTCATGCACCCTGTAAATATATACACCTACTATGTGCTCACGAAAGTAAAAATAAAATTTAAAAAAACAAAATATATGTATATAAATACAGAGAAATATAGCAGAAACATAAGGACAGGCACAAATGCTAGTGGTAGTTATCTCTGAACTGTGGAATAAGGAATGGTTTGCAATTTCTTCTTTGTCTTTCCCTGCATTTTCCAGTTTTCAATCATGAACATGTGTAAGTTACTTCAGTAATCAGAGAGAAACATGTCCGACGGCAGCCAGGACTGGGCACGGCCTCACCTGCTGGCTGCCTCCCCAGGATCCGTGGTCTGCTCTTCCCCTAGAAGGACCAGCGTTCCTCTTTGTCGAATGTGTTCTCTTTTCCATTCTCCATTTCACATTTCAAGCGAATGACCCGCTCCCCTACATCCGGAGGTGGATCTTATTTTCTAAGCCAATCAGCATTTTCCATTTTACCAGGCCTCAGTGATTGGTTTTGGAATGGGAACCCAAGCCAATCAAAATCAACAAGGACCTTTCTTCCATAAGAAAGCAATTCAAGGAGACTCAACCTTTCCCACTGGACACAAATGGAAAACAATGTAGCCCCAGGAACTTTGGCAGCCATCCTGTGCCCATGAGAAGAGCGTCTGGATGAAAACATGCCAATACCAAGGAAATAGAGCCAAGAAAAGAAGAGAGAGGAGCCAAGTCCTGGTTACATCATTTGAGCCCTGGAGCAAATCATTCATGATAGCTGAGTTTCAGGTGCCAATAAAATCTCATGTTTTGCTGAAGCCAGTCTGAGTTGAGCTTTCTGATACAAGCTAGAGATCCAAATGGCATGTGATATATTGAGGGCCTTCTCTCGAGGCCAAACAATTGGAAAACAGCCAGTGCCAAGAGGGTGCAGCTCTGCCCAGCCAGGAATCAAAGCGTCAGTCAACCAAAGAGACGAGGAAAGGACAACCCGGAACCTGGGCTCACTGTGGGAGCAGCAGAGGGAGCCTCTCCTCTACCAAAAAGGGGAAGCCTTAGCTCGGTATCCTTTGGAGAGGCAGGACAGCATGGAGGTTACTTACCAGGAGGGACCCAGGTCTGACCGGCTCAGACCCCTGGACTTGATCCCAGCTCTATTCATTGCTAGCTGATCACCTTAGGCCACTTTCTTAACATCTGTGGGCCTCAGTCTCTGCACTTGAGGATATAGTAGCCCTTATCATGTAAGCTGTTGCGAAGATTAAACAAGTTAATACCTGCAAAGACTTTAGAACAGTAGTTGGCACAGAACTATCCTCCTTAAGAGATTTCAGCGGCTGCTATTGTTCTTCATATTATTAATGCTAACTCTCTCCTTGGATGAGTTCCACTCCGGAGGTTTGCGGCCCTCCAGCTTCCACCCATGTGTGCATGAGCCCCCTTCGGGCAGGCGCTACCCAGCCCTCCCCTGAACCTGACCTGATGGGCTGCTCTGGACCCACCCACGCCTGATGGTGGAGGCATGCGCAGACTCAAGAGCTTCGCAGCCTTTCCCCAGCCCTAGGCTGTGATGTGTTTCTGCTGCAGGTGACAGGCAGCCTTCCCCACGCTGGATGAATGGGGGAGATGATTTCATTGTCAGGGCTCTGGGGTCCCATGAGGCTGCAAACACTCCACCTCCCACACCTCCCTCAGCCACACTTACCTCTGGGCTGGCGTCACCTCCTGGCAGGTCATTTTCAAGTTGAGTAACTTTTTTTTTTTTTTAAGCTTGAAGGCTCAACAAATCTGTCACTTAAAAAATTCGAGTTCACAAGAAAGTCATAGAGAAAGATAATGTACTGAATAGCTGAAATTGCAGAAATGCTGAATAATCATGAACATACTACATGTAAAAATTCATGGGTAATGATTAAAGTTGTTCTTAGAGGAAAACGCAAAGCTTTTAATATGTTAATTAGAAAACAAGAAAAACTGAAAACAAATGAGTTCAACTCAAGGAGCTTAAAATAAACAACGGTCAACTCAAGGCAACAAGGGCATAAGAAAATAGACAAGGGCAGAATTCAATAAACTCGAGAACAAAGCAGGAATGTTAAAAAAAGTCAAAATACAAATATAGAAAATGAAAACAAAACTCACATATCAATCATTTTGGATTTTGGGGATGGTTTTTTTTTTTTTTGAGACAGAGTCTCACTCTGTCACCTAGGCTGGAGTGCAAATGGAGTGATCTCTCAGCTCACTGCAACCTCTGCCTCCTAGGTTCAAGCCATTCTCATGCCTCAGCCTCCAGCCTCCTGAGTAGCTGGGATTACAGGTGCACATCACCACGCCCATAATTTTTTTTTTTTTTTTTTTTTTTTTGTATTTTTAGTAGAGACAGGTTTCACCATGTTCGTCAGGCTGGTCTCAAACTCCTGACCTCAAGTAATCCACCCACTTCAGCCTCCCAAGGTGCTGAGATTACAGGCATGAACCACCACACCCAACCACACATAGCAATAGTTTTAAGTGAAATAATTAAGAAATATTATTCACAACTACAAACCGAAATTTAAAAGCAGATTAAATGGATACATTTCTGGAAAAAAATAATAATAAAGTGCCAAAACTGGTACAAGAGGAAATAGAAAAGTTGAATAGATCAGTAGCCATGAAAGAAAATAAAAACTCAAGAGAAACAACAAACTGTAAGAAATAAAAGGAGGCTTCAGCATGGTTACCAGACATATACTCAACATACAAAAAACAACTATGCTTCTCCACTCCAGCAAAACCCCATGGGAAAAATGCAGCCAAAGATATAGTAGTATTGGTCATAGCAGCAAAAAATATGAAGTGTCTAGGAATTAGCCTACCAGAGAATGCGTGATATCTGTATGGAGAAAATTTTGCATCTACTAAAGGTACAAAATGATATGTGAGCAATGGTGAAATGGACCTATTCACTTAGCACTCCCAAGGGTCATTTCCCTCAAGCTAATCTGTAAATTAAAAACAATTACATTAAATCTAGCCAAAAGCACAGCTGCATATTTTCAGGAATATAACAAATCAATTCAAAAGTTCATCTGAAAAATAAAGATTCATGAATGGCTAAAACAATCTTTTTTAAAAAAGATCAAAGAAGTAGTGTTGGCAAGAGAAATATAACAGATCAACGAAACAGAACAGCAATTCCAGGATCAGACCAAAATGATGGACGTGGCATCAAAAGTTAAAGAGGAAAAAATGAATTATTTAGTAATTGATGTTGGAGATATGAGCTTGCTATGTGGAGAAGAGCTTGGCTCCTAGCATACACAGGCTACGCTGCCAGGGAACAGCCCGTAGCCCAAGCATGACTCACTGGCCACATGTGCCACCAAAATATTGTGCTGGCTACTGGACAATCACTGGTCTGGGTATTGCAGTGTGTCTGATAATTTTCACGTATATTCATGACACTTTTCAATATTTAATGCATATTGAATACTTATGTAATTCAAACTATTCCTACACAGAAAAGTGATTGAAAGAAACAAGCTCTAAGTGAAAAGCAGGTTTCTGAACTCTTTACACTGAATTAAGCAAGCAAATAATCAGGCTGCTTCAAAGATGAGCAACTGAAGCATTTGACTTCTAAAAAGATGGAGGTAAACTACCCAAAATGAACAACTCCGACTCCAGTAAGGCAGCATGGCAAGAGTAAGAAGACAAAAGGAATTATGAAGAAAAGTGTTTATCCTGACTATTTACTTCTTTTAGAATAGGGAAGGCCCAGTGTGGTAGCTGACTCCTGTAATTCCAGCACTTTGGGAGGCCAGGTGGGTAGATCACTTGAGCCCAGGAGTTTGAGACCAGCCTGGGCAACATGGTAAAACCTCATGTCTACAAAAAATAGAAAAATTAGCCAGGTGGCTCGTGCCTGTAGTTCCAGGTACTTAGGAGGCTGAGGCACGAGAATCACTTGAGCCCAAGAAGTGGAGGTTGCAGTGAGCCAATGTCGTGCCCCTGCACTCCAACCTGGGTGACAGAGTAAGACCTTGTCCCAAATAAATAAATAAATAAGCCAGGCACGATGGTGCACACTTGTAGTCCCAGCTACATGGGAGGGTAAGGTGGAAGGGTGACTTGAGCCCAGCAAGTCAAGGCTGCAGTGAGCTGTGATTATGTCACTGCACTCCAGCCTGAGTGACAGAATGAGACCCTGTCTCAAAAAAAAAAAAAAAAAAAAAAAAATTGGCTGGGTGCGGTGCCTCATGCCTGTAATCCCAGTACTTCAGAATGCCAAGGTGGGTGGATTGCTTGAGCCCAGGAGTTCAAGACTAGCCTAGACAACATGCCAAAACCCTGTCTCTACTTAAAATAATAATATGTTTTTAAAATTTAAAAAAAGGGGGGGTTTTATTATTGGTGTAGGTTATGTAGAAGAAAAAAACACTAAAAGCTCTTTAGATGCAACTATCAATGGCATTTGTAAAATGTTCACGTTGTACACGAATACAAGAATATAAAAGCTGAAAAACACATATGTGCATATAACATAAAATAATGTCATATATGATATGGTTTAGATCTGTTTCCCCACCCAAATCTTATATTTGAATGTAATCCTCAGTGTTGGAGGTAGGGCCTGGTAGGAGGTGGTTGAATCTTGGGGGTGGGTCTCATGGTTTGACACCATCCTCCCTTGATGCTGTTTTCATCATAGTGAGTGAGTTCTTGCAAGATCTGATTGTTTGGAAGTGTGTAGCATCTCCCTGCTCTTTCTCTCTTGCTCCTGCTCTGGCCATGTAAGACGTGTTTGCTTCCCCTTTGCCTTACACCATGATTGTAAGTTTCCTGAGGCCTCCCCAGAAGCCACTATGCTTCCTGTACAGCCTGCAGAACCATGAGCCAATTAAACCTCTTTTCTTTACAAATTACCCGATCTCAGGTATTTCTTTATAGTAGTGTGAGAATGGACTAATTACATTATACGTTATAACACATTATAATACTAGTATATACATTATAATACTAATGCATTATAATACAATGTATAATATACGCATACACATATTCCAAACAGTTTAAGGACTACAGGTGAAAGTTAATTATAAAGCTAATAAAAGTCCAGGTGTGGTGGCTCACACCTGTAATCTCAGCACTTTGGGAGGCTGAGGCAGGTGGATTATCTGAGGTTAGGAGTTCGAGACCAGCCTGGACAACATGGTGAAACCCTGTCTTTACTAAAACTACAAAAATTACCAGGGCACGGTGGCGGGAGCAATCCCAGCTACTCGAGAGGCTGAGGCAGGAGAATCGCTTGAACCCAGGAGGCGGAGGTTGCAGTGAGCCGAGATCATGCCATTGCACTCCAGCCTTGGTAACAAGTGTGAAACTCCAACTCAAAAAAAAAAAAAGCTAATAAAAGAAAAAAAAAAGTTTTATGGTCTCAGAGTTTGTTTTTTATTTTTTTGTTTATTTATTTTTTTTGAGATAGAGCCTTGCTCTGTTGCCCAGGCTGGAGTGCACTGGCACTATCACAGCTCACTGGAGCCTTGACCTCCGGTACTGTACTCAAGCAATGCTCCCACCCTAGTCCCCCAAGTAGCTGGGACCACAGGCACATGCCACCACACCCAGCTATTTTTTTAATTTTTATTTTTTGTATAGACATTGTCTCAATATACTGCCCTGGATGGTCCTCAACTTCTGGCCTCAAGTGATCTTCCCACTTTGGCCCCTCAAAGTGCTGGGATTACAGGCATGAGCCACCTTGCCCAGCCTCAGAAAGAGTTTCTTAAAGAAGTCACTGAAAGAATAAACTATGAGAAGAAAAATGACAGAATCAACTTCATCAAAATTAAAGCTTTCTGGCTGGGCAGAGTGGCTCATGCCTGCAATCTCAGCACTTTGAGAGGCTGAGGCAGGCGGATCACCTGAGGTCGGGAGTTCAAGACCAGCCTGGCCAACATGGTGAAACACTGTCTCTACTAAAAATACAAAAATTCGCCAGGCATGGTGGCATACACCTGTAAACCCAGCTATTCGGGAGGCTGAGGCAGGAGAATTGCTTAAACCCGGGAGGCAGAAGTTGCAGTGAGCCAAGATTGTGCCACTGCACTCCAGCCTGGGTGACATGGTGACATAGTGAGACTTTGTCTCAAAAAAAAAAGCTTTCTACTTGATAAAGAATACCACAGACAAAGTAAACAGATGACTGACAGACTGGGAGAACTTTGTTTCAATGCCTGAAATTGATGAGGCATTATTACCCAAATTATTCAAGTAACTCCTATAAATCAGCAAGTTGAAGATAGTCAACCCTTGAAGAAGATGAAAAAATGTTATGAACAGACAATTAGCAGCAGAGGAAATCCTGTTGTCACAAAGTAAACGAGGAGCTCTACCTCACTAGTAACCAGAGTCGTGGAAATGAAAAGGAGATCGCACCTTGCTGCCATCTTTGCAGAAAATAGAAGGTCAAATGATAGCCAGTGCAGCTGTGGTTTGCAGAAATGGGATTCCACATCTCCCGCTGGTGGGATGAACATGCAGGCATTGCAGAGAGCCATCCAGGAGCATAGGTGAGAGGCTCGCATCCCCCTGCGACACAGAGATGTGTCTCCTGCATTTACATCCCAAAGACATTATTGCACGACCCACAAGAACATATAGAGAAGGACGCTCAGCACAGCATTGCTTTCTACAAAGAGTAGCAGGCAATGGAGAGGCCACCGCCCAGGAACGAAAAAGGTTTATGGTTTCTTTAATTTTTAGTTGGTTGGTCGGTTGTTTTAGCAGAGACGGGGTCTCATTATGTTGCCCAGGCTGGTCTTGAACTCCTGGCCTCAAGAGACCCTCCCACCTCGGCCTCCCAGAGTGCTGGGACTACAGATATGAGCCACTGCACCTGGACTATTTATTTATTTATTTTTGAGACAGAGTCTCGCTCTGTCCCCCAGGTTGGAGTGCAGTGGCTCGATCTCGGCTCACTGCAACCTCCACCTCTCGGGTTCAAGCAGTTCTCCTGCCTCAGCCTCCCGAGTAGCTGGGATTACAGGAGCTCCCCCACCAAGCCCAGCTAATGTTTTGTATTTTTAGTAGAGATGGGGTTTCACCACACTGGCCAGGCTGGTCTCAAACTCCTGACCTCGTGATTCGCCCGCCTCAGCCTCCCAAAGTGCTAGGATTATATGTGACCGGCCCGGACTTTGTTTTTAAGTATACTCACACACTGGCAAGTCCATGCAGTCATCAGATGTATTGAACCAGACTTACATATAGCAAAAGGCCCAATCTCAAAAACATAATATCTGACGGAACAAGGAAGAAAGGGATGAGATTTATGGGCCAATACTATTTATGTAAATTTTAAAACACATGCAAAATAGCACTGTATATTTTCAAGGAGTCACTGATTTTAAAATAAATGTATTACGTGTTGAAAGTGGATTGGAAGAACATAAATGCATGAAAGCGGGTATTATTGGGAGGAGGAAAATGGGAGGGAGGAGGGAGGAGGAAGGGAAAAAATAATAAAGCAAATAAAACCAAAGTGCAAGGCTGCTGGGGAAGGGGGCAGGTCCTCAGCTGGGTGGTCAGCTCAGTTCGGCGGACCTGCAGACCCCAGGAAAGAAGAAAGGTGTGCGCCATGCAGACAGCACCGGTCACATGGATGAGGACAAACCTAGACATTTCCCACCACGCAAATTCGGGGTCTTTGTTGCACTGCAGAAGTCGGGATCTTTCCTGCAACCAGGTAAGCACCAAAGGACCTTCCCAGCGTTCCCTTTCCATTTCTCTCTCGTCCACCAGCCCTAGCCCAGCACCTGCAGGCTCATCTGTCTACAGCCCAGCTTCCCTCAACAACACAGCTAGACTCAGGCCCTTGTGTCACCAAGGCCCATCTGCATTGTCCGACTGCCTCTGAGGCCTCTGGCACACCTGACCTTCCACCCACCCACCCCTCTACCCCTTTGCCAGAGACGCCAACCAGAAATGGAGGTGGTGGCTCAGAGCAACCCAGACAGGTGAACAACAGCAATGCCTGGGCAGCAGGTGGGTCTGCCTGTCCCACACACCCACTCCACCTCTCAGCAAAGCCCCCTGGGGACCCGGCATACACTGAGGGTGAGCCCCTAAGTCTCTGGGAGCACGGAGTCTGAAAAAGATGCCCCAGATGTCGCCCAGGGGACAGCTACAGTCCAGGTGCTGTCTGAATAACTTCGGAGCCTTATTTCTTGCTCATTGGATTCCAGTCCTGATCATTGCAGAGTTAAGGGGAAAGAGAGATGCCCCCGATTTCAGGGATTCCCAGGCATGCTTGGAAGGGGAGGGGTGGCCGTCTACCTCCTGCAGCAGCAGCGGGGGGTGAGGAAACAGATGGCCTCAGGACCTTGAGAAGGGGTCCTGACAAGGGGTGGCACTCATTTACTGTCTGAGAAGCAAGGTCTCAGGACCGGCTGGTGCCCTGACAAGGGATGGTACTCATTTACTGGCTGAGCAGCAGGGCTTCAGGACCAGCTGGTGCCCCTCCAATGGCACAGGGGCTGAGGGATGCCTGTGGAATCCATGGAAGAAGCAAGGGATGGTGGGAAGGAAGGGAGCAGGGAAGGAGAAGGGGGAGGGAGGGCCTGAGGAAGGACAGGAGCCACCACACCTAAGTGCAAACAAACCAGGCCTCCCAGGTGCCAGCTGAGCAAAGGGACACGAAGGCTCCCTGACAATACAGGCTGTTCCACACACACACCTGGCCGTGGTATAAAGAAGCCTGCTTCATAAAAGCATGGAGCGAGCTAAGCACATCTTAGAATCTTCCAGGCAAATAAAAAGTATCCCTTCAAGCACCAGCCTTTTTATTTTAACATTTAGAATAACAACACTCGGAGGAACGAGCTCATGCTCCCCACATTTCATCTTATTCCATTATTTATTTAATTACCCACAGGATACCAAGTGTAATTTGATGTTTTCCCAAAGATGTCATCATCTGGAACTTGTGTCTCCCCTGTTGTCACGCCACTAGGACCTCAGAGCTCACGAGGTCTGAGCGTTCAACCGGCCTGCCCTACCAGCCCATCAGCCTGCCCTCTGCCTACCCCACCTGCCCGCTCTTCTATTCCAAACCTCATTCTTCCCACTCAGAGCCCTGGGACCTGAGAGCTACTTCTCTCTCCATCAGGAAGAAGGGAGCCCAGTGTTCCTAGTGAGGGAGCCCAGCTCCTTGCAGGAAACTGACCTCCTGCCACCCCCAGCGGGGCCAACAGAGGACTGGGGATTCAACCTCAAGCTTGGGACGCAGAATCGTCAGCAAGCTCTGGGCTGCGATAGGGTGAGGATGAATGAGGGTGCTCACTGGGACCCCAACTCAGAGAAGACGGGAAGGGATGTGGCTTAGAGGACAGCCGGCATTCTCAGCTGCTGGTGTTTGTGTTAGCCTGAGACAGAAGCAAGGATAAATCAGAAAACCCATCACAAGCAAAGGCAGTGAGAGGGAGACTGGATGCCAGGTGTGGTCAGCTTGGCATGGAGAGGCCAGCACAGGCATGCCCACGGCCCAGGGCCCCAGCACGGCCCAGCTCTCCCCTACACCAGCTCCTCCTCATTCCCCTGACCACTTGAAGACCCAAGAGCCCTGGCACTCAGTCCCTGGTCCTCTCTTCTCTGTCCACACTCAACCTTGTTAGTCTCACTCAGTTGCAAGGCTTAATGTCATCTATATGTTGGAAACTCCCAAATCGATTGAATTGATCTCCTGAATCTCAGGCTCACGTATCCAGTTTCCTACTTGACGTATTTCTGCTTGGATGTCTAATAGACATCTATGGGGTAATCCATCACTGCATAACAAACTCCCCAAAACTTAGAGCCCCGAAAGAGTGATGTATTGTTTCTCGTGATTCTGTTGGTCAGGAGCTCATCTGGATGGTTCTGCTCTGTATGATGTTGGCTAGAGTGGCTCCCACCGCCGCATTCTCTGGGAACTCAGCTGGAACTAGAAGCTCTTTCTCTCCTGTGTATTAGTTCGTGCCGATTGTCTGTTGGCCTCAGCTCTCCTCCACGTGGCTTCTCCTCCTCCCACAGTCTGCCTCAGCTTCCTTACAGCATGGCAGCTGGTTTCCAAGAAAGCAAGAGGGGAAGCTGCTAAGCCTCTTTGAGTTCAAGGTGAGACCAGGAATTGGCACAGCTTCATTTACTCCACATTCTCTGTTTTTTCTTTTTCTTTTTTTTATTTTTCTTTTTTTTTTTTTTTGAGGCAGGGTCTTATGCTATCACCCAGGCTGGAGTGCAGTGGCACAATCACGGCTCACTACTGAAACTCCTGGACACAAGCAATCCTCCTGCCGCAGTAGCTGAGTAGCTAGGACTATAGACGTGTGCCACCATGCCTGGCTCCTCCCTCCACATTCTATCAATCAAAGCAAGTTAGGAGACCATTCTTAATTCAAGGAGCAGGGAGAGGAAGGGTTGTGGGGGGTGGAATTGTCAGCGGTGTTCTGAGGAGCTTCTTACCAGGACGTCTCATACCAGCCTTTCAAAATCAAGCTCCTGATCTTTCCCCCAGACATGCTCCTCCACAGCCTTCCCCCAGTGGATGACAACTCCAGCCAGCCAGCCTTCCAGCTGGAAACCTGCATGACACCTAATTCATTCCAAGTCCTGTTGGCTCCACCTTGAAAATGTATCCCCAAACCCCCGTTCCCACCACCATCCCAGCTCCCAGCAAGTCTAAGCCCCCAGCGTCTTTCTCTGAGATCCTCAGCAGCCGCTCAGCGGCCTCCCTGCCTCTGCCCTTGGCGTCTCCTCTTCGCGTGACAGCCAGGTGGATCCTTCAGTGCCCTGGGCCAGAGAGTAAGTCAGGCGGTTCTGCTCAGACCTTCCTGTGGTTTCCTGCTTCCCTCAGAGTAAAAGTCAAAGCCCTTACAGTGGCGCTGGGCCCTATGCCGGCTGCAGCCCACCCCATACACGCTCTGCATGACTGCCCAGGCCTGGCCCCACTGCAACCTGGCCTTCCATCCAGCAAGCCCCCCCGCCATCCCCTAGCCAGGACTGGCTACATAATTCACGGGGCCCCATGCAAAATGAAAATACAGGCCCTTCTTCCTAATGACCGAGCATTTTAGGACAGCAACTGGACAGAATGAACCCAAATGCAGGAACCTTGAGGCCGGGGCCCTGTGTGCTGCCCGCACAGGTCACACACTGTGAAGCGGCCCCTGGAGCAGCCCAGTGAAGCAAGCGACACAGAGCTTTTTGTCATTTTCTTATGTCAAGATCAGGAAACAGGCTCAGAGAGGGCCAGGACTGGCCAGGGTCACACAGCTGGAAAGCAGAGGACTCCTGCTAGACTCCAGACCTCAGCAACAGGGTCTGGACTCTCCTCCACACCCACCTCCTTCCCCTCCATGCCCACCTCCTTCCCCCCGCCCCATGCCTGGATCCACCTGAGAGGAGAAAGACCCTGAGTCCCCCTCTTCGTTGCCCCATGGACACTCCTACCCGGCGCACCCCTGTCCTCCAGCGTGGGGGCATCAGAAGTCCAGTCCCACCTGCCAGGCCCTCCATGGCCTGCCCTGTGTCATGGTCAAAGTCCCCCCTTACTGGAAATTAGGGCTTTATTTGAGCTGGGAATGAGGCCAAGGAAGATGGTGAAACAGGGAGAAAAGCAGAACCCAGTGGGAAAATGTCGCTTCCGAGGACAGGAATCAAGGGACACGAGGCTGGCAGAGGAAACCTGCACAGGAAGGGGTGGAAGGTACTGACCAGTGTAAACCAGAAGCCCCCGCCCAGCTCTGGAAGCCCGAGACAGCACTGCCTGACTCCAGGGCCGAGCCCAGCAGCGCCGGGCCAGGGGAGGTCTCCCCGAGGACCACAGCCTGGGGCAGAGACCCGGGAGCCCTAATTAGGGGCTTGCAAAAGGCTTAGCCTGGGGATTACACAAAGCCCCGGAGCCGGGCCACGTGAGCCCCAGCCTGTGTCGGGACAGACTTAATGGCCTGGGCTGGTGTCACCAGCAACATAAAGTATTCTTGTTCCTAGCGATTTTAACAAGGCATTTATGGACCCGAGACAACCTCAGGACACCACTCGGCTGAAGGGGCTGTCTGCCCAGACAATCAGGGCACAGAGTCGGGTCAGCACAAGGGCCCAGTGATCAAGGCCAGGAAGGCAGGAGAACTGAGGGGCCATTCACCCCACGGTGCAGGGATGGCCCCTCCCCAACCCTGTTAAAACGCAGCCAGTTGGGCTTAGCCCTGGGGGGCCTTCACCTTCATAGAGGTGGGAAGAGGGCGGAGACACACTGGAACCAGATTCCCAGGCCTGGGAGCCCACCACCAACACCAACATCAATTTCAAACATAGCCACAGTAGACACTAAAGCACTGGGGGCCAGGTCCCTGAGTCACTGCCCCCAGCAGCACCAAGCACCCTGGGAATATCTTGGGCTTCCCAAGACTGCCCCACTGTTCCCATCAGCCT
The DNA here is from genome assembly GCF_009828535.3 of Hylobates moloch. Taxonomy (NCBI): domain Eukaryota; kingdom Metazoa; phylum Chordata; class Mammalia; order Primates; family Hylobatidae; genus Hylobates; species Hylobates moloch. The sequence goes on along the minus strand of NW_026652278.1, from coordinate 9,094,231 downwards.
GTGCACTTCATCACAGAGCAATTAATCTGTTGTTCCAGTTTTTGCTTATCAAAGTGGCCATAATCAGGGTCCAGTGTAGCGAGATGAGCCCTCCTGTTGATGCAGTTCCAACCCAGTTATGTTGCCCAGGTGGTCTCAAACTCCAGGGCTCAAGCAGTCCTCCTGCCTTGGCCTCCCAAAGTGCTGGGATTACAGGCATGAGCCTTCCCTATTGTTATTAATAACAGTGACAGCTACCACATATCCAACACTTATTAAGTGCTTTAGAGAATTACGTTTTACCTCACAAATAACCTGTGAGAGAAGAACGTTGATTATCTATAGAAAGCTGAGACACAGGGAGGTTAAGAAACTTACTGACGGTGCAACCTTAGGCAGATAGTGGCACCAGGTCTAAAACATGGGCCTCATTGGCAGCCAGTGACCATATGCCTGGTCACTGGGTAGGAGCCTGTCGACAGGGTGGGTTTGTGTGAGCTGGCAGAAACAGCTTTGGACTTGAAATAGGGACACCCTGGTTCCACTGAGCTCTGACACTCACTTTACAACCTCTGGACATCTCCATGAAATGGGGATGCAGCCCCTTTCCCTCCACTTTCCAGGGCAGTGAAGGGGATTGGAGAAGCTGAGCCAGGGGAAGTGCTTTGCTCACCGTGGTATCCAAATAATGGCCCCCAAAAATGCCCAGTCCTAATGCCTGGAACTGAGCCTATGTGACTGATATGGTTTGGCTGTGTCCCTACCCAAATCTCATCTTGAATTGTAGCTCCCATAATTCCCACGTCATGGGAGGGAGCCGGTGGGAAGTAACTGCATCATGGAGGTGGGTCTTTCCCATGCTGTTCTCGTGATAGTGAATAAGTCTCATGAGATCTGATGGTTTTATAAAGGGGAGTTCCCCTGCACAAGCTCTCTTGTCAGCTGCCATGTAAGATGTGTCCTTTGCTCCTCATTTGCCTTCTGCCATGATCATGAGGCCTCCCCAACCACATGGAACAGTGAATCCATTAAGCCTCTTTCCTTTATAAATTACCCAGTTTCAGGTATGTCTTTATTAGCAGCATGAGACTAGACTAATACAGTGTCCTTATATGGTAAAAGGGACCTCGCAGGTGTGATTACATTAAGGATCTTGAGATGGAAGATTATCCTGGATTATTATTCAGGGGCCCAATGTGATCACAGGGGTCCTTATAAGAGAGAAGAGTTGGGGCTCAGAGGCAGAGAAGGAGATGCGACCACAGGAGCAGAGGCCAGAGAGATGCTCTCTGAGGACATAGGAAGAGGCCAGGGGCCAAGGCCAGGGCAGCCTCTGGAAGGTGGAAAAGGCAGGAAACAGATTGTCTCCTCGAGCCTCTAGAAGGAACCAGCCCTCTGATACCTTGATGTTAGTCCAGTGAGACAGATTTGGACTTCTGACCTCCAGAGCTATAATTAATCTGTGTTATGTTACATCACCAAGTTTATGGTAATTTGCCATGGAAGCCACAATGAACTCACAGAGTGGCTCAAACACCCATTCATTTGGCAACAATTCCATCCACAACTCTGAACCCTGTGGATTTCACAGAAGTGTCTGCTTTGGTCCGGGCTTGCAAATTCCACTCTTGCAGAACAGAAAAGAGGCTTCAGATAATTCTGTTCTACTTCCTGCAGAGGGTTTAAAGAGTAGGAGCTGAAAACTGTATCATTACTGTAAACGACACCAGACTCTTCCTGCTGCCCCCAAATCAAACATATTTTCTTCTCGGAGAGTGATTTTAAGGTGTTTTCTGACAAAACCAGCCCTATTCAGGTGGAGGCCACTGCCCACCACCAAATCACCCCATGTGCCCGTGGACTCTGCCACTGGCCAGGGCCAGGCTGAAATCACAGCACAGGGAAAGGAGCCACACTGGCCAGGCAGGGAAGCCAAGGGCTTCAGGCTTTGACAGGGTCAACGGTTCGAGGCTGCGGGGCAGGGAGCATCCCAAGAGCTATGAATATAACAAGTCATCTGTGCACAAAGGATGCTGCCCTCTTATATTAATAAACCTTACGGAAATGTATAGGCCGTGGAAGGAATCAGAGCCAAGCAGACGCTTCTTCATCAAACTGCCCACACAACAGAAAACGGAGTCCACGTGGATGTTCCCAAACCGGGGGAGACTGTCAGTGCTTGACCATGGGGTTTGTCCTTCTCCACCAGGGTTCAAGCACAGATGGACTTGGTAAGCAGAGCCTCAACAGACCTGCCTGCATACTGACACCCCTGCCAGGGAAGCCCCTCAGTGCAGCGGGGGCAAAGCGAAAATGGGAAGTCTCCAGATGGAGATTCCAGTCCCTGCTGTGAGCTGAGGCCATTTCTGGACCTCAGTTTCCCCAGCCACAGCCAGAGTCAGCTGGGGTACGGGACCCAACCTGAAGGTCTGGGCTCCCCTACCCAGGTCCCCAGGCTCAGGACTAGCTCCACCTCTCTCTGCTCACCTGCTCACAGATGTGGCCCCAGCCCAAGCCAGAGCTTCCCCAGCTCTCCCCACTCCCTGCTTCCTCTACCCCAGATTCTGAAAAAGGAAGCTCCTTTCTGCTTGAGGCTCTCCAGCTCCTCCTTGCTCCTCCATCTCCTGGAAGTCCCCCCAAACTTGAACTTGTTTCTTCACCACCTGGCCAAAGGAAACTTGATTCCTAACTCTCTTCATCCCTGGCCTTTGCTCTCTCTTCTTTATTTTCTTCAGAATCTTTGCCCTCTGTCTTAGTTTGGGTCCCCCCAAAGACAACCAGAGCTAAGAACTTGGATGCAGGTAGTTTATTTGGGAGGCAGCCCAGGAAGCACAAGGGAAGATGGAAAAGCAGAGAGGGTGATGGGTGTTGAGTCATGTCCCACAGAAAGATGTGCCAAGTCCTGATCCCTGGTACCTGTGAATGTGATCTATTTGGAGATAGGGTCTTTGCAGTAATAAAGGGTTAAGGTCTGATATGGTTTGGCTGTGTCCCCACCCAAATCTCGACTTGAATTGTACCTCCCATAATCCCCACGTGTCATGGGAGGGACCCAGTGGGAGGTAATTGAATCATGGGGGGCAGGTTTTTCCTGTGCTATTCTCTTGGTAGTGAGTAAGTCTCGAGATCTGATGGTTTTGTGAAGGGCAGTTCCCCTGCACTTCTCTCTTGCCTGCCGCCATGTAAGATGTGCTTTGCTCCTCCTTCACCTTCTGCCATGATTGTGAGGCCCCAGCGCTGATGGCCTCCCCGGGTTCAGGAATGTCCAACTGGACTCTGTTTTCTATTGTGTGGGCAGTTTGATGAGGCAGTGTCTGCTTGGCTCTGATTCCTTCCACGGCCTGTATATTTCTATAAGGACGTAGAGCCATGTGAAACTGTGAGTCCATTAAACCTCTTTCCTTTCCCAGTCTCAGTTTATGTCCTTATAGCAGTGTGAGAACAGACTAAACAAGGGCTTTACATGTAGATAAGTTGTAAGTTAGGATCCTGTGATTGGGATGAGCCGTAAATCCAATATGACTGGTGTCCTTATTTGAAGAGGAGAAAAGACACCGACACACACACACAGAGAAGCATGCCCCATGAAGGCACAGTCACAGTGGGAAGACAGAGACAGAGATGAGAGTGGCATAGCTGCAAGACCACAAACACTGAGCACTGCCAGCAAGTACCAGAAGCCGGGGAGAGCATGGCCCTGGGCTTGTTACTCAAAGCCACCCAGTTTGTGCAGCACCCCTAGGAAATTAATACTCCATATATATATTAACACACACTCTCTCTAATGGTTCTTCTCCTCCAATTGAGACTTGAGTGACACACGTCATTCTCTTTGGCCACCCAGCATCCTGATATACCCCTTCCCCACTTCACGTATCTTAGAGGAAGGGAGAAACTCCAACCCATTATAAAGCCTGAAAATGCCACAAACCTACCTTCACAGCCTCCCTTGCAGCCAGGGAAACACACGTTTGATAAGGGTTCTGCCAATTAGATGCATGTGAGAGCCAGTAACAAAAAGTCTGTCACTGTGTGGATGCCAGGTTGGGGGTGTTGGGGTAGCAGAGATACCCACTGTCAGTTCTAGAGGCTTCCAGAATTGGGTTGAAGCAGTGATGGCCAGTCCTTACACTGGTGGAGTCAGCAGCACACGCTGAGGTGTCAGTACCGATCAGAGGTCTCAGGGTATCTCCCCTGGTCCTGCAAAGTGATTTTGAACATTATTTCCAGGCTGCATAGCCCTCAAACCAGGTTGTCCAACCTGTGCAGAGATCCTGTGAGCTGCTTGATATCCCTTAGTACATTTCTGGTTTGCTTTAATGAGCCGAAATCAGCAGCAGCTGCTTGCAGCTATGCTCCTTGATTGGCGTGCAATTTCATGCACACAGCTCTTCCCACTTTTGCTTGCAGCTACTCTAGGATTCTGGTGGGAAGCTTTGGAGCGAGCCAGGAGCTGATCTCGGGGTGACCTCCCACTTTCAAGGCTGGGCTGCTGGCTCTCTCGTCTTTCCCATCAGCAAAGTGAGAGAGTGGTTTTGAGTATAGGCTTCAGCGGCCACAGTCATGGGTTAAGATCCTGGCTCGTTGGGGGCTCTTGGGGTGAGTTATTTAGACTCTCTGACTTTTTTTTCCTGTTTTTTTTCTCTCCCCTCCTCAACTTCTCTGAACTTTTATCTGCGAAATGAGAATAATAACACGGAGGATTTGTGATTGACCTCAGGATTTGTTTTCTCCCCAAAAATGCTTTCTTCCTTCCTGGTGATAGGGCCTGTTCTTTCTTGGGGTGAATTCACTCGTGACTCATTCAGGGACAGGCATGGGTCTCCAAGAGGCTCATCTAAGTGTCCCCAGGATGTTTCTGGTTAAACAGGACCAACTGTTTTGGGTGGAGTGGGTGTGAAGGTTGAGGTGCATCCTGGTTGCAGGCAGCTATCTCTGCCATGATGCAGAGAGTGCCTCTTGGGATGACCCAGTCTCTAAATGCCAGATGGGGAGAGGGTGTTCTGATGACACCTTCCAGCCCCTGGATCCAGCTGGGCTTGAAGTTACATGAAAATCAGACGGTCAGTTTTCTTTTCCCTTCAGCTGGTGTAAACTGGGTTCTTCATCTCCGTCGAGTCTCTGAGCAGGATTCAATGAGAAAATAGAGAGTTGCTGAGCATGGATCCCAGGGTAGAATCTGCCAGGTTTTCTTTTCCAGGACACATGAGGATGCAAGTAGACTCCAGGTGGCTGCCAGGAGCACCCCCAGCCTGCCAGGCATGCCCAGGCCTCAATCTCAGGGCTAGATAAAGCTTAGATTCGGTCTGGGGCCCTGGCTACACACACTGTGTGTGGTCATTTTTCCATATCATCGATATTCTTTGAAAGCCTGATTTGTCATGTCTAACAATCCAAAATGAGGATTTCTCATAACTCTTTTTAGCCATCCTCTACTGTTCGACATTAAGGTCGTTTCCCATTTTCCACTTTAGAAGTCGTGCTGTTAAATCATGTTTGTGCACAGGTCTTTGACTGTATTGTAAATTACTTTCCTGGGATGGAGTTCTAAACATGGAATGACTAGGTAGGTCATGGATGTCTTTAGAGCTCTTGATACCTTTTGAGATGCTCAGTTTTGAAAGAGCATCTGTACCCTTTTTTAAACGCGTAATTCCACTGTTAACCAATCTTCACTGCCAGAAATTCTTCCACGGCTACCGCTCATTTAGTGCTGGGGGCTAGATACTGTTGTAAGCACCCATTTACAACAAGCCAATTGCATGGATAACATTATTGTCCAGTTTTAGAGATGAAGAAGCTGAGGCTCAAAGAAGGTTTGCAACTTGCCGAAAGCAACACATCTAGAAAGAGGGAAAGCAAGGTGTGTGCTAGGTTCGTCTGCCTAAATCCTATGCTATTCTGCCTGAAACCTTCTTGGGAGGGAGGGATCACTTCCTACTGGGAGTTCTACCTGAAAATAATTCCCCCAGCTGGTGCCTGGACACTTCCTGTGCAATACCATGAGATATCCCAGTAGAAGCACATTCTAAATTATTTTGGGTCCTAGATCATACAGCTTACACCTTAATAACATCAGGGTTTTTCCATTGAGGATCTTTCTCAGCAAAGCATAGTTGCACGGACCTATGAATGGTGCGTCTCCTAGCAGAGAGTCTTTGAGTAGCAAATTAAGCCCTCGGACAACAGGGCAGCAGCCTGGGCACTTGTTTACTGTTCCTTCAATGGCGCTGTCACGTCCCTTCCTGGGCAAGGTCAGGGCAACAAAGGGAAGAGCAGATACTAATCAGGCAGAGTTCACCGAGCGCTCCCTCAGGACTGAGGGAGTCGGAGAAGGGCCTTTAGGGGTTTCAGCAACTATATCAGAAAGGATGGGGGTGCAGAAACCTCGGATCAGGACAGTGAGTCTGGGTGCTGTCACGTGCAGAAGGACAGGTTGTGTTCACATCTCGCCCACCCTCTGCATCCTCTCTTCAATCCATTTTCAATGAGCTGCTCTTTCCCCGGCCCCCCACATTGAGCAGGTTGGGGGCACACTTCTCTTGGACAGTGCAGCGTCCACATGACTCCCAGGGACAGCCGCAGGTGACTGGGCCAGCATGCTCATCACCACGGGAGGCTGGTGCTTGGGAGAGGCCGCGGTTCCCATCTGGTCTGGGGCCCACCTGGACAGCCACACACCTGGGGCCTCCCTTGTGCTGGGCCAAGCCTCGCCCCTGCTGGGTTTCCCTGTTGATGGAGGAAGTGCACTGTCAGGGGGGTGGGGGCAGGAAGGGGCATGCCTGTCCCTGAGGGGACATGGGCTAAGGCACATGGGAGCATGTCCTCTGCGCCCGCTCTGCTGCTCCGTGTGAAACCAGTGGCACCCCAATGTCTTGGGCTGTCTAAAGACCATGCAAGGAAGCAGAGCTCCACCAACTGGAGCTGCCCGGGGATCTGACTGTAGCTAAAGAGGCTCTCCTCATGCAGGTCCATGCAGGTCCCAGGCAGCTGTGTGTGGAGTGGCCCCGCAGACCTTTGGTCCACAATGGGGTCTGTATGAGCTCCCCCCACCCCACCCCATCGTCCCTGCCTGGGCCTCGGGGCACTTTCCAGCTGAACAGGAGAACAGGAGACCCTGCACATCGCATGGTCTAGCCCAAAGACGGCTCCTGTGGACCCATGTATCGCTCACCCTCCCATAGCCCCTCAAAGTGCTGGGCCCAGCGGTCTGTTAGCAAATACCTGGGGACTGGGGCCAGGCGTGACCAAGCCAGTGCTACTTGATTCCAGGGAGCTTTAAAGATGGTGTCTGGGGGCTGGGCGTAGTGGCTCATGCCTGTAATCCCAGCACTTTGGGAGGCCGAGGCGGGCAGATCACCTGAGGTCTGGAGTTTGAGACCAGCCTGGCCAAAAGTGGTAAAACCCCATCTCTACTAAAAATACAAAAATTAGCTGGGTGTGGTGGCTGGCACCTGTAACCCCAGCTACTCAGGAGGCTGAGGCAGGAGAATCACTTGAACCCAGGAGGCAGAGGTTGCAGTAAGCCGGGATCGTGCCATTGCACTCCAGCCTGGGTGACAAGAGTGAAACTCCGTCTCAAAAAATAAAAATAAAAAAAGATGGTGTCTGGGACAGAGACTTCCTGGAGGTGGGAGGAAGGGGTCGAGTACCATGGCCCAGGTGGGCGAACCTCAGCCAATGAGGGAACAGAATCCTTTCTCCATAGACACCCACACCAGCAGCACATCCGTCCGCTCCCTGGGTCTGACACTGCCGTAAGACCACCTTGCCTTCCGGTGCCCTTAGAGCCCCTCCACTCGGGTTCTGTGGGGCCAAGTTAGTTCCTCCCAGCACCCCGGGCTTCCCCCACTTCTCCTGAAGGTGATGTTAGTAAAGACATCACATCACGTCTTTTCCTCCTTCCAGATTACGGCACACAAGCCGGACGGGAGGTAGAGGATGAGGTAAGGAGCTGGGGGACATGCTGTCATTTCCCCACAGTCATTCCTGCAGGCTTTTGGACAGGAGAAAGGCTTGTTATTATAGAGCCATCAGAGCCACCAGCCTCCTTCTGCAGGTGGGTGGAAGTCAAGTCCGTTTGAGGCCTCCATCCCCTTGGCCCATTCACCATTCAAATCCTCCCGAGAGTGCCCGCCAGTGGCAGACAAAGCCCGGTGGAGTCTCAAGAACTGGGATCCTCTCCTGCCCTGACCCCTACCCCATTATCCCGGGTGAGATTACAGATTTGTGAACTTGGGTATAAAGGAACTTTTTGAAAATTCCACTTCAAAGAGCCAGTGTGTCTTCAGCCCCCACCTCTGGGCACAACCTCCAAGGGGTGGCAGGTGGTGTCTCTCCCAGCCCCTGAGTCCCTGTAGGGGTTGTTCACAGAGGTTGTGCCTGAGTTTTCTCTCATGCACGAAAGATCCTACAGAAGCCTTGGAAGACTGTGGCTCTGCCCCTTTCTTTGAGATCTTCCGGGGTCTCCAAGGGACAAGAGTGCATGGGGCTCCCTGCCAGTAGCTCCCCTTCCTCTCGGGTGCCAGGCTTTGTCTCAGAGGTAGCCCGGCTGTTGGCACCAAGTAGGCCCTCCACACTGTGCCGTCTTTTGGAGTGAAGACCACGTGGGGGTAGCACGTCAGTCTTCAAGACCACCTTCCTGGTGCCCTTTTCTTTCTCAACTCTTCTCTCCCCTTTCTTCCACCACAGCACCCACCCTGTTCCCTCTTAAATCAGCTGAGTGTTTATGGGCACCGACTGCAGGTCTAGCACCTGCTCTGGGGATTGATGGTTTAGAAAATGAATAAAGGGAGGTGGGGAAAGGAGATGGCAGTGGGAGCACCCAGCCCTGTCCTGCTTCTTTGCGGAAGTGGTCGGAGAGTCCCCTAGAGTCAGGAAGAATGCCTTCGACGGACCATTAGTTCCTCCAGGGCCGGGATTGTGCCTCGTCACCTTTGCGTGGCCAGTGCTGACTTGGCTCCCAGGCTTCCATTTGCACACACATGAAATGGGCATCATAATGCTTCCTTCTCAGGGCTGTTGTGAGACTTAGATACAATGCTGCATGGCAAACGTCCAGCACAGAGTGCTTGTGGCAGTGCCCTCTCAGCACGGGAGGACAATGTTGGGCAAATTTGCTGGGCCACACGTACACAGTGGTGCTAATGGCAGTGCCTGCCTTGGGATCCTGGGAGGATGAAGTGGAATGCTGATGGTAAGGACCATTCTGGAACCTGGCACTTCAGCACCCAGTGAATGTGATTCAGAGATGGTGTGGGGAGCCAGGTGCACACCTCTAATTCCACCTACTCAGGAGGCTGAGGCAGGAGGATCACTTGAGGCCACGAGTTTGAGACCAACCTGGGCAACATAGCAAAATCCCTGTCTCAAAAAGGAAGAAAGAGAGAAAGAGAGGGAGGGAGGGAAGGGGGAGGCAACGCAGAGGGCAGGAGAAGGGAAGAATAACTGGGCACTGGGCTTGTCCTCTTGAAGACTGCCAACTCCTGCCCACCCAACACAGCCTAGTCCCTGAATGTTTATTGCAAACCTGGTGGCATGGAAACGCACATGCCATTTGGGGAAAGAATCAGCCCTCACGGGAGGGAGAATGCAGTGAGGAGGGATGGAGGAGCCCTGGGTCCAAGAAGGAAGAAGGTTATGTAGACGAGGCCAGGTGGGAAAGGGTCAGGACAGATGCAAAGAAGATGCTGGGTGTGGCCAATGGTGCTGACGCCCCTCTTGGCCCACCCAGGCTCACCAGGGGCGGGTGGACAGTACACCTGCCCACCCATGCAGCATGAGGGCCTGTCTGCTCAACATCTGCGGAGCCAAGGGCGGCCAAGAATGTAACCCTTCAAGTAACCATGGAAGGTAAGTTAACTTCAGTCTTCTCAGACTCCATGGTGCCCACGTGCCCAATTTTGGAAGGATAGTTATGCAAGGATACGGACAGAAGGCCCGGAAAGAAAGCTGCAAGCCATCTTTAGGAGCTCTATCTGCCAGACGGGATTATGGAGGATTCTTCCCTCCTCCTGTGTATTTTTCTATTATTAAGAGGTTTTCAAGGAACATGTATTACTTTTATATCAATTTTCCTTCAGCCCCTAGTTCACTCCAAGCAGATCTACTTGATGGGCAAAGCCACAGCCGAGGGAGCCTGAGCTGGGCGAGGCCCGCCCATTGGCACCCGGAGGCATTCCATAGGCAACCAACGAGGCCGCTTCTCTTGGCCTTTCCGACACCGAGGGCATACCTGAGGCTTGAAACTTCCAAGAGGTTTAGTCATCAATCTCTAGCCTCCTGCTGGCTGTTCCCGATAGTCAGCAGGGATCTCAGCGTGGGGAGCTGGCAGGCAGGCATCCCTCATTCAGGAGGCATTTGCCAAGAACGGTAAGGGGGGAGTGTCTCACCCCCTTTAAGAATCAAAAATCCCAGGCACTGTGTGTACAATCCCCTCCCTGGCCTTTCCAAGGGTGGCAGGAGTCCTAGCCCAGTGAAAAGGCTGTTGAAGAGGGAGGAAGGCTGCTGAGAAGGCCTTGCAGGGAGCAACAGGCTTGCCCCAGGGGCCACTGGTGCCAGCCAGGACAGCCCACAGTGGATCCAGCTTCTCCCCCAGGCCATTCAGTTCCACAGCACAGGCGGTGGAGAGCCTGCCCAGCCCCCTCACTGCTGGAGTGCAGATGAGTGGCAGATGGCCATCCAGTGCCTCTGGGCCCTCGGCTTGGGGACCAAAGGGGTTTCCCATAGCTCAGTGCATGTGCCCCACTCTAAGAGCCAGATTCACAGCAGGTACCCAAGAAGGTTTATAATCGAGTACCTTCCAACTGATATTCTTCATCTATTTGTTCAAACGTATTTGTTGACTGCAGGAAGGAACCGGTGCTGCCTCCACTGTGTGCAGGGTAAAGGCTTGATGACATGGGGGCTTTCCAGCCCGGCAACTGCCACTGAGGCACTTTGAGAGGCTGTGAATTTCTCTCCACTTCCCAGAGCCTTGCGCGGTGACAGGGGCGGGGTCTTTTTACGTTTTGCCAATTTGGCTTATGTTCTGTGATGCTGTTGTGTCCTCAAAGGTTGAGGTCCCAGGGAATTTTGCCCGGCCGGCTCCCTTCAATCTACTCTGCCCACTCTGCAGCCAAGCGGAAGCAGCCACGTCCCACCACCAACCCCTGGGCCTGGCTCCCTTTCCCTTGAGGTTCACACTTCTCCCAGGCTGCAAGGCCTGATATAATGGCACCTCCTCCCTGCTCCTTCCCTCACTCCCCAGCTCCTCCCCACCTCCTCTGTCCTCCTCCCCTTACTCCCCATCTTCTCCATGAGCCTCCCCTGACTCCCCAGCTCTTCTCCATCTCCTCCATGCTCCTCCCGACTCCCCAGCTCCTCTGCGCTCCTCTCGACTCCCCATCTCCTCTGTGCTCCTCCCGACTCCCCAGCTCCTCTGTGCTCCTCCCGACTCCCCGTCTCCTCTGTGCTCCTCTTGACTCCCCAGCTCCTCCATGCTCCTCCCGACTCCCCAGATCCTCCCCATCTCCTCCGTGCTCCTCTCCTGACTCCTCAGCTCCTCCATGCTCCTCCCCAGCTCCTCCATGCTCTTCCTCTGACTCCTCAGCTCCTCCCCATCTCCTCTGTGATCCTCCCCTGACTCCCCAGCTCTTCCTCATCTCCTCCATGCTCTTCCCGACTCCCCAGCTCCTCCATGCTCCTTCCCTGTCTCTTCATCTCCTCCATGTTCCTCCTGACTCCCCAGCTCCTCTGCGCTCCTTCCAACTCCCTATCTCCTCCATGCTCCTCCCTTGACTCCGCAGCTCCTCTGTGCTCCTCTCCTGACTCCCTAGCTCTTCCCAGCTCCTTTGTGCTCCTCTCCTGACTCCCTAGCTCCTCCCCATCTCCTCCATACCCCTCCCCTGATTCTGCAGCTCCCCTGTGCTCCTCTCCTGACTCCCTAGCTCCTCCCAGCTCCTCTGTGCTCCTCCCGACTCCACAGATCCTCCGTGCACTGCCCTGACACTCCAGCTCCTCCTCTGACGCCCCAGCTCCTCAGTGCTCATCCCCAATTCTGTCCCAACCACTTCTTCATCCTGACTTATATGAGTTTTGCTGTTTTTGTCTCTCTTCCCCTACGACTTTGAGATGCTATTTGTCTTTTCTTAGCTTTCATTCTCTGGCCCCTAGCTCAGATCCTGGCACTGTAAACACCCAATAGACCCTCGTTTGATTTCAAATTGTTCATCAATTTCTGAAATTAATGCACCTCAAGCTTTTCATGGCACTTGTCTGCAAATTGATTCAAGATGCCCAGCCGGGCAGGGGCACGTATGCTGGGGAAATCAAGGACACCAACATCCCTCCTGCTGGGAAGGCCTCCCACATTCTGACTCACCTGGTTTTCCTTCACACGTGTATTTGCGGGAAACGAACTTCTGTGCTTGAATAAATATGCGGTTCTTTGTGAACATCAACGTTGTAAGTGCAATAAATCACTGGAAACAAGAGGCACCTCTTGCGGTGGAGAACAGGAACGGCTTTCGCAAGCACTATCGGAAAGAAGCAGCGACATCAATAAAGCCGCCCGTCAGAGCTGAGGAAGGAAATCAAAGCCCTTCCTGTGGAGGACACTGTTTAATTGATGTCTGCATTCAGGGGATTACGGACTATGATCAATGAAGACTGGACTGACCGAGAGAACTCTGAGCATGGAAGGTTAGCTGGGTGCCCCGGGCTCCCAGCCAACCATGTCAGAGCCAGAATGGGCACCCAAGGACGGTAAAGACAAGACCCCATCTAGAGTTGGAAGCACCCAGAAGCCTCTGTCATCACCCTGCCCCAGCAATGCCACGGATGGGTGCCCCCCGGCAGAGCCACAGAATGTGTAAAGCTAAAATGAGTGTCCCGGCGTTCAGGGTTCTCCCTGTAGTACCCACCTCAGCATCCCCGGTGTCATACACAGCAGGTACTGAATAAAGGTGGCTGAATTATGGGTTCCCAACTCCCAGTGCTGGCAGCGGGTCAGCACTCAACACTGAATCCCAACTGCATGGTCTGGTGCACTCCCAGGAAAACAAACTGGTCAACAATTGTCACTAGAGGAAGTCAAGACTAGCTCAAGGTAGTGGACAGTACATCTCTTCATCGACTCGCTGATCCAGTCGAATCTGCTTGCTTTGATCACTGAAACTTTGCTCCAGGGGCTTTCAACCCTGGCTGTGCTGCAGAAGCACCTGGAGAGTCTGTTAAAATATGCACGTAAGCCAGGCGAAGTGCTTCACGCCTAAAATCTCAACACTTTGGGAGCCCAAGAAGGGGAGATTATTCTTGAGGCCAGCCTGGGCAACACAGCAAGACCTCATTTCTAAAAAAAAAAAAAAAAACAATTGTGGCCAGGTATGGTGGCTCATGCCTATAATCCCAGCACTTTGGGAGGCCGAGGTGGGTAGATCACCTGAAGTCAGGAGTTCGAGACCGGCGTGGCCAACATGGTGAAACCGTCTCTACTAAAAATACAAAAATCAGTCAAGCATGGTGGCGGGTGCCTGTAGTCCCAGCTACTCCGGAGGCTGAGGCAGGAGAATCACTTGAACCCAGGAGGCAGAGGTTGCAGTGAGCCGAGATCGCACCACTGCACTCCAGCCTGGGCAACAGAGCAAGAATCTGTCTCAAAAAAAAAGAAAAGAATTTTTTTTTATTAGCCAGGCATGATGGCGCACACCTGTAGTCCCAGCTGCTCAGGATGCTGAGGCGGGAGAAGTGATTGAGCCCAGGAGTTTGAGGTTACAGTGAACTATGATCACACTACTGCACTGCAGCCTGTTTTTTGTTTTTTTTTTTTTTTTTTTTTTTGGAGGGGTAATGTGTTTAATCCCAGCATGTCCTCTGCTGTCCTGCCCTGTGTCGTTGGGGGATGGCGCCAGGCGGCATCACTTTTTCTTGGGCTCCTTACAAGCCACCATGTACCTCTGAGCCACATTGAGGGGAGGGGAATAGCCGTCTGCATAGGAGGTGTCTTCAAACAGGACCGAGTAGTCATCCTGGGGCCGCTGTGGGGGCGCATGGATCAGGGCGCGGTAGAAGCAGGTGGTCTGGGGATACAGGGCCAGCACGAGCTGCTCCTTCTGGAACAAGGCCTCGGGGTCCATCTCCGGGTTGGCCTTCCACTGGGGCAGTGGGATGACACGGCGTCAGCTCAGGGTATGTCTCTCTTTGCCTTCTTCGTCGATGTCACCCAGGCTGAAGTGCAGTGGTACAATCATGGCTCACTGTAGCCTCAACCTCCTGGGCTCAGGCGATCCTCCTACCTCATGAATAACTCAAGATAGTGGATGGTACATCTCTTCATCTGCTCGCTGATTCAGTAGGCTGATCTACTCAGCTTCCCCAGCAGCTAAGACCACAGGTGCATGCCACCACTCTGGCTAATTGTTTTTTTTTAGAAATGGGGTCCCCCTATGTTGCCCAGGTTGGTCTCGAATTCCTGGGCTCAAGAAATCCTCTTGCCGTAGCCTCCCATAGTGTTGGGATTACAGGTGTAAGCCACTGTGCCCAGCCTGGGCTAGCTCTCCAGGGGCTGAGGAACTCACATTTCCAGAATCTCTCTGGCCACCGATCCTTCCCTTAAAACCAAAGCAGAGGCAAGGAACCAACGAAGTTGAATTCCTCTGCAATCAGGACACCTGGTGGCCCTTCTGGGCTCCATTCTGCTTCACAGGACCCCAGCCAAGACTTCTCTCACCAGAATGAAAAACCTGCCAGGCCTCGGAGGGCAGGTTCCCAAGGGACAGCCTAAGAAACAGCAACCCACTTTTTCAATTCAAACTGTGAATTGCTTTAGGAGCAATCTGCTAGCTAAGCAAAGCTTTTCCATTTTTCACCTGTCTAAGTGCATTCTTCTGAGTCCTTGAGAGGGGACCAATGGGAATCCCAGCTCTCCCTTCATCCTTGTCACAGAATAATTCACACACAGGAATTCATGGTGCCAAGGTCCCAGTGAGAGGTGACGGGCCTGCAGCAGGGGCGTCCCCAAACCCCCATGCCTGACACCAGTCGGCAGCATGACAGGGAGGGATGTGTTGCCCCATAGCCAGTGTGCTGCCTCCACAGGCAGGACAGGGAACGATGGGGACCAAGCGGTGCCCCAGCAGCCTTAGCTGGCAAGCCCCAGGCCTGTGCCCGTGGTTAGCCCAGCACTGCCCAGCACCTCAGTGCTGGAGGGAGTCTCCCAGGACCCCCCTTGCTCAAGAGCCCTCTGTCCTACCTGATCCCAGACTCCCTCTCTCTGCCTCTGGCAAGACCACTGAGCCCTGCTCAGCCCCAGGGCTCCCTCCAGCAGCAGACAGTTGATCCCCCCTTTGGCCCCATCTTTTGCGATCCATTTCCCTCACTCCTAACCAGCCCAGAACAAATGCCCACTGGGGGCCAACCTCCATGCCAGGCACAGACAGTGGGCACAAAGTCAAATGACCTCCCATGAACCCATCAGATGCCCACCAAGATGCATTCAGACCATTCTTAGGCAAACCAGCTGCTGTCATTACAGGGATAGGAACTTCTCCAGAAGGGTCTGGAAATGACTCTCAGCTGCCATCACTGCTACATGGGACAATAGAGTATCACATGCATGCCTGGGCATCCTGCAGAGGGGGTGCCTCCCTGGGCCTGTCTTCACGCTATCCATCAGCACTTTTAAAGGATTCTTCTTCACTTTCCCCAGATCCAGGGTGTCCCATGTGCAGTGAGACCACAGGACATGGTGGCAAGAGGTTATCTGGACCAGAGATCTACACAGTCCAACCACTGGAGAGCTTTTCACAACCTCACACGCACAAGCCCCACCCATACCCAGAGGCAGAATCAAGGGAAAAAGCCCGGCCCCAGCGTGGTGTGACTTGCACAAGTCAGTTAACCTCATGGAGCCTCAGTTTTCTCACCTGTGGAATGGCGCTAATAACACACCTTCCAGGTATGAGATGAAATGAGAGCCTCTGGTGCTTCACAGCCTTTCTCCTGACAGCGTACATGGAGAATGTGAACGGACTTACACAGTGCACTGAGTACATGAGCGAGCCTGCCTCCGGTCACCCCAGGGCTGAAGGGACCCCCATCTCAGGTGCAGGAGGCTGAGGGGCAGTGGTGGGAAGGCCTGATGGCTGCAAAGCACTAGGCAGAGGGCTGGTATATCAGAGGCCCCTCATGCAACGATGGGTTTTGTGGCTCAGCCAGGAGGCCTGGGCTCAGGCTGACGCATCGCCATTGTTTAAGGAGCTCCCTGCCTGACTCTGGAGCAGCTGGTCTGTGGGGTCAGGTGTGGACCAAAAGGTTCCAGCAGCTCAGAACCAGCAGGTTCTTCCCCAAACAGGGTCACCAGCTCCCCCCGACATGCCACCCCTTCCTGCAGCCCACACACCAGTAGGGTCCTCCCCGCCTAATTAGCGGGCAAATCCCTTCCTGGGAGAACTGAATGGGTCCCTTCTGCTGCGAGCACTTCCCTCACACTGTCCCTTTGTAACCGCCCAGCATCTCGGCCAGGCCAGACTGGGTCCTCCGCTGTTTACTCTCCCTGCAATTTTTACTTTGCCCCTCTGGCTCCCACCTTCAAAGCTTCAAGCAGGGCTGTGGCTGGGGACTCCAATGGGGCTGAGTTTTCTGCTGGAAAAGTGGCTGGACATGGGCAGGGCCTGGTCTGGCCACCCCAGACAGGGCTATTTGCAGGGGGCGTGGTGACCCAGACAAACATGCTCTGGAGGCAAGACCACAAACAGGCCGGGCCCAGAGAGGCACTGAGTCCTCGAAAATGGGGTCAGGCGCAGCTGCTGCAGGCCCGACACCGCCCCTCTGCTCACCTGAAGGTGGAGAAGCCTAAAGAAGCTGGGAGGGGCTGCTCTCTCTGGAATGCACCACGGAGGCAGACACTCCTCCAAACAGAAAGGCAAGGCCCCTCTCACCCCAGGAGAGCACACCCGCTCTTCTACAGGGCAGGCTGACAGACCCTCTCCAGAGAGGGCCCTCTCCACCCACCCGGGCAGGAGGGTGGAGTCACAACTCGCTAACCCTAACCCCAGGCAACAGGGGGCAGACGCTGCCCTCCCCTTACCCCAGGCCTCCAGACATCCTGGACCCAGCCCAATCACCTGGCCACACTTAGCAAACCAGCCAGGCCCACTCGAGGTTGGACAACATGGGGATGGAGTTTCCCTTCACTCCACAGCACAGTCCGGGCTGTCCGGGACCAGGTCCAGGTAGAGCCAGCCTCAGCGCCCCACCTTAAGACTCTGTTAAGAGCTGTCTGAACTCCCCGCACCTGGGTCCTATGAACTCTGGCTTTTCAAGGCTGGCATGGGGACCGTGGGATCTAATGCAAGAACCGACCCGCCATAAAGGACGGGTGATCATCACCATTCATTCACTCATCAGGCCAAGACCAGGGGAGAGACAGGCACTGTGCAAGTGAATCCAGGATTAGAAACCAGGCTCCAGTCAATGGAAGCCAGGATGAGGACCTACCCCCCGGGGTGTCCCAGGGTGTCCTCACTTCCCTGAGCCCTCTTAAGTGGAACACCGATTCAGCATCCCCACCCAAACCACTAAAACCCTTCTTTCTCAACAGAGTCTTGTGGGATTGGTGGGCCTGGGGAGGGTACCTCCCTGCTGTCCCATGGCCCTGGCACTTCCTTGCCCTGTGCTGGGGACTGGGAGGGTGCGTGACCAGACCCTAAGAGGGTTGTTCCCAGCGGGATTCCTGGTACCACCCAAACTTGATGAAACTACCTGTCAGAGCAGGGCCGGGGCCTGTGTGTTTATCAAGCCTCAGGGGACCCCAGAGGGCTCGAGAGTTTGAGGTCGGGGGCAGAGGGAGCTACAGGCAGGACCCATCAGCCAATATCACCCTCCCCACAGCCCGCTGCTCCCATTTCTACGTGAGGATACTGAGACTCCAGAGGTTGTGTGACTGCTCCTGGGTTTCAGAGCTGGTAATTTGCCTCCTGGGATGCAGACACAAGCTTCCACCTGCGGGTGTCACCCCTCCTCAGGCCCCACCTCCCCTCCCATCCACGAAGTCCAAGGTAAGTCCAGGACTGGGCCCTGGGCACCAGCCTTGCCCTTGGCACTGATGGGGTTCAGGACAGGGTACCCCAAAATATGGCACCTTGGCATTTGAGGAAACAGCAGAAGCAGAAAGGTCGTTTTCACCTCCCGCCCTCCCTTCTCCCCTGAAGCAGGACATAAAACCCTCATTCAGGTGTTAGTCTCCCTACACCCAGAAGAAACATCCTCACCTCTGAAGACACAGGGACAGAGGAGACTGTGAACACGCAGGCCTGGCTAAGTCCCTCCATCTATTACCGTTACATCAGACGTTTTTATCCAATCAAATTTTTCTAGGACTATCCACTTTTTTATCAAACCAAGCATAAAAAACACAAGTTTGGCTGGGTGTGGTGGCTCATGCCTGTAATCCCAGCATTTTGGGAGGCCGAGGTGGGCAGATCACCTGAGGTCAGGAGTTCGAGACCAGCCTCACCAATATGATGAAACCCCGTCTCTACTAAAAATACAAAAATTGGCCAGGCCTGGTGGCATGAGCCTGTAATCCCAGCTACTTGGGAGGCTGAGACAGGAGAAACGCTTGAACCCAGGAGGTAGAGGCTGCAGTGAGCCAAGATCCCGCCATTGCACTCCAGCCTGGGCAACAAGAGTGAAACTCTGTCTCAAAAAAAACACACACACACACACACACACAAACACACAGGTTTACACATTCCTTTGGGTCTTCATTCCCTTATGAAGGCTCCTGCATCAGGTAAAAATTATATTAAATAAATGTGTATGTTTTTCTCTTGTTATATGAGTCCCAGGCAGGAACCTAGGACGGTGAGGAAACGCTATTTCTCCTCCCTATGGCATCCACACACCCAGGGCCTGCCACTCCTGCCCAGCCCAGGACCGTCACTATCTCAGTGACCAGTGGACAGGGGTCAGCAGGGCCACACGGATCAAGGTGGGCCCCAGCCAGGCAGGGACCAGGCCCGGCATCCTCCGACCCCCTGCACAACTTCGGTCCCCCAATCACCAGGGCAGGTATGAGTAAGGCCATTGCACAGTGGCAAAAACTGAGGCCCGCAAGGGCCCAAGGACCACCACTCAGATCCCTCCCAGCACAGCACAGCCAGGAGCTCCGGGCAGAGTCCCGGGAGGCCCTGCCCACAGGGTCAGAGCGCCCCTGCCCCCGGCCCAACGGATGCGCGGGTGACCATCACCTGTCAAGCTCGCCGCAGCGCGGGAGGTGGTGTGGGACCCTCCCCTGCCCCGGAGCCCGCACCTCTGCACGGTGAACCGAGGCGCTCCGACGGGTGCGCGGACAGCACCCGGCACTGAGGAGGTGAACGCGACTCCCACACACGCGGGACTGAACCAGCTCCCCAGAGCCCCAGAACACGCATGGGCCCGCGGGGCCGCAGCCCACGCCCGGGACAGCCGCCCGCAGTCTACGCAGGGAGCGGCCGCGGGGCTCTGGTTTCTGCATGTTCTGCATTGTCTCCAAGGAGCACATTCCAACGTCAGAATAATAAACTTTTATAGAACTGTATTGCTCTGCAGCGCGGGGGGTACTCGGCCCAGCAAGGAGCGAGCGCCCTACAGGCCTCGGCACAGGAGGGCAGGGCCCCCAGCGCGGCTCCTGGCCCCGCCCACGGCCCTGCCCCAGCTCCCGAGCCCCGGCCTCGCGCACGCGCGTCTTGGGGGCTCGCAGATCGGCCGGGAAGCAACGCTTTGCGGGCAGCGCCCCCTGCCGTCCCAACGCGCGTGGGGCCCTGCGGCTGTGAGCAGTTCCGGCCAAAAGCCCCAGGACCCGGCCTTGGGGTTATTGACTTGCACGTGGGCGCTGAGTCTTGGAGGGGAAGGGACAACTCGCCACACCCCCGTCCTCTCCCTAGAGCTCGAAGCCCCTCTCTGCTGAAATGGGGCCTCCTTTTCTCCGGAAACTGACTTTGGGGGAAACTAAGTCTCAAGGGGATCTTAAAACCCAAGATGGGGGAATGGGAACTAAGTCTCAAGGGGATCTTAAAACCCAGGACGTGGGAGCGCTTTCTGGCCATCTCTATATAAAACCTGCTGGGGGCCCCAGACCCTGGCTCCTCTGTCAGTTCCCAAGACCCGTCGCGTGCCCACCTGAGCCCGGTGCCCACTGGATGGGGGCTCACGCTCACCTGGTCAGTCCTCACCCCCACCTCCAGAAACCAGGCAGTCATGCCCTTCTAATATGGCGGAGGTCCCAAAAGATTATACCATATTTTTACTGTGCCTTTTCTGGGTTTACTTATGCAAATACTTAGCATTGTGTCGTAGCAGGCTGTGCCATCTAGGTTGTGTAAGTACACGCCATGATGTTCACATAACGACAAAATCGCCAGAGGATGCATTTCTCAGAACATACACCTGTTGTGAAACCACCCGTGACTGTTCTGTCCTAATTCAACCCCCTCATTCGATAAAGGACAGAGAGGCATTGAGTTGCCAGAGGTCATCCTGGTTGTCAGAGGCAAAAGCAAAACTGAAGCTCTGAGCCTCACAGCAACCACCCACGCCACTGCCTCCCATCATCATCAGGAGGCCTCCCCAGGTTTCTGTCCCAGGAAGCGCAGCCGGTGGACAAGTCCCTTCCACTCTCTGAGCCTCCAGCAACATGAAAACACTGGCAGGAGACCCTCCATGATTCCAGGATTCCTAGAACACTGGCAGGACACCCTCACCCAGTGCCCACTCCCAGGTCACCCCACTGAAAGCCGGCAGCTTTCTGTGTGGTCTGCATCCATGTTTTTCTATTTCTCCCAGGAGTAATTACTCCATTTGTTCACAGGTACACGGCTTGGCACTCAGGGGCCATAAATTAAAGAGATGTTGTGATAAAAAGGAAGGCAGGAGAGATTAGGCGCTGGTGGATCCCACTTGCCCTTCACTGCGCGTCTCAGAGACTGGCCTAGGAGAAAGCCACCAAGATCAAAGGCCCCCAGACCCTGTATCCCCATAGATGTGCAAGCCTGAGCTGTCAGTAATCCTCCCAAACCCTGCCTTGAGCCATGCTTGGCCATTCCACACAAGCCTTATTTGTAGCAATCATCTGCTGGGCTCTTAAGTATTGTGATGCAAATTATAAAAGCCATTTTAGTTCAGATATCTCATTAACAATTTGAAGGGCTAGACTGATGTATAGAGAAAAAATCTCATTTGCAAGTTAATCAAAATAAAGGCTGGGTAGCTAATAAACCTCCTCTGCGCCATTAGACATGCATGGAACACTGGAGTGAGCCCTGAAATATATTTTAAAGTTTTTTTTTCCTAAATGGACTAAGCTGCTTTTAGATATATATTATTCATTTTGATGCCTCCTGCTGGTATTTTAAGAATCCATCCACCAAGTTCAAAACAAATTGAAATGCTTTTACAGGCCGCAGGGGCCTCTTGGCCAAGCTCTTGAGACAAAGGGAGGAGCTGTTCTCAAAGCCCCTAGTCCCTGAGGCACCAGGACCCCCTACTGGCTCCCTCAGAAGGTTTGTCCAGCCCATCCAGGGCTCTTGGGCATCACCACTATTTCAATGACCTAAAGCAAGCTTGTGTTTCTGAGCCTTGGTCTCCTCATCTGTAAATGGAAGTAATAATACCTGGAGTGAGACTTAAGGCATTTGAAATAGTGCCTGGCACAGACTGCTGAATAAATGCTATTTATTTGAACCACTGTCTATCCTCCGGGACCAGCCAAGTGGTACTCAATAAACATTTCTGAAATAAATGTACCTATTAAAAAGCCCCCTGATGCCAGGAATCGTGTGCCTTATTCACCAGTAGATGTCAGTGACCCAGCATGGTTGGGTGAATGACACTCTGCCTCACACTCAATACCCACTTTGCAAGGACTGTGCATTAGAATCCCCAGGAGCATTTAATATCCAGGTGCAAGGCCTCATCCAGGAGATGCTGATGTAATTGATTTGAGGTAAGGTCTGGCCATCAATATTATTTTTTTTTTTTCGAGACAGTGCTTCACTCTTATTGCCCAGCCTAGAGTGCAATGGCACAATCTCGGCTCACTGCAACCTCCTTCAGGTGATTCTCCTGCCTCAGCCTCCCGAGTAGCTGGGATTACAGGCGTGCACCACCACGCCCAGCTAATTTTTGCATTTTTAGTAGAAACGGTTTCACCACATTGGTCAGGCTGGTCTTGAACTCCTGACCCCAGGTAATCTACCCACCCCAGCCTCCCAAGTGCTTGGATTACAGCCATGAGCCACCACACCTGGCTGATACTAATTTCTTAAGCAAGCCAGGTGACTCTAAAGTGCAGCTGGCATTGAGCAGCACAGATCTAAACCTATAAATGTCCCCTATATGCCTCCCCCAACCTCTGTGGTGCTTCCCCATCACATACAGATGTGCCGCAGAGAGCATGCTGGGAACTTCACAGTCCTAGTGCTTGACACACATTGTCACTTTCACCTCTGTTATTCTGGGTACATCAGATGTCCTGTCCCAACCTCAGTTTTCTTATATGTGCAGTAATTAATTTAGATGAGGTGTTCTGGAAGGTCAGAATCCAAAGAACAAGTTATCATTAGGGGGTGTGGAAAGTGAAGGTGGTGACTATTTAAAGTGCAAGAATGTACCAAGATTATCATCTTTCTTTTGCACATATCTAACTGTGCATCTGGGCACCACATACTCTGTGAGTTCTCCTCTACTTTGAATCACTCCTCCCTGAAGAAGAAAAATAACTTTTTATCTGAAGAATGTGAGCCCCTTTAAATTATCAGGCCCAGAAAAGTATCTAAAATATAACGACAGTCAGGTCTCACTCCCCCTTGAGCTAAATAATTACCTCTTGAAGCCCCTTGCCATGCAGCTCTAGACTAACTGAAGCCAAATGGCCACAAAAACGCCATACATCCTGTACTTCAACAATGAATAGCCAATCACTAACCAATGCCAATTCTCTAGACCAATGAGGATGCCTAATAAATAAGTTTTATTATCACCCCTTCTCCTGATCTTTTTTCTTTATAAATATTCTCCAGAGCACTCCCCAAGGCAAACTGATGATGTATCCTGGGCTGCAGTTCTCAAGCTTGGCCCAAATGAGAAGATTTTTCTCGGCCCCCTTGCCAGGCACGCAGCAGGAGGCACCCCATCTACTGGGCCTGCCAGGCTGCATCTGGCTTGCAGTCCAGCACAGATCCCACAGCAGCTGCTGCTGCATGCTCAGGCCCTGGCAGGAGGGGGTATGTGAGTGAGCAAGTGTGGGGTCCAGCCAGCCATTCCAAATGCTGGCACAGGGGTGGGATCAAAGCGGGGTTTGCAGCTGGACCAGGTGTGTCACCCCAAGGGGAATGCAGTGGTGCCCAGGCAGGGGTGCCCATGGCCCTAAAGCCCTGAAAGGGTGTTACAATATGCTCATTAGCTCTTTTAGTCCCACCATCCACAGCCCAACAGATGGTGGCATGTTAACAGCTCAGTCAGCCCCTTGCCCCATTCCAGCCTGCAGCTCCAGGGCCAGCTCAGCCCCATCACTACTTTCCATCACATGAGGCAGCTGCCCTCCGCCAGTGGAGGGCAGAGGGCCACAGTGTTACAGCCTTGTGAGTACCCATGTTTAGTGAGTCTGGAGTTCTTGTCCCACATCAAAGAAGAATGAGGTCACACTGGCAACTGAGGGGTGGTGAGGGCAGAGAATTTTATTAAGCGACAAAACAGCTCTCAGCAGAGAGGAGACAGGAAGGTGGTCTCCTCCAGCATGGCTGAGTCTGGGGTTTTTATAGGCACAGGATGGGGGAGGGGCAGGCCATAGGTAGTATCAGAAAAGGCAATGTTCAATTGGTCAAAAACCATTATTCAGAAAGAACCAATTGGGAAAGGATGGACAAATAGGAACAGAAGTTCTCACTCTGGGTCACAGGTTTCATCCAGAACCAACAGTTCAGTCTTTCAGACTTCAGGCTGTTTTTGGCTTGAAGGTGGGGTTTCACTGGGGACCCTCTCCTATCGGCCTAGGCATTTTGTCTGCCTCCTGCTATCATGAATAACTTTATGATTATTAATTTTGCCTCAGCTTCTTCCTTTGGCTTGACATCCCCTTCGTGATACAGCCAGGCTATCAGCTCTACACCATCTCTTCCTTATCTAGATGTCACCCTTATCTGAAAGATTCCTTCTCCAGAAGCTTCCTCTCTCCCAAACTCCTCCAACTGTATGTGTTGGGGGTGGGGAAGGGGAGCTAGCAACTTATTTATTGATCTGCAACTCTGTGCCAGGTCCTCCACCAGGAGCTTGACCTACTCCATCTTTTTTAATCCTCCTAACTCCCCTGAAAGGTAGATAGCATCCCACTTCCTCACAGCTAAGGAAAGGGAGTCTCTAACCACAGCAACTGCCCTGATGTTCTACCCCAAATCCAAAGCCTGTGTCTGACTCTCCCTGCCTCCCGCTTCACCACCCCTCCACTTCATCCCCAGGGCATTAAGTGCAGTCAGCAGGTTCCTGCCCACCTGTTCACCACTGGACATAGGCCCTGAGGCCCTACAACCAGTGTGTACTGCATGAGTAAGCCCTAAACCATCAGCCAGAAAGGATTTTCTTTTGTTTGTTTCTTTTTTGAGACAGAGTTTCACTCTGTTGCCCAGGCTGGAGTGCAATGGCGCAATCTCTGATCACTGCAACCTCCGCCTTCTGGGTTCAAGTGATTCTCCTGCCTCAGCCTCCTGAGTAGCTGGGATTACAGGAATGCACCACCATGCCTGGCTAATTTTTTGTATTTTTAGTAGAGATGGGGTTTCTCCATGTTGGTCAAGCTGGTCTCAAACTCCCGACCTCAGGTGATTTGCCCACCTCAGCCTCCCAAAGTGCTGGGATTACAGGCATGAGCCACCGCACCCAGCCTAGGATTTTCTAATAGGATCACACCACGGCCCTGCTTCAACCCCTTTCTTCAATGACCCCACTGCTCACCAAATTAAGCCCAAATTACCCAAGGCCTTCATCGTCACTGGCCACCCTCTCCACAACTCCCTGTGCTTTCCTACCTCTGGGTCCTCTCCGACTTTTAAAGCCTTCAAAGAATTTAGCAGGGAGATAGTTTTGTTAAAAATCACCCAGCCCTAAGGTCATCTCTGGTGAGAATAGCTGAATGCAAATTAAACTGACTCATCATAATAATAGTATGCCCTAAGGCAACCTGCAAATGTGGAATCTCCAGTACACACACACACACACACACACACAGAGACTGAATTAGAACCTGCATCTTAAGGCTGGGCACTGTGGTTCACACCTATAATCCCAGCATTTTGGGAGACCGAGGCAGGTGGACCACTTGAGCTCAGGAGTTCAAGACCACCCTGGGAAACATGGCAAAACCCTGTCTCTACCAAAAATACAAAAAAATTAGCCAAATCTGGTGGCACACAGCCGTGGTCCCAGCTAGCAGGGAGGTTGAAGTGGGAGAATCGCTTGAGCCTGGGAGGTGGGAGTTGCAATGAACTGAGATCATACCACTTCACTCCAACCTAGGTGACAGTGAAACTATGTCTCCAAAAAAAAAAATCTGCATATTAATAAGATTCCTAAGACAGGTTCTCAACCTTGAATCCCCTGGAGAGCTTACCTGGCCTGGGTGCCACCCCAGTTGTAATTGGTATGAGGCGGCTTCCCAGTAACTGCTCACTCATTCAAACGTAGTCATTCAGTGACAGAACACTACCCTGACAGAGTACCAAAGACTCAACTCTCATACTGCTAAGAGGTAACTTTGTAGAACCTGGGGGAGGCAGGGAACAATGTGACACAATTAACTTGAGAAGGTTTTTCTGTTTGAAAAGCAAGTCACTTCTAGGGATTTACTCCATAGAAACACTGGCACTTTTGCACCATTGTGAAAAGATGTGAAGTGGTCACAAGCTTTATTCAAGTCAAATGGTCCCAATACGAGATGAAATTACAGTATACCCACATACGATGAAATACTAGTTATTTGAGAATGAGACATGGAAAAACATCCAAAATACTCTGCTCAGGTTAAAAAAAAGAAAAAAGAAAAAGAAAGTTGCAAAACACCACATATGAAAAGGATAACTTTAAAAAAATGGTAAGTATTAGTATATGCACAGAGAACGTGCTACTTTGAAAGGGAAGTATAAGAGACCTATCTTTTAGATGTATTCTTTTTATAACTTCTAGTTTTCTGTAGGTCAGAGTTAAAATGCTCTTAGAAAACATATGGAATATGCCGTGCACAGTGGCTCACGCCTGTAATCCCAGCACTTTAGGAGGCCGAGGCGGGTGGATCACGTGAGGTCAGGAGTTCGAGACCAGCCTGAGCAACATGGTGAAACCCCATCTGTACTAAAAATACAAAGATTAGCCGGGCATGGTGGTGCAGGCCTATTGTCCCAGCTACTCGGGAGGCTGAGGCACAAGAATCGTTTGAACCTAGGAGGTGGAGGTTGCAGTGAGCTGAGATGGCGCCATTGCACTACAGCCTAGGCAACAGAGCAAGACTCTGTCTCAAAAAAAAAAAAAAAAAAGAATAGAAAAAAAAAAAGAAAACACATGGAATAAATAAGAGTCTCAAAAAGCTTAAAAATGTAACTGATAGGCTGGGCGCAGTGGCTCACGCCTGTAATCCCAGCACTTTGGGAGGCCAAGGCAGGCAGATCACAAGGTCAGGAGATCAAGACCATCCTGGCTAACACAGTGAAACCCCGTCTCTACTAAAAATACAAAAAATTAGCCGGGCGTGGTGACAGGCATCTGTAGTCCTAGCTACTGGGGAGGCTGAGGCAAGAGAATGGCATGAACACAGGAGGTGGAGCTTGCAGTGAGCTGAGATTGCGCCACTGCACTCCAGCCTGGGCAACACAGCGAGACTCCGTCTCAAAAAAAAAAAAAAAAATGTAACTGATAACACTGCAGTAATAGCATAGTGACATGGGGAATAAAGAAATCTTGTATCTGAAGAACATGAGCCCCTTTAAATTATCAGGCCCAGGCCAGGCACGGGGGCTGATGCCTGTAATCCCAGCACTTTAGGAGGCCAAGTTGCGGGGATCACCTGAGGCCAGGAGTTCAAGACCAGCCTGGTCAACTTAATGAAACCCTATCTTTACTAAAAATACTAAAATTAGCTGGGTGTGGTGGTGCACACCTGTAATCCCAGCTATTTGGGGGGCCAAGACAGGAGAATCATGTGAGCCCAGGAGGCGGAGGTTGCAGTGAGCTGAGATCGCACCACTGCACTGCAGCCTGGGCAACACAGAGAGACTCCATCTCAAAAAATAAAAACTAAATTATCAGGCCCGGAGAGGCGATAGAATGAAACCGTAGTCAGGTCACTCTCTCCCAAGCTAAATAATTACCTCTTGAAGCCAAGTATCTATCAAATGCCATATACCCTATAGTTCAACAGCATACAGCCAATCACTAACCAAGGTTAGTTCTGTAAGCCAATGAGAATTCCTGATAAACAACTTTTGTAATCACCCCTTCACCTTGTGTCAGTAGAGGGTGTAAGAGCAGCTGATCTATCCTTTTTTGTTTAAAAAATGTTCTCTGGAGCACTCTCCAAGGCAACCTGGAAGTGTGTCCCGAGCTGCAGTCCCCAACCTTGGCCCACCTAAACATTCTATATTAATTTTGCCTCAGCTTCTTCCTTTTAAGGTTAATACTCATCACAAAACAGACATTTTAAATATAAGCTTTATTTTAAATTTAAAGAAATATTGAAAATAAAGATTTTTTACAAATCATAATCAAGCACTCAAAACAATTTAGGAATGTTAAACACTAATTCTTAATTCAAAATAATGACATCCATAGAATACAACCCTGGTGTTGGCCAATATGAAGTTTACTTAATATTAGTATTTTATATACACTTAACCATTAATCCTTCCTAAAATTCAATAACAATGATTTCACTTTATAAGATGAAGCCTTTTATGTAATACCCAGAGATAACTTTTTCAAATATGAAACACTTATACCAGTGAGGAAATTATAAAAACATATATCAATTATACTGAAGGACTTGATTTAGAGGCTGTCTGTATATAGATGCATTTCACCTTAGGAAGTACACATGCACATCAAAACACTTCAACTGAATGAATATAGATGCCATTACATTATCTTGGTTACGTTACAAAGCAAACGGCAGGTTAATAAACATTGTTCTATTATGTATCAACTGAAAAAAATATATTCAAAAAAAAAGTTTTTGAAGACTCATGGGAGTGGAATGTGCCCGCATTAGGAACAAAGCTTTTACAGGACCACCTGTCTCCAGCTGGCTCCCGGGGACCACTGAAAACAGCTGGCTACCCTCAGAAAGACAAGATGGTCTTGTTAATAATTTCAATGGACTCTCGAAGCTCATCCTCCTTGATCACCAGCGGAGGCGCCAACCTGATAATGTCGCCATGGGTTGGCTTGGCCAGAAGTCCATTATCTCGAAGTCGTAGACACACCTTCCAAGCATCACAATCTAAAGAAAAACAGTAAAACGTACATGCTCAAAGATAAACGTTTAAACATCCCTTGCCATATGTATGGGCAAAGTGCAGCCTGGCAAAACAAAATTAACAGAACTTGCTCAAGTAAGGGAAACTTGGGCTGGGAGCGGTGGCTTATGCCTGTAATCCCAGCACTTTGGGAGGCCGAGGTGGGCGAATCACAAGGTCAAGAGATTGAAACCATCCTGGTCAACATGATGAAACCCTGTCTCTACTAAAAATACAAAAATTAGCTGCGCATCATGGGGCACACCTGTAGTCCCAGCTACTTGGGAGATGAGGCAGGAGAATCGCTTGAACCCAGGAGGCGGAGGCTGCAGCGAGCGGAGATCGTGCTGCTGCACTCCAGCCTGGTGACAGAGCAAGATGCCGTCTCAAAGAAAAAAAGAAAGGGAAGCTTGGAGCTGCAAGCTTGCTTTGTTTTTATTCCTAAAAAGGAAGTTACTCTTCACTTTTCAGAAAGTACATAACTAGGTTTGAATGATATGATTAGACATATCATAGTTTTTCATAAATGAAAAAGACCAAGCCAAAAAAAAAAAAAAATGTGCTAAGGCTGCTGTATTAATCACACAAGGAACAAATGCAAAAGAACTTGGGTATGGGCCGGGTGCAGTGGCTCACACCTGTAATCCCAGCACTTTGGGAGGCCGAGGTGGGCAGATCACAAGGTCAAGAGATCGAGACTATCCTGGCCAACATGGTGAAACCCCATCTCTACTAAAAACACAAAAATTAGCCGGGCATGGTGTGGCACACGCCTGTAGTCCCAGCTACTCAGGAGGCTGAGGCAGGAGAATCGCTTGAACCCAGGAAGTGGAGGTCGCAGTCAGCCAAGATCATGCCACTGTACTCCAGCCTGGCGACAGACACTCCAGCCCAACAGAGAGAGGCTCTGTCTCAAAAAATAAAATAAATAAAATTCTAAAACAGAAAAAAAAAGAACTTGGGTATGATACAGATGATTAACTGACATAAAATGGGCAATACTCAAAACCCAGTGAACACTACACATTCCGAAAACGGACTCGCTTCCTGAGCTCAACATTTTATAGCAGCGATTCTCAACCTGGCTGCCCATCAGAATCATCTTAAAGGCTATTGCTAATGCCTGTGCCCCATCCCAGATCTGTCAAATCAGAATCCCTGGGGTAAGGCCAGGCTTTGACTCATTTTTTTAAGAAGCTCCCCAGGTGATTCTTTTTTTTTTTTTTTTTTTTTGAGACGGAGTCTCACTTTGCCGCCCAGGCTGGAGTGCAGTGGCGCGATCTCAGCTCACTGCATGCTCCACCTCCCAGGTTCAAGCGATTCTCCTGCCTCAACCTCCGAGTAGCTGGGACTACAGGCGCCCACCATCTCGCCCGGCTATTTTTTTGTATTTTTAGTAGAGATGGGGTTTCACTGCATTAGCCAGGATGGTCTCGATCTCCTAACCTCGTGATCCGCCCGTCTCGGCCTCCCAAAGTGCTGGGATTACAAGCATAAGCCACCAAGACTGGCCCCCCAGGTGATTCTTTAAGTGCAGCCAAGGTTGGGAGGTTGGAATCGTTGCTTTAAAAGGAAGAGTTATCACAAGAAAATCCAGCAAGGAACACCTAAGGGTTACAAAGGATGTACTAAAACATCAAACACCCAATTAAGTGACAGCCAGCATTATTTTTATTATTGACCCCACAACTGTCATTCATATCATTATTTCTGCTGCTCCTATAACCTCTACTGACACAAAGCATCAAAGTGAGGGAGGGAAGGATAGCAAAGAGGACACTTGCAAGTCCAGACTCACCAACAAAAAATCTTGAACTCTCTAAATACTGCATGACTAACTTAAGGCAGAAAAATAAGTGTCTTAAAGGAACAAGGGTCAAATTGGTTAAATGTGCCTTCATTTAGAAAAGAGCTATATTTTTTATACTCTGAATGTAATTATAAATCAGACAATAATCTGTCTAAAAGGTTTGGTCATTATGTCAGTCAGCAGTTTCAAACAGAACATCCCAACAACCAATTAAAATACCAAGTGTGGCCAGGAGCAGTGGCTCATGCCTGTCATCTCAGCACTTTCAGAGGCTGAGGCGGGCAGATCAAGAGGTCAGGAGATCCAGACCATCCTGGCCAACATGGTGAAACCCCGTCTCTACCAAAAATACAAAAATTAGCTGGGCGTGGTGGCACATGCCTGTAATACCAGCTACTCGGGAGGCTGTGGCAGGAGAATCACTTGAACCAGGGCATCGGAAGTTGCAGTGAGCCGAGATGGCGCCATTGCACTCCAGCCTGGCAACAGAGCAAGACTCCATCTTAAAAAAAAAAAAAAAAAAAACAAGTGTGGCCGGGCGCAGTGGCTCACGCCTGTTATCCCAGCACTTTGGGAGGCCAAGGCAGGCGGATCACGAGGTCAGGAGTTCGAGATCAGCCTGGCCAACATGATGAAACCCCGTCTCTATTAAAAATCCAAAAATTAGCCAGGCGTGGTGACAGGCACCTGTAATCCAGCTACTCAGGAGGCTGAGGCAGAGAATTGCTTGAACCCAGGAGGCAGAGGTTGCAGTGAGCCAAGACCGCGCCACAGCACTCCAGCCTGGGAGACAGAGCAAGACTCCGTCTCAAAAAATAAATAAATAAATAAAATAAAATACCAAGTGTATTTTAGGTCTTCCTTAAAAAATTATCTTGAGTAAATGTTTTATCTCCACACCTTTGGTTTCTTTAATAACAATGGCGTTTAATAATCCTTTTCCTCTCACGGCAGTTACGACATCAGAAGGCAGCTTCATGAGTTCATTTCTCAAGATGATGCCCAATTTTTCTGCATTTTCAGCAAGGTTTTCTTCTTCTAAAACCTACGTTTAAAGAAAAATTATACAAATGTTAAGACTGTCCTTTTTTTGTTGTTCTTTGGAGGACAACAGAGACTGTAAACACAGGAAAAACATGACTAGATAAAAGACCAGAGGAACTTAACTTTCATTGCTATTTTTCAAAGCCTGTATTAATTTCTAATTAAACAAACACTAGCTCAGAGCCTTGCTTTCGTCACAAATCTATTGCCAATCAGTCATGGAAAATAAGGATTAAAGTTTATTTAATGCAACTCACATACTGTCATTAATTGAATACATCGGTGGAAGAAATGTAATTCCTAAACTGCAATAGTTTCTTCCTCCCTCACCAAGTTCTATCCTCAGAGATTACATAATAATTGTATGCCTTCAGCAGGCACTTAATCAGTCTGAAAACATTATAAATCCACACTTAAAAGAAAACCTGCTTGCTAAGCAAAAAGACAGGGCTGGTAGGGGGGGTCACAGTTGAGATTCCTGTGAGGGCCAGCCAGGGCCAAAGAACCCAAAGCGCCAGGTGACTGTGAACTCAGGAAGCCCACGGAGGAAATCCAGTCTACTAGGCCAAGTTTAAATTACTTTTTGAGAATATCTTGTTCCTAAAATTTTTCCTCTATACTTCATGTTTTCTAATATTTGGCATTCTTATTGAATTTCTTATTATACCAGTGGGCCCAAATTAAAAATCACTTCGACACTGCTTTAAAGAATAGACACTGTGTGGCTGTATCAGTCTTTACCTCAAGGGCTGCGATGGCCACTCGGCAGGCTAGTGGATTGCCACCGTATGTGGACCCATGCTC
The DNA here is from genome assembly GCF_009828535.3 of Hylobates moloch. Classification (NCBI taxonomy): domain Eukaryota; kingdom Metazoa; phylum Chordata; class Mammalia; order Primates; family Hylobatidae; genus Hylobates; species Hylobates moloch. Next base: position 9,062,083 of record NW_026652278.1, on the reverse strand, counting down.
CCCTGGCTTAATGGTCAGCATTATGTCATCATCGCACAGCACTGCAGACACCTGAAAGACAGTCAATTCACCATGTCATTTCTCAGCACTAAGCATTCTACTAAGCATTCTTTTCCCCAGAGTCCCGCTGTCACCCAGGCTTGAGTGCAGTGGTATGATCTCAGCTCACTGCAATCTCTGCCTCCCGGGCTCAAGCAATTCTCCTGCCTCAGCCTCCCAAGTAGCTAGGATTACAGGCACCCACCACCACACCATACATGCTACTTTTTTTTTTTTTTTTTTTTTTTTTGTAGTTTCAGTAGAGATAAGGTTTCACCATGTTGGCCAGGCTGGTCACGAACTCATGACCTCAGGTGATCTGCCTGCCTCGGCCTCCCAAAGTGCTGGGATTGCAGTCATGAGCCACTGCACCCAGCCAAGAAGTTGACATTTAATGACTTCAACGAAAAAGTTTACATCTGCCAGCCTAACTACTGGTAACAACCTAATGACTTAAGTCATACCCTAAAACATTACAAATACTTTAGGTACACGTCAATGGCACAAAACAATATAATTTTGCAACTAAAAGAGAAAAGCTATTTCTGCAATGATATAATTTCACAATCCCTTCCAACACTGAGATGAAATGCTTTGTTTAAATGCTTAAAAAACAAAGTTGCGCATTCTTTTTAGCAAAGGTTTTGTCTATTCAGCAAAAACATCTATACTTCAGAGACCTCCGATGCAGTAACAATTACTGACTCTGAAAGGCAAACCCGAGACATGAACTACAACAAACATTAATTTTTTTCAGTTTCTATGTTCACCAGTCATGGTTTTAAACAATTAGTAATATGCCATGTTTCTGAACACTGGAAAAAAGGACAGGAGTCTACAGGAGTCCTTTGAGGGTAAACTGTTTCCACCCCAATCCAACGTCATAGCAAATTCCAAGGCACATTCAATTCTTCAGGCAATAAGTAAGTGGGTCACACACTGGTCCCTTAAATGTTTTTATTACAGATATTCCAGGTGGCCTACAGCACACTTGGCAAAATCAAACCATCCGAAAGGCATTATTGTCACAATCAGTTGATGTATAAATACTTTAGGGGTATATTTTACAAGAGTAGGAAATGGAAAGAGGGGGGACATGAAACTTACAGGGTATAAGCCCCCAGAAAGGGCCTTTCCAAGGAGGACTATATCAGGTCTGACATTTTCATAATCAACAGTCAGCCATCTACCAGTTCTGGCCAATCCTGTCTGTATTTCATCAGCAATAAACAGAACCTATTGGGGAAAAAAACATAACCCTATTACTAATTACTTTCATTTCCACAGGGAAAATAGCCATCTTTATTTCACTGTCCCCCCACCAACAATAAATGTGTAATTCTGATGTGCCCTCGGATTTGTAAAAATGTTTTAACTACACACACAATTTCAAGAGTATCCTATGAGAATCTTGTAGACTCACCAACTATTTCCTCTGTCAGGCCACTATCTCCCTAGAGGCCCATTCTGCCCTGCTCTACATAGTGAAAAGGTGCTGATGCAAAGGTGAGGGTTTTGTATGGCTTTTCTGGACCTAACTACCCTGTGGGAACAAATTAATTCATTTGTTTATTCCACAAACATTTAATATGTGACAGGAACTCTCAAATGGTAAACAAAATACACTACTATTAGCCCTGGGGGAAAGGAGGAGAGAATACAACAAGGGGCTTACGGGGGCTCAAAGTGAAAGGCTCTTAGAGCAGCGAGGAAGGAAACGCTGTTAAGGCCAGGTCTGCAGTTCTGCACAGGGCCCAGGACAAGGCCAGAGACAGGAAAAAGTCAGCTTCTGTGCAGGTTTCTAAGCACTAGAAAGTACTTAAGCTCTTAGAATGCCATCGCCCTCTAGTGGAAAGTAATTTAATCTTTGCATTTATCCAATCAGCAGAATTCAGAGAGGAGCTGGGGAGGAGCCCATTCAACCTTATCACAAACAGCTAACTCGACATTCAGCCTTATCACAAACACCTAACATGACAACCTGGTGCCTGGTGCAGAGCTCTCGCACTCCCATTAGGTAACCTGGATCCGGAACAACAACGCCTGCTTCACCCTGAATTGGTTCTACCATGAACGCAGCCACATTTGGATCCTGAAGAGCACGCTACAGAAGAAATAGGAATAAGTTTTAATAACTTTCTTTCTACCACACTTGGAAATCTGAAAGCATATACCACACATATTTTCTATTAAGCATGCAAATCAAGTTTTTGCACTAACGTAAATTCTGACTTCATAAGAATTTGAAGTGGAAGACTTCAAATTCACTGCCATTCAATTATCAGAAGCTCCAAATACCTCACCTTTAAGTTACATTAGCCTACATTTCCTTTTTTGCCTCATTCTGTTGCCCAGGCTGGAGTATAGCGGCACAAACATGGCCCACTAAAGTCTCAAACTCCTGGGCTCAAGGTGATCCTCCTGCCTCAGCCTGACAAGTAGCTGCGCACCATGCCCAGCTAATTTTTTTTTTTTTTTGGAGATGGAGTCTCACTCTGTCACCCAGGCTGGAGTGCAGTGGCACGATCTTGGCTTACTGCAGCCTCTGCCTCCTGGGTTCCAGCAATTCTCCTGCCTCAGCCTCCCAAGTAGCTGGGATGACAGGCGCACACCACCACGCCCAGCTAATTTTTTTTGTATTTTTAGTAGAGATAGGGTTTCACCATGTTGGCCAGGCTGGTCTCGACTCCTGACCTCAAGCAATCTGCCTGCCTCGGCCTCCCAAACTGCTGCGATTACAGGCATGAGCCACCGCACCTGACCTTGATTTTTAAATTTTTTTGTAGAGACAGGCTCTCCCTGTGCTGCCCAGGCTGGTCTTGAACTCCTGAACACAAAGTGCTCCTCCAGCCCTGGCCTCCCAAAGCACTGGGGTTACCGGCATGTACCACCATGCCCAGCCTGTTTTCTAATACACAAATGTACCTAAATTAAATCTGGCTGGGCACAGTGGCTCATGTCTGTCACCCCAGCACCCTGGGAGGCCAAGGTGGGCAGATCACTTGAGGTCAAGTGTTCGAGACCAGCCTGGCCAACATGGCAAAACCATGTCTCTAAAGAAAATAGAAAAGTTAGTTGGGTGTGGTGGTGTGTGCCTGTGGTTCCAGCTACTTGGGAGGCTGAGGCAGGAGGATCACTTGAACCCAGAAAGTGGAGTTTGCAGTGAGACAAGATTGTGCCACTGCGCTCCAGCCTGGGCGATAGAGTGAGACTCTGTCTCAAAAAAAGAAATTAATTACTTAAATTAAATCTAAAGTAAATAGCCTTTTAAAGCCAACTTAAGGCTTTCTTAAAAAGTCTTCCACTTCTTAATTTTAAAAAGCTAGCTAAAAACAGAAATTTTACCTAGTAAGTAAGCAGGTATACCCAAGTTAACTGTTATGAAGGACACACGTCTAAAGTCGTTGGCTGGCTGTACAGAGCAGATCACAGAACTCAGCTTTCTCTGCGTTGGAAACTAATTGATCGCTACTGAGAACAAGTCTGAAATCGTGGCCTAACTTAAGTGAGATAAATTTGCATTACTGTCATATAATGTACTTTTAATTCATATATTCAACAGCTTTAATTTCTATTCTCAATGAGCTGAGCACTATGACGCTAGTGAAATACCTCCAGTGCAGGCAGATCATTATAGGGAATGATGTCGAATCCTGGCATAAATGGTCCAAAACCATCGTAACTGGTTGGGTCTGTGGAACTGGAGATAGCAGACAACGTCCTACCCCAGAAGTTTCCAGCTACAAAGGAGAAACAAACAGTGATTATTTCAAAGAAACCCAAAATTCAATAAGCACTATCCCCGCAAAACACCACAAGAAGTTTGACTCAAAAAATAAATCAAGGGCTTGCTTTAGTGCCCCTTCAGTGGGCTTTCAATTGTTAAAACAAAGTCTGATATTAAACACCATGGCTCCTATGACACAAGGCCACTAAGTCTGGCCTTGTAATTCCTATTTTCGGCATTTCTCTCTACTGAGCCTCTTGACTGGAATATATAGCCCCTGAAGTTAGATAACTTACTTTTCTTTCAATAATCCCCAACCCAATACCAAGCCCTAACAATTGAGGTCTTCAATGCATGTTTTCTAGAGAAGGTGCATTTATGATAGTGATATGAGAAAGAATATCCTTCATAGACAATTAGCGGTTTTCCTTTCAAAACTCCAATACTGCAGGCTAACAACAGAATGTATTTCCAATTTCATTTGCAGAAAAGATCCTCAAGCAATCCAAACACGTTTCCATTTTACCTTCCTTGATATTATAATCCTTTATGATGCTAAATGACAGACGTCTCCCTTTCTGCTGGAACATTTTTTATCCATTAATAAAGGTGACTGAGGATCTACTATGTCAGGCATTGTTTTAGATGTTGGGGAATAGGCCGGGCACAGTGGCTCACTTATGTAATCCCTGCACTTTGGGAGGCCAAGGCGGGCAGATCGCCTGAGGTCAGGAGTTCAAGACCAGCCTGGCCAACATGGTGAAACCCCATCTCTACTAAAAATACAAAAATTAGCCGGGCATGGTGGTGCACACCTGTAGTCCCAGCTACTCAGCAGGCTAAGACACGAGAATCCCTTGAACCCAGGAAGCAGAGGTTGCTGTGAGCTGAGATCACACCACTGCACTCCAGCCTGGGTGACAGAGCAAGACTCTGTCTCAAAAAATAAAAATAATAATAATAATAAAGATGTTGGGGAAGCCGGGTGCGGTGGCTCATGCCTGTAATCCCAGCACTTCGGGAGGCCGAGGTGGGTGAATCACCTGAGATGAGAAGTTCGAGACCAGCCTGGCCAACATGGTGAAACCCTGTCTCTACTAAAAATACAAAAATTAGCTGGGCGTGGTGGTGGGCGCCTGTAATCCCAGCTACACAGGAGGCTGAGGCAGGAGAATCACTTGAACCCTGGAGGCGGAGGTTACAGTGAGCCAGACTGCAGACTAGGTGACAAGAGTGAAACTCTGTCTCAAAAAAAAAAAAAAAAAGGTTGGGAAATAGATCATGATCACAACTGGCAAGATCCCTATCCTCAGGAAGCTTCCTTTCTAGCAGGGAGAAAACACCTAACATAAACCAGTAAAGCAAGTGAGCTGGATAATTTCAGAGAGGGTTACATTCAAGAAGGAAAGACACCATGTAAAATAACAGCAAGGTTGGGAGTTTGTGACATCATGTTTTTATCTTCTCACCACTTCTGCCAGCAGCAACTCAATTAATCAGTGCTGGATTATCGTATTTTGGCTTCATCTCGTTTTTAAACACTATTCTTGCAAAGCCTCTTTCACCAGCATCCCTTACCTACAAGTAATCTCTTCTTTTACTTGTCCACAAACAATAGCACATTGATTTTGACTAGGTTTGTTTAAGAAGAAAGGCACTGATTAGACCATAAGCCTATTTGCTCTCCCCTGCCTAGCCTCAGGAACCTCATCCTCAGTCACTTACCCTGCAGGTATAAGGGACTTACAGTTAGGGACAGTCTTCCTCTGTCTCTCCACCCCACTGACTCACCAGCTTCTTTCAATACTCAGGTGAAAACATCTTTGCACCCTTTGCTATTAAGAAAGAGACTGGACACAGTCTATAAGAATGAAAATCACCAGAAACACCATGTTTGTTTGCAAGAAACAGTTACGTTGTCCTACAATGAAAGCATAAGATTTTTAAATGGCAAGTTACAGAGTTTTGCAAAGATTTCTTCTTTGGGAATACCAATCTGTCCCCTCAAATACCAATCACCTCTGGCCTTCGGTTGAACTCTGGATTCTATTATGTTATGGGGTTTATCATTTAACTGCATGTGTTCACAAGGCAGAATATTTAATGATTTCAACTATCACAAGAATGAACTTTGACCATTATAGTGACAAATCTACACATACTTGTTTTAAAAAAATAAAGCTTAAAAAACAAGTCAGAACCTCTCATTTGAATATCATATACAGAACCCAACAGTCAAACTACATCTTCTCAATTAATTGCTAGTCTCCCTAACCAAAATTCAAGTTATTCCTTTCATCCAGGCCCAGAAGCCTAACAAGGGCAACTCCAAGCCTCCTCTTTTCAACAGCTTCTAAGAGGAACATGGCACAACAGGACCTCCAATATCAAGATTCAAACCACAGTTTATGTAGGCCAAGACCCCACGCTAACTTCACCCAACCCCAGCACCCAACACAAACCCTCCACCAGTAAGACTAATTAACTGGATAACTACTATGAAAAAAATCTGACAGGCAAATGAGAGGAATAGGGAGTTCAGAAAGAAAAATCCCATATATGAAGAAATAATCCCAAGAAGAGGAAATCCCTCATAAATTTTTAGGAAACATTCAGCAAATACGTATCATGTACCGGGCAAAACATATTACAAGTATTTCATCAGCAAATTAAAACAGTAAATTTATACATATATATTTTTTATATATAAAATATATAAGTGTGTGTGTATATATATACATATATATGTATCTATATATGTATATGTGTACATATATATATATATATATATATATATTTTTTTTTTTTTTTTAAATAGAGACAGGGTCTCCCTATGTTGCCCAGAAGGCTGGTCTTGAACTCCAGGGCTCAAGGAATCCTCCTGCCTTGGCCTCCCAAAGTGCTATGATTACAAGCATGAGCCACCATGCCTGGCCACAGTAAATTATTATATTGTATGTTTCAATCATAGAAGTTAATATTTAATTTCACATACCTGCAAAAACAATCTTTGCTTTGTATTTCTGAATGCCCTTCACGGTATAGCCCCACTTACGAGCTAGTTTACAAGCAGTCTCTCCGGCCTCCACTCCTATCAGGAGAGAAAAATGTTCAGATTTTTAAAAAATGTTAAACTATCAAAAAATAAAAAGATTATTTCTGAGAGTATTTAACAAAAAAAGGAAATGTTTTACCTGTATTCATAGGAAGAACTTTGTGGTAGTTGAAAAGTTTAGTAATATACTCCTCATATTCACCAAGTACGTTATTATAGAAAGCTCTAGATGTTAAGGTCAATTTGTCCACTTGACTCTTCAGAGCATTCACAATCTTGGGGTGACAATGCCCTTGGTTGACAGCACTGTAAGAACTCAGGAAGTCAAAATATTTTCTGCCTTCTACATCCCATACATAAATACCTAAAATACATAAAAAAGGAAAATAATTTTAGACAATTACTATACGGCATAAAGTCCAAAAATTAAGAGTGGTAGCAAGCCCTCTGAATGCCTATATATGAACCTCTATTTAATATATATTTGTAGTTAAAGCTTGTTTTAGCTCAGGCATAATGAACTTTGGTTTGCAAGGAATTACTAAGAATTGTATTTTATCTGCCCAGCTTCAAAATACACATTTCACAAAAATAACACAAAAAGGTTATAAACTCTGGAGTAAAACCTTTACCTAATTCTAAGATTTAGGATCCAAAATTAGAATTTAAAAGCAGAAGTTAGGCAGGGAGCCATGGCTCACGCCTGTAATCCTTGCACTTTGGGAGACCAAGGCAGGGATTGCTTGAGCCCAGGAGTTCCAGATCAGCCTGGACAACACGGCAAAATCCCTGACTCTACAGAAAAATGCCGGGCATGGTAGTGTGCGCGTATGGTCCCAGTTACAGAGGCTGAGGTGGGAAGATTGCTTGAGCCTGGGAGGTAGAGGATGCAGTGAGCTGAGACTGTGCCACTGCACTCCAACCTGGGCACCAGAGCAAGATCCTGCCTATAAATAAAATAAGTAAAATTTAAAAATAAAAAAGCAGAAGTTACACACAACAGACAAAAATCATGAGAAGTAGACTATAATAACTCTTAGGATGGAAAAAAAAATATTTGTAAATCATGTGTCTGATAAGGATCTAATATCCAGAACTCTTACAACTCAATTTCAAAAGGACAAACAACCCAATTTAAAAAATGCGGAAAGACTTGAATAGCTATTTCTTCAAAGAAGATATACAAATGGCAAGAAACACATGAAAAGATGTTCAACATCACTAATCATTAGGAAAATGCAAGTTAAAACCACAATGAGATACCGTCTCACACTCCCTGGGATGGTTATAATTTAAAAAAAACAACTTTTGACAAGGATCTGAAGAAATTGGAACTCTCATACATTGCTAGTGGGAAAGTAAAAACAGGGTTGCCATGTCATGTAATATGAAACAGACTTTCAATAGTTCAAAAGAAGATATGTCTATAGTACTGGTACCAAATAAAATACAAGCAAATGACCAAAATGTGTGATACTCTTATATTGTCATTTTCTGGTACAAAGCTAAGTAATAGACTTTGGTTTTATTTGGTTAAGGCTGTTATTTATTCCAAATTGTAGATTAAATCACCATTTGGCAACTATCACAGTAATCATTTATTCAGGCAAGAATCATTAATGGATGCTGAAATTGTGAGTAAAAGTTCATGAGTAACTGGATATTTACAGAGTTTTACACTCTGTCCCCACAAGATACTTAATACAAAAGGAAAGAAGACCAAGACAACCAAGGATTGAGGAACTGTTCTGGGTTAAAGAATAAACATGACAACTGAATGCAACTCAACGGAGGTTTTTCTTTTGTTATAAAAGAGAACAAATGACATCTGGATTAGGTCTCTAGATTAATGGTGCTGTACCAGTGTTAAGTTCTTGATTTTTACAATTACTCTATGGTTATAAAAAAGAAAGTCAGCTGGGCACGGTGGCTCACACCTGCCATCCCAGCACTGTGGGAGGCTGAGGTGGTAGGATCACTTGAGACCAGGAGTTCAAGATCACCCTGGGCAACATGGCAAAATCTAATCTCTACAAAAAATAAGCCAGGCATGGCAGGGCACACCTGTAGTCCCAGCTACTTGGGAAGCTGAGGTGGGAAAATCACCTGAAGCCGGGAGTTCCAGGCTGCAGTGAGCCATGATCACACCACTGAACTCCAGCCTGGGCAACAGAATGAGACCCTATCTCAAAAAGTCATTGCGTTTTTGGAAAGACGCACTAAGTATTTATGGGTAAAGAGATATCATGTGGTGGGGTGCGGTGGCTCACACCTGTAATCCCAGCACTTTGGGAGGCCAAGGTGGGAGGATCACAAAGTCAAGAGTTTGAGACCAGCCTGGCCAACATGGTGAAACCCCATCTCTACTAAAAATACAAAAATTAGCTGGGTGTGGTGGCGCATGCCTGTAGTCCCAGCTACTCAGGAGGCTGAGGCAGAAGAATCGCTTGAACCTGGGAGGCAGAGGTTGCAGTGAGCCGGTATTGTGCCACTGTACTCCAGCCCAGGTGACAGAGTGAGACTCCCTCTCAAAAAAAAAAAAAAGGAATTAACCATGTCTGCAATATAGACATTAAAAACATCTAGAAAAATGTATATTGTGAAAATATGGAAGCAATTGTTTTTTTATAAAAGGTTTCAAGAAAAGGGAAGAGACGGATTAATCTGAAACGTACCTTTTCCTCTCTCCAGGGCTACAGGTAAAGGATGGTAGTTGTGTGCACCATACTTATATTCCCTTTCAAAAATGTCATCAGAGGTTGGAGGGCCTTGGACTGTTTTTTTAGTTGCAACAGATGTAGCAGAAGCCACTGAAGAATGAACTCCGCGACGAAGTACAGCAAACCTCTGCAAATGCGCTAGTTTGAAAAACATTGTGTCCTTCAAGTAGAAAAACCACAGATCTGTCCAAAGAAAAGAGAATGCATTAAGAGTGAGAATCCTTGGCTTATGCCTACAATCTCAGCACTTTGGGAGGCTGAGGCCAAAGGATCACATGAGCCCAGGAGTTTGAGATCAGCCTGGGCAACACAGCAAGACTCCATCACTACAAAAAATTGAAAAATTAGCTGGGTGTACTGGTGTGCATCTGTAGTCCCAGCTACTCAGGAGACTGAGGTGGGAGGATTGCTTGAGCCCGGAAGTTGAGGCTGCAGTGAGCTGAGATTGTGCCACTGTATTCCAACCTGGGAGACAGAGAAAGGCCCAGTCTCAAGAAAAAAAAAAAAAATCGCCAAGCGCGGTAGCTCACATCTGTAATTCCAGCACCTTGGGAGGCCAAGACGGGAGGATCACTTGAGCCGAGGAGTTAAAGACCAGCCTGGGCAACATAGTCTCCATAAAAGAAAAAAAAAAAGAGTGAGAATCTTGAGTCAGGTGTGGTGGCTTGTGCCTGTAGCCCCCAGCTGCTCAGGAGGCTGAGGCGGGAGGATCACTTGAGCCCAAGAGTTTGAGGCCAGCCTGGGCAACAGAGTGATACCCTGTCAATCAGTCAATCAATCAACCAATCAGTAAGAGTGAGACTCTTTCCAGAGCTAATGAACTGTGTGTTGACTGAGTACCTGCTAAACACTAAGTATTTGTTAAGCACCTACCACAGTCTAATACCATCAGGCATGATGCCATGAGACAGCTACAACTGTAGGGCAGAGACCAGAGGCAGGGAGACCAAATCAGAGAAGACTGCCAGAGACTAGGCATGGGGCAGGAGACAGAGGGACTGACAACTATTTTGTCCTTGTATATGGAGAGTGAAGCAATTAAGGTAGAATTTGGTTTCTACCAAAATAAAAGGGACCATCCTAAAATAAAAACAACAGGTGTGGAGAGGGAAAAGTTGACTTTTGGGGTATGGGAATTGCTTAACACCAAAGTTCTAAACTATAAAGAGTCAAAACTTTTTATTTTTTTATTTTTTTTTGAGGGCGGGGAGGACAGGGTCTCGTTCTGTCACCCAGGCTGGAGTGCAGTGGTAAGATCATGGCTCACTGCAGCTTCAACCTCCCTGGCTCAAGCAATCATCCTACCTCAGCCTATCCAGTAGCTGGGACTACAGGCACGCACCACCACACCCAGCTAATTTTTGTATTTTCCGTAGGGATGGGGGTCTTGCCGTGTTTCCCAGACTGGTCTTGAACTCCTGGGCTCAAGCAATCCGCCCACCACGGCCTCCCAAAGTTTTCTAATTAAAGGTGTGAGCCACTGTGCCCAGCCTAAAATCCTTTATTTAGCCACAAATATCTAAAACTTCTGTAGGTCAAATTTATCATAAACAAAGGTGAAAGGCAAAAAGACTAGGAAAAAAATGTTAACTTCTAACAGCTTTAAAGTGTTCACAGCAAGTTGAATTAGACCAAACATATACATACATACATAAATACACACATACACACACATATTTATATGAGATTCCCAAACAAAACAATCTATTCTGCTAGGATGGTTGTTTCTACAAAACTTATCCTCAAAAAACTGTAGCATAAAAGGTATCGTTGGCCAGGTGTGGTGGCTCATGCCTATAATCCCAGCACTTTGGGTAGCCAAGGCAGGCAGATCACCTGAAGTCGGGAGTTTGAGACCAGCCTGACCAACATGGAGAAACCCTGTCTCTACTGAAAATACAAAATTAGCTAGGCGTGGTGGTGCATGCCTTTAATCCCAGCTACTCAGGAGGCTGAGGCAGGAGAATCACTTGAACCTGGGAGGACCAGGCTGCAGTGAGCCAAGATCACGCCATTACACTCCAGCCTGAGCAACCAGAGTGAAACTCCGTCTCAAAAAACAAACAAACAAAAAAGCTATTGTTAGCAAAAGGTAACTGAGAAACTAGAGAGAGTCAAACTACAAACTACAATCCGTTACTTGTATGAGCGTTAAAGTCTAAACATCACTGAGCAGGCTGGTGTTTACCCTGCCACCCCATCACATAAGTCAGAGCCATGGGTACTCTCCCCAGTCACCCCCAGCCCTAAAACCAGCCACTCCACAAGGCTTTGCACATCTCTTTGTACCCAGTTTACCATTAAGCATCCTGATAAGCCATGAAGTAAAAACTAAGCTATGAAAGAAACTAATAATTAAAAGGAAATTAGAGCGTGTGCATAGGAATCACCTCTGGAAGAAAAAAAAAAAAAAAGCTTAAAGACAAATTCATGATTAGGAGAAAGTTGCCAAAAACTAGCTGTACTTATTCCATCTATACTTACTTTCTAAAAGACTAGTTAATTCATGTTTCAACAGAAGTCTACCAATGACAAGTCAAACTATGTATAATCTCACAGCCACTCTTGATTCGAGCTGCCAAATTAGCAAAACATAATACTTGGAGTTTGGCTTACTTCCCTTTAAAGTTGGCACTACCTAGTAAATCCAGTATGTTCAGGAATTTGCAATTACTAAACAAAATCCAGCACTCCGGTTTGCCAAAGACTCACCGACTATTTTTTCTTCCCACGGTTCAGTCTAGAATACAGATTTTTAACCCAAGATCCAGGGACAGTCTGCAGAGAGTCCAAAATCTCCTGAAATAAAATGCAGAATTACATGCAGACGTATATTTTTCCAAGAAGAAGGTCCATAACTTTCATCAGACTTCATCTCAAAGGGGTGGGTACCAACAATCAAAACAAAAGTGATGTAAGAATCACCCAACTGGAGGCAGCTGCTAGCAAAAATGTCTAGGTGTACTATACGGAACTTCCCCAAAATACTACTGCTAAGTCTAAAATACTCAAGTATGATTTCTTTCTTGGGCTCTTTATGCTTTGCTCAGTATGAATTAATTGTTTGATCAACGAAAAAATTAGAACATTAATTTTTGCCTATCAAATTAGCAGTAAAACACTCAGGTAATACTTAGTGGTGCTCTAAACTGCAACAACTTTCTAGGGCCAGGCAAGGTGGCTCACACCTATAATCCCAGCGCTTTGGGAGGCGAAGGCAGATCACTTGAGCCCAGGAGTTAACGATCAACCTGGGCAACATGGGGAGACCTTGCGATCAACCTGGGCAACATGGGGAGACCTTGTCTCTATAAAAAATATGAAAATTAGCCAGGTGTGGCGATGCGTACCTGTAGTATCAGGTACTCAGGAGACTAAGGTGGAAAGATCTCTTGAGCCCTGAGTTCTGGGCTGCAGTGAGCCACGATCTGTGCCACCAGCACTCCAGCCTGGGCAACAAAGCGAGACTGTGTCGCAAAAAAAAAAAAAAAAAAAAATCTGAGATTATCTAAATTCAACATTCTTATTTTATATAAAAGTTATCTGCACAGCTAATTTCCAACAGAAATGGGATGAAAAATTCATTTACCTGTTAAGTTTAGGCAGTTTTATTAAAGAATAACTGGTGACAAAATAATGTCATTCAAAACATTACTAATACTCATTCTTAAGGTTTTTGTTTCTTTTCACTTACAGATGGAGTCTCAGCTATGTCGCCCAGGTTGGCCTCGAACACCTGGGCTCAAGGGATCCTTCTGCCTCTGCCTCAGCCTCAGGAGGAGGTGGGACTACAGGCACACACCACTGGGTCAGCTATTCTTAAGGTTTTTAAGATGAAGTCTGGATATTTAATTCAACTGGGAAAGGTCAGAAACTGGATACGCCATGATGTATCAAAATCCTGTGAACGCATTTCTATTAAAGAACCTTCTGTGTTCAAGTTGCTGTGCTTGGCACTGTATGAGAAATCTTAGAGCAGAATTAAGATGGACTTAAAAATAGCCAACATCAATAACATCCTCTTCCAAAAAGGTTTCAAAACCAGGAGAATCAAGTGGAAAATCCCGAGTTTGGAGACCAGGATTTTAAATTCTGCCTGTGGTTCTGAAGAGTAACTCTGGGTAATTCTGTCAATGTTTCTGAGCTTCAATCTCCCCATTTGTAAAATGAGGTTGAAGTGTTACTGAGGATTAGATGGGTTAATGTTATTGTGCCAAATCCAGCACAAAATGGCCACTCAGTTCCCTTTTGCCCTTAAAACTAGCCAGTTTCTGAAATAGCACAATCAATAGTGCCATGATTTCTTTTTAAAACTGTTTAAAAAGACACACACACACACCATTTTTCAGTTGATAAAAAATTAGAAAACACAGACAAGAAAATTACCAGCAATTTTACACTTGCATGATAACCATTAACATTTGGTTATTTTTTCTATGCATAATTAGCATCCATGTTAGCTTTTTTTCACCCTCCCCTATAGAATTTACTATTTAAGTCCCTCCTAAGGACTCCCAGGGACTGTGTAGACTTGTAATGGGTCCTAACACTGCAGGCCACTTGTTTTTATTCCCAAAAGTCTATACTCTAAGCTCCTTTAAAAAACAGTAAAATTCACTTTGCATTCCTAGAACCTAGCCCAGGTTGGGCATCCTGTGGGCCTTTGTCAGATAAAGAGGTCAGTCTTACTTAGGACTCCTGAGGAAGTCAAGGTAGCAAGTGATCAAGACCATGGGATCACCTATCCCTGACCAAGTTGAGTCTAACTCTAAGAGGGAGTGTTCACTCTCTGACCTCATCTAGAATAACTCATCTCTTCATCAAGAGTTTACTTCATTAGATCTAATGGCCTTCAAAGGTCAAAATAATGTGTTCCAGGCTGCTATCATGCATCTACCTGACGCCCATACTCAGGTCCTGGAAATGAGAACAAATTGCTCTTGGCAAGCTAGAATTCTAACACTGAAGGTTTTATCCACGTAATTAACAGAGTCCTTCGGGCTAGCATTACTCCCTCCATCTAGCCCATCCATCTACATTAGAACATACCTACAGTAGAATTTCCACAAAAGGCTGCATTTTGAAGTTAATTTAGCCTATACGCTTAAAAACTATTTTCTTACTCTAAAAGAATAGTCAGTGTAAAGTTGTCCAAAAGCCACTTAAAATATTCAACTTGAGGAGTAAATTTGTTCTTGCTATTTTGACAAAATATTTACTTTTCCTGAGGTAACCATTCACAAATACAGGCCTTTAAAAAAAAAAAAAAGTTCTACCAACAGAAGTCTCTTTGATGTAATCAGTATTCTGGCTAAAATTCAAGCCAAGTGCATCATTGGCAAACAACTAGTTTTACTACTGAGAAAGGATTGGGGTCAACTACAGCACATCCTGCACACACATCCAAATTCGGTGCATTCATCGCTATTTGTAAATGTTTGAGATTTGACTGGTCCTCAAGAACTCACTAAAGGGCATAAAATATGCACACAAATCACTGTAATAAAGGCAAGCTGTGGGGATAATACATATTAAGACAGCTGCTTTGAGGGAAAAAATGTCTTTTAAAAATGTTTACTATTTAAAGTTATACTGGATTTTTCTTTAGGAGGGGGGATGCAAAACTAATCTTAAACACCATGAAAAACTGTAAACCCAAAACTATAAGCTTTTTTTTTTTTTTTTTTTTTGAGACGGAGTCTGTCGCCCAGGCTGGAGTGCAGTGGCATGATCTCAACTCACTGCAAGCTCTGCCTCCCAGGTTCAAGCAATCCTCCTGCCTCAGCCTCCCAAGTAGCTAGGATTAGAGGCGCGCACCACGATGTCTGGCTAATTTTTGTATTTTTAGTAGAGACAGGGTTTCACCATATTGGCCAGGCTGGTCTCAAACTCCTGGCCTCAGGTGATCCACCTGCCCGGGCCTCCCATAGTACTGGGATTACACAGGTGTGAGCCACCGTGCCGGGCCAAAAATAAGCTTTTTAATTTAACTCTTGTTTTTATGAAAAGATTCATCTAAAGACAGAACCAGGATATTCTGATGAAAGGAGTCTATTGTTATTTCACATGGCTAAGAGCGATTGATTACAATCTAAAGAACAGTTCCGGGGTTACTGAAAGAACTAGCTTATCCACAGAAACCCTTTCAATCCCAGAAGGAGAAATTTAGAATTTGGAAACTGAACATTAGTCATTTCTTAAGGTAAAGCCACTTCATTCCAAAGTCACTCTCTGTTCCCCCTTATCACCGTAATTTATCAAAGAGGTAAAACTGAACACCAAACAGGTAAGATGTAGAGTGACAAAAGGAGACGGTGGGTCACAGGGCGAGTGCCCAGGTGACTTCGGGCCTCAGTCCTCTCGCCAGCAAAGGGCGGACAATGACCCCTCCCGTCCCGCCCGGGAAGGCGACCGAAGAAAGGCACCGGCCAGGTCCAGTTACTGATGCTCAGCAGGGTTTGCAAAAAGCCCCCAACGGGAGGTTTTCATGCTGAAAGTCCTGTTGCCCCCCCCATCCCCCGCCATCTAATTAACCTGCACGTTACTGTAAGGAAGGTTCTGCTTCCGTAATTTTCTTTATTTCGACAGAGGCTGGAGAAAAAAAATCATAGGCTGGAAGAGGGGAGCGATGGGCAGGCCGATCTGCAGGGCGCAGGAGCAGGCCGGGAGGACCCAGCCCTCCAAGACTGCATCAGCGCCCCCGCCGCGTGACCAGGGCCACCGGTTTACTGCACAGGTCCCCCGTCCCCAGAACGCAGCCTCCCCGCCGACCCCAGGAACAAAGGGTGCCCAAAGGCCTCCTCCCCGGAACCCCGGGGCGCCTCGGGGGTCTCCGGACAGGTTGGCCGAGTCCTGGCCTCCACAGGCCGCGAGCGCAGGGGGCGGCGGCTCCGCCCGGTCTGGCAGGCGGAGCTGCCACATCCTCAGCTTCTCCCTGCCTCCCGCCCCACCCGCCCGCCCGCCCGTCGGCCGCTCTGGGCTGGAACCAGGACTCGGGCCTGCAAGCCGTGGGGCGCCACGCCCCTGCCCCCTGAAGCTGCGCGCTGGCCGGAGCCGCCCGCAGAGTAAACGGGCCGCGGAAGCCGGTCTGGTTCCCCGACCGAGGCCCAGCGCGCCCCCTTAGCCAGCATCCCCCGAACCCGGGCCGCGGCCACCCCGCGCCCGCCCGCCTCCCCCGCCGCTGTCAGGGAACCCCGGCCAGGGCCCGAACCAGAGCCCCAGGACAGCAGCGCCCGGGAGGTACCTGACAGCGCCTGACGACAACCGGGTATACACGGCGTCTACGAAGCGCAACAGCGACACCGGAGCTTCACTGCGACTTAAAGGCTGATTCCGCCCCGCCCCCAAGACACCTTCGCCGCTCATTGGCTGGAGCGGAGGGCAGGACACCAATCGCGTGGGCCCCGTCCTCCGCCCCGCCTCCCCGGCCGCGCATCAAGAATCTTTGCTCCTGCCGCGGATTCGATGCGCGCTCGAGCCTCCTGAGCCCGCTGGCCTGCACCTGAGCTCAGGCC
This sequence comes from Hylobates moloch, assembly GCF_009828535.3. Taxonomy (NCBI): domain Eukaryota; kingdom Metazoa; phylum Chordata; class Mammalia; order Primates; family Hylobatidae; genus Hylobates; species Hylobates moloch. The sequence goes on along the minus strand of NW_026652278.1, from coordinate 9,045,028 downwards.
CCTCGGTCGCCTCCTCTGGCGGGACGAGAAGGGTCATTTTCCGCTCTTGCTAACGAGAAGACTGAGGCCCGAAAAGGAAAAGTCTGTTGGGCCCTCCACTGCGCGGGCCGGGTGTGGCTGGAGGCCGAGAGACATGAGGCTGGACCACCAGCCCTGTGCTCCTGGAGGGCAGGACCAGCCCCAGCTCTGTCCCAGCCACAGCTGCGGGAGCCCCATGCCCTTGAACCCTGATGCGCCGCGCGGCTTAGTCGTGCCTCTGAATTCACCTCCAAAAGTCTTCGCTGCCTATGGAAGACACACTGCTCACCTGTTCGCAGCTGCTGTCAGATAATTGAGTGGCAGCAACCCACTCAGAGTACAGATTTGCCTGTGGTGCCCTCCACAGCCGGTTATTAAATTCAGAACACAAAAAATAGATATTCCGGGACAATCTCATGTTGGAATCGGAAGGGACTTGGACTTCACTTAGCCCACAACATTTATGTTAAATATTGGAAAACAGAGACCCAGAGAAAGAAAGCGACTTACCCAGTCATCCAACAGTAGGGGCAGTCTGGTCCTGTGTGCCCCTTGCCACCCCTCTCAGAGGGCGGGCACTGGCAGCTGCCGGCACCACATTCCATTAGGCCGCAATGACCAGTCAGGGGCCCAGCTGGAAACAGAGGGCACACTCCAATGTGAACATTTCCTAAAACGTGGTGGTGGGGGCCCGTGGCTCACGCCTGTAATCCCAGCACTTTGGCAGACCGAGGCAGGAGGATTGCTTGATCCCAGGAGTTCCAGACCAGCCTGGGCGACACAGTGAGACCCCGTCTCCACAAAAAAAAAAAAAAAATTAATCTGGTATGGTGGCACACCTATGTTCCCAGCTACTCCAAAGGCTGAGGTGGGAGGATCACTTGAGCCCAGGAGGTTGAGGCTGCAGTGACCTATGACTGCACCACTGCACTCCAGCTTGGGCAACAAAGCAAGACCATCTTAATCAACCAATCAATCAATCAATGTAGGCAAGTAAACCACAAGGGATGGAGAAATAACCTGGGTCCCATGCACCAGCGAGGGCCATTATCCATCCTAGCCCTAACGGGCTCCAAGTGGGGTTTCCAGAATTCCAGAACCCAAAGAGAGGAGTGTGGGAAAGGCTATCTGGTCACCAAAGTCATCAGCAACTGCATGGGAAGGAGCTGGATAATGAGCATCTCCTGTCAGGCTTCCACATGGGCTGAAGCCATTAGGAGGCCAGAGGCCAGGGGAGCCCTTTAAGACAGGTCAGCCTCCTGGGACACACAGCAGAGTGGAAAAGGGTGGAGACCGGGTAGGGGAGCAATCGGAAGACATCCAACATACATAACTGGCTAAGATAAGTCTTAGCTAAGCGGAAAGTAAAGTCCATGCTAAATGGTAGGGGTAAGAAAGTGATATGGGTGCAGAGCTGTGAACAGCGGAGCCAATATCTGCAGATGTGCAGAGCAAGACATCAAAAGGGATTCAGTCCCCCTGGGCTCCATCTGCCCTAGGCCAAGGTCACTCTCTCAGACTGTTGTGGCCATGGGCTCTCCGGAACTCACTGAGAGCAGAACGTTGCCTTTTATTTCTTTGATGTTCCTCCACAGCACCCAATACAATGTGATTAACTTCCTGGAAGTTAGGTTATTCCACCCAAGGGGTCAGAAAGGAATGGTTTCTCCATGGTCCTGCTCTATAAACCTGGGCAGGTATGTGGGGCCATGCCCAGCTCTTGGAACTCTTATAGAGCCCAAGACTCCCGAGTTATGCCTTGTCAAGGAAGAGCAGGTGAGTTCAGGAGAGGCACATGACACCCAGGATCCAGGGGTAACACAAAGTACGTTACAATGTCTTTAGGCTCACAGATAAGGTGCTCTTTAAGGAGTTTCATATGCAAGAAATTGCTGGAAATGTCTGGGTTTTATCTCTTTCCTCTTATCAGAAAAATGCAATAGGTCCAGAGAGCATGATAACATTTTATGGTTTCTGTACCAGAGCTGTTTTTCAGCATAATGTGGCCTTGATAGAGAGACCTGAACTTGAAAGCTGCTTCTTTTCAACCAAGAAACAGAGCTGCTTTATTTCTATGTATTTTATTTGTTCAATCTAGAAACATAAAGGTAAAGTGTACACTACAAAGATTTTTGAGTCTCTAAAAGCTATTAATAATTCAAGTAATTAACTATATGGGGACCATAAAACCTGAGGATATAAAGAGTGGCCCTCAGGCTAGGCACAGTGGCGCATGCCTATAATCCCAGCTACTCGGGAGGCTGAGGCAGGATAATCACCTGAACCCGGGAGGAGGAGGTTGCAGTGAGCCAAGATTGTGCCATTGCACTCCAGCCTGGGCAACAAGAGCAAAACTCCGTGGCCCTCATAACAGACATCTACGACCTAAATTCATTTCATCAGTTCATTCGACAAATGTCCCTTGAGTGCCTCAGGTGCCTGACCTTGCGAGGGGTTTCACATCATCAGCCAACATCATGTGAGTCCTGTTTGTTTGTTTGTTTGTTTGTTTGTTTGTTTGTTTGTTTGTTTTTTGAGACAGAGTCTCGCTCTGGCGCCAAGGCTGGAGTGCAGTGGCATGGTCATGGCTCACTGCAACCTCTGCCTCCTGGATCCTCCCATCTCAGCCTCCTAACTGGGACTTCAAGCGCATGCCACTACATCCAGCTAATTTTTGTATCTTTTTGGTAAAGATGGGGTTTCACCATGTTGTCCAGGCTGGTCTTGAACTCCTGGACTCAAGCAATCTGCCCACCTCTGCCTCTCAAAGTGCTGGGATACAGGCATGAGCCACCATGCCCGACCCATCTGAGTCTCTTCAGTAAGGAGGGAGAAGTTCCAGAAATGCTCCCTTAACAGATGTGAACAAAAATCTTGCAACATTGGTCATCTACAAAAGCTGCAACTGTATTTTAAAAAAGGAAAGAACCATTGATTTTCTTATACAGACAACCCTCTAGTATTTAGTGGCCAGAAAAACAACGTGTGGGCTATGCAGGTCTCTTGCTTTGCGTTGCTTCCTTCATTGTTCCACTCGTCTTGACTTCTTATTAGTATAGCCTGCATATACCTGGCTTCAAATGATTAAAAAGGAAAATCCAAGCTGACAGCCAAGGAGGAAAACTAATAACAACACAGAGAAAATAAGTGTTTGGTGATTTTTAGCCAGCAGGAGAAATTTTGTCTCCCAACCTGTATTCACCCTAAAAAGATGTCTTCGCAGCAGAAGTCTGGGCAGCATGTGTAACGCATCCTTCCTGCTCCCAGTGCACCAAGTCAGGACAGGTATTTAGGTATGGTGGAGAGCAAACCTCCTTTAAGTCCAGAAAGGCAGGGATCTGGAAGGAGCAAGTTAAGCAAGGCATCGAGGACAGTGGGAGAGGGATCAATGGTAAAACTTCTGAACTGGGAACGATAGACAGAGACTCAGAAATGTTGCTGTTCATCTATGGGTCCTCATATGAGGCTGTGCCTGACAGGAGTATTAATTTTTCTCTCCCCTGAGCTAAGCTCCACCTAAGAACTCTGGCTGCAACCCCTTCCCTTCCCGCAGGTGAGACCCTCCCTGATGACTGAGACTGAAGGGGCCTCATCCTCTTCCTGTCCACGTCAGGCTGGCCTGTAGTCTTTTTTTTTTTTTTTTTTTTTTTTTAATTTAGAAATATACATAGAGACAGGGTCTCGACATCTCACTCAGGCTGGTCTCAAACTCCTGGGCTCAAGCAATCCTCCAGCCTCGGCCCCCAAAAGTGCTAGAATTACAGGCGTGAGCCACCATGCCTGGCCTGCAGTCATTTTTTAACCTACAATATCTCTCTGGCTCTCTAGCTCTGTCTGTCAATTTGAGAAAAGAAAACTCACTCATCCGGGCGCAGTGGCTCATGCCTATAATCCCGATACTTTGGGAGGCCGAGGCGGGCGGATTACCTGAGGTGGGAGTTCGAGACTAGACTGACCAACATGGGGAAACCCCGTTTCTACTAAAAATACAAAATTAGCCAGGTGTGGTGGCGCATGCCTATAATCCCAGCTACTCGAGAGGCTGAGGCAGGAGAATCGCTTGAACCCGGGAGACAGAGGTTGCAGTGAGCCAAGATCGCACCATTGCATTCCAGCCTGGGCAACAAGAGTGAAACTCTGTCTCAAAAAAAAAAAAAAAAAAAAATGAAATGAAAACTCACTGGTAGCAGGTATTCAAGGTTTGCAAAATCAGGCCAGAGAAACACCAACACCGAACATCAGTTACAACCCCCACAACTCATGCCCCGGGGTAAATGTTTAAAGGCATTTTTGTTCCTGACTACCTAGCACACTCATTTCATGTTCCTGGAATTTATGTTACAAAAAATAATGTATAGACAATCAGTAGCTTATTTTAATGTAAATTCTTGGTAAACAATTTAGGAATTGCCTTTTCTTTTTTCCTTAAAAACCCACTTGGGGCTGGGCACGGTGGCTCGTGCCTATAATCCCAGCACTTTGGGAGGCCAAGGCGGCTGATCACTTGAGGTCATGTGTTCAAGACCAGCCTGGCCAACATGGTGAAACCCCATCTCTACTGAAAATACAAAAATTAGCCAGGAGTGGTGGCACGCACCTGTAATCCCAGCTACACTGGAGGCTAAGGCGGGAGAATCTCTTGAACCCAGGAAGCAGAGATTGCAGTGAGCAGAGATCATGCCACTGCACTCCAGCCTGGGCAACAGAGCAAGACTCTGTCTCAGAAAACAAAACAAAAAAAAAACCCACTTGTAACTGATGTCAATCAAAGTATATGGTCAGGGCAACTTGAATGGATGCTCCCAGGTGGCCATCCTCAAGCTTTGGGCTTGAATAAACTCTATACTTCACTGTATTTTCTGAGTCTCATTATTTAAGGTTGACAGTGTCTTATCTTCCCAACCACATTTAAGTTCTTAAAGGCAGAGCTTGTCTTGCAGGATTTTCACAGCCTCCCAGCACCCATCTCTACATGGCTCTAGTAGAAATTACTATTCTACACCGTTTGTCACTACTCGTCTGTAATCCACTGGACAGGAATTAGAGGTAGAGCAGGTAATCATTATGGGAGTGGTTCTGAGATTCCAAAAGCCTCTCCTCAACCCTAGAATAGTGACAGCTATTCAAATTAAAGCCCTAGAAGCTTGAGTTGAAGGCAGGAGGATACTTCAAAGCATTATTGCCCATTTACACTTTGCTAACTGTCCTGCTGAAGGAATGTCACTCAGGCCTGGCACATTTACAGTTGTCTGGAGAGGAGATGGACAATTCTCTGGATGTGGCATGAGATCTGGAGGGGAGCCTCTGTGAGGATCTTGAGAGCTGGGGGACTGAGGCCAGAGGACACTGGGTGCCTGAAAGACTGGGTACAGGGGAGTAGGGGGGATCAGAAAATACCAGAAGAGAGATGGAGGAGGACCAGGCCCATCCAGCTCACCAAGCCAGGGGGTCAAGGCTATTCAAATTAGCGCAAAAGCAAACATGTAAAAAGCCATTAGGCTCACGGAGCTGTGAAAGTCAGTTAAGTCTCAATATTGAAAAATAATATGTTGGCTGGGCACAGTGGCCCACGCCTGTAATCCCAGCACTTTGGGAGGCCAAGGCAGGCAGATTCCCTGAGGTCAGGAGTTCGAGACCAGCCTGGCCAACATGATAAAACCCCATCTCTACTAAAAATACAAAAATTAGCTGGGCATGGTGGCAGGCACCTGTAATCCCAGCTACTCGGGAGGCTGAGGCAGGAGAATCGCTTGAACCTGGGAGGCAGAGGTTGCAGTGAGCTGAGATCGCGCCATTGTACTCCAGTCTCGGGGACAAGAGCAAGACTTCATCTCAAAAAAAAAAAGAAAAATAATATGTTTTCTTTCTTATGAACATAGGCATTAGAGATGCAAATACAGAATAGATTTTAGAGATAATGAGACACTTTAAAACCTAATCTAGGCCAGGCTCGGTGGCTAATGCCTGTAATCCTAGCACTTTGGGAGGCCGAGGCAGGCAGATCACCTGAGGTCAGGAGTTCAAGACCAGCCTGGCCAACATGGTGAAACCCCATCTCTACAAAAATACAAAAAAAAAATGTAGCTGGGCATGATGGCAAATGCCTGTAATCCCAGCTACTCAGGAGGCTGAGGCAGGAGAATCTCTTGAATCCGGGCGGCAGGCAGAGGTTGCCATGAGCCAAGATCGCACCATTACACTTCAACCTGGGTGACAGAGTGAGACTCTGTAAAAAAAAAAAAAAAGAAAAGAAAAGAAAAGAAAAAAACCTAATCTAACTCTTTTAAAGGCAGAGAAATCCAGTCCAAGATTCCAAGGTAAAGGGCCCCCAACTGTCTTACGAAATGGGTCATGGGGGCAGCCAAGAAACTGTGTGTTCTACTGATCATGTTCCACATTTGAGACATTTAATCAGAAGTAAGAATTTTGACTAAGAATAAAAAAGGTTGAAATAAAAATTTTTGATAAAAATTTAAGGAATGAGCAGCAGTATTTATTTAAAGAATATTACATTGCTCATTAATTTAAAAAAAAAAGATAAACCCCAATTACTAGTTAAACATTTACTTTATATCCTTATCTATTTAGGTACTAAGAAGATCAGTGTGTTTTGCAATGATTTTTTTTATTGATTGCATGATGGCAAACTTAGATAACTTTGATTACTTTTCTTTTGAGGACTTTAATTCTGACTCTTTGAAGTTGGACTATAATAAAAACAAACCAGAAAAGAAAAAATTTCCACAGTTTGTTCCTGAAATTGTTGACCTAAGTAAATGTATGCTATGAAATAAATATATTAATACAATGGGTATTGTAAATCATTTCATCTTTGCTGAAAACATTTAATATTTTTTGCAAAGAACTTTGCAGAGAGTTTCACCATTTGGGATAATCGAGTTCACCAAAAGCAATGCCAGTCCTGGTATTTGGGTCATCAATACGCTCTGTCTTTATGGCTGTCACATCCTTAATCATGGTATAGGAAGCTGGGCACGGTGGCTTACACCTGTAATCCCAGCACTTTGGGAGGCCAAGGCAGGTGGATAATTTGAGGTCGGGAGTTCAAGACCAGCCTTGCCAACATGGTGAAACCCCATCTCTACTAAAAATACAAAATTAGCTGGGTGGTAGTGGTGTGTGCCTGTAATCCCAGCTACTCGGGAGGCTGAGGCAGGAGAATCGCTTGAGCCTGGGAGGCAGAGGTTGCAGGGAGCCGAGATGGCGCCACTGCACTCCAGTCTGGGTGACAGTGAGATCCTATCTCAAAAAAAAAAAAAAATCATATAGAATCCTTCCTTTCTCTCTTTTTTCTTTTGTTCTCTTTTTTTTTTTTTTTTTTTTTTTTTTTTGAGTCAGGGGACGGAGTCTCGCTCTGTCACCAGGCTGGAGTGCAGTGGCATGATCTCGGCTCACTGCAACCTCCACCTCCTGGGTTCCAACGATTCTCCTGCCTCAGCCTCCCGAGTAGCTGAGACTACAGGCGGGCGCCAGCATGCCTGGCTAATTTTTGTATTTTTTAGTAGACATGGGGTTTCACCATATTGGCCAGGCTAGTCTCAAATTCCAGACCTCGTGATCTGCCTGCCTTGGCCTCCCAAAGTGCTGGGATTACAGGCGTAAGCCACCGCACCCAGCCAGGATCCTTTCCTTTAACGTGAATTCTCCCCTAAAAGATTTTAGTTACAAGCTGGGCATGGTGGCTCACCCACCTGGCACTTTGGAAGGCCGGGGCGGGCAGATCACTAGAAGTCAGGAGTTCGAGACCAGCCTGTCCAACATGGTGAAACCCCTAAAAATACAAAAAATCAGTTGGGCGCACTGGTGTGTGCCTGTAATTCCAGCTACTCGGGAGGCTGAGGCATGAGAATCACTTGAACCCAGGAGGTGGAGGTGGAGGTTGAAGTAAGCTGAGATCATATCACTGCACTCCAGCCTGGCTGCCTCAGTAAGACTTTGTCTCAAAAAAAAAAAAAGATGCTTGGAGATCCTTAAGTTATATTCTTCTCCACCACCTTAAGTTTGACTTAGTCCTTTGATCATACAAATTACCTTTTCGGTTTTTTTGTTTGTTTGTTTTTGAGACAGGGTCTCGCTATATCACCTGGGCTGGAGTGCAGTGGCACAATCACAGCTCTCCACAACCTCAAACTCCTGGGCTCAAACAATCCTCCTGCCTCAGCCTCCCAAGCAGCTGGGACCACAGGTGTGTGCCACCATGCCAAGCTATTATATTTTTTTTTTTTTTGTAGACATGGGACGGGGTGGGGGAAATCTCACTATGTTGCCCAGGCTGGTTTCGAACTCCTCCTGAGCTCAGATGATCCTCCCACTCAGCCTCTCAAGGTGCCGAGATTACAGGTATGAGCCACCATGTCTGGCCTCTCCTCATTTTTAATTCAATTTTGAACTGTTTCTGCAGGGCTGCTAACTTGCAAAGGGCAGTGCACAGCTTTTTGATTCCAAAGAAAATTAAGGCAATTAAATACATTTCAGCTCTAGCCCTCTGAGGCACATGCTGGTGTCAGTCTTGACTGTGGCCAATGCTCTAAGGAACATGTTAGCCAGACCCCAGAGCACCCAGCGTTCATACTACAGAGTGCTTCAGAGAGCAGGCTTTGGATTGAGGCAATCCAGAAGTCAAATCCTGACTCTATCGATAATCAGTTAGGTAACCTGAGTACCCAAGCCTCACTTATGTCATCCTGTAAAAGAGGTTGTTCCAAGGATCACTGACATGTGTGACGCTTCTCCAGCTACTTCTAAGCCACCTGGTGGCTCGATACGTAGTGGTGTAATTATCTTTATTTACAATGATAAGTAAAGGCCCTTCTCCAAGTCCTCTAGCTTTGAATCTTCCCTCTTCTACAGAGATTCTTATTGAAATCTAAAGAAATCAAGTACACATACTTAGAAGTCTTTTTAAAAGAGTCTATTTAAAAGGCAATGATGTCGGATGCGATGGCTCACACCTGTAATCCCAGCACTCTGGGAGGCTGATGTGGGTGGATCGCTTGAGTCCAGGAATTTGACACCAGCCTGGGCAAAATGGCTAAACCCTGTCTCTATAAAAAATACAAAAATTAGCCAAGCATGGTGATGGGTGCCTGTTGTCCCAGCTATTCTGGAGGCTGAGGTAGGAGGATCATCTGAGCCCAGGAAGTTGAGGCTGCAGTGAGCTGCACTCCAGCCCAGCCCAGGTAACACAGGGAGACCTTGAAGAAAGAAAAGAAGAGAAGAGAAGAGAAGAGAAGAGAAGAGAAGAGAAGAGAAGAGAAGAGAAGAGAAGAGAAGAGAAGAGAAGAGAAGAGAAGAGAAGAGAAGAGAAAAGAAGAGAAAAGAATAGAGAAAAGGGCAATGATATTTTATCACCAGGATCTGGGATCTGCTTGAGTAATTGTACTCAGAAAAATCCACTCTTTTTTAATCTGTTGAATAAGGTGTCCTGCAGACAGCTCAGAAAACTGTTCCCACTCTGGCACGAACCCTGGCCACCCTGGAGTTATCTCTGCCACTCCGTGGAGTTTGGGAAGCACAGTGAGGCTGTATTACAGGTTTTGAATTTCACTCTGAGTTGGTCTTCCTCTGCACAATAAACAAACCATATTAACACTTCCTACTTGGTAATTTTCTAGAGGACGCTTGAGAGAAATCCAGGGAGGTAGCCCAGGGCCTCACTGGCAGATTGTCAAAAGACAGTTTAAATTTTCTTCTAAACTTCCAAAGATTGATGCTAGAAGGAACTTTGGAAACCTTCAAGGAATATAAGTTAAACCATCTAGCTCTTTTCTTTTTTTTTTTCATCACTCTATAGAACTACTTTCCTCTTTGACATTTTCTCCCCCAGGCAACTCCTTCTTTCTGTTTGTTTTTTGTTTGTTTGTTTTTGTTTTTGAGACGGAGTTTCGGAGTTTCGCTCATTTCCCAAGCTGGAGTGCAATGGCACGGATCTCAGCTCACTGCACCCTTGGCCTCCCAGGTTCAAGCGATTCTCCTGCCTCAGCTTCCTGAGTAGCTGGGATTACTGGCATGCACCACCATGCCCAGCTAATTTTCTATTTTTAGTAGAGATGGGGTTTCTGCATGTTGATCAGGCTGGTCTCGAACTCCCGATCTCAGGTGATCCTCTTGCCTCGGCCTCCCAAAGTGCTGGGATTACAGGCGTAAGCCACCGCGCCTGGCCTTTCTGTTTTATAAAGAGTTAATCCATTTCCTTTCTTCACAAATCAAGGCAAATTAAAAAGTTCACTGAGAATTCTCTTTCCTGCTTCAACCCCACTCAGCCCATAGTGGGCAATGCTTTACACTGCTTCCTCGTTTATCCTTTCAATGGTTCTTCATGCAAATAGAAGCAAATACAAATACATGTCATTGTTTTCTTCACTGTAACACATACGTGCTTTCTGTACTTCACCTTTTTAAAAAAAAAATGAGAGTGTGTTCCTTTTTTCTTTTATTCTATTGCCCAGGCTGCAGTGCAGTGTCGCTATCTGGGCTCACTGCAACCTCCGTCTCCTGAGCTCAAGCAGTCTCCTGCCTCAGCCCCCCAAGTAGCTGGGGGCTACAGGCACGAGCCACCATGCCTGGCTAATTTTTGTATTTGTAGTAGAGATGAGGTTTTGCCATGTTGCCCAGGCTGGTCTCGAACTCCTTGGCCTCCCAAAATGCTGGACTTACAGGCATGAGCCACCACACCTGGCCTGGGACTTTACCCTTTAATACGCATGGACTTCTGTCTGTGTCAGTATGGAGAGCTCGCCTTCATTCTTTTTTACAGCTACATTAACAGCCCTATGTTGCCAAACACTTGGATTATTTCCAGTCTTTTGCTATGATAAACGGTGCCACAAAGGACACTTTGTTCTGACATTTCATGCAGGTATGTTTGTATGATAAAGCCCTACAAGTGGGATTGCTGTGTCAAAGGACTTGTCTACATGTCCAACAATAAGGTTAAGACTCTAAACCCAGGGCTTGGATGAGAGGAAGTGTGCTGCCCAATGTGTGGTCTATGGGCTGGTGCCAGTCTCTCAAGGAGATACTGCGGAAATTGACAGTAGTCAGAGAATTTAGAGCAACTTTACCTTGTTGCAATACCGAAGTGCATTATCATTTTTCTAAGTAGTTCATTTGTATTGATTTTAGCAATCTGTGACCACAGGAAAGAAAGAAAAAAATTACTTTTTTTTTTGAAATGGGATCTTGATCTGTTGCCCAGGATGAGTACAGTGACATAATCATCGCTCATTGCAGCCTCAATCTCCCAGGCGCAAGTGATCTTCCCACTTTAGCCTTCTACTTTAGAGTAGCTGGGACTTCAGGCATGTGCCATAACGCCCAGCTAATTTTTTTTTTTTTTTTTTTTTTTTGTAGAGATGGCCTCTCCCTGTGTTGCCCAGGCTGATCTACAACTCCTGGACCAAGCAATACTCCCACTTTGGCCTCCCCAAAGTGCTGAGATTATAGGCATGAGCCACCAAGCCCAGCCAAAAAATACTTCTCATGGCTATGCAAAACATGTTTGAAATTACAAATAAAAATCACACTGGGCGCAGTATCTCAAGCTTGTAATCCCAGCAATTTTGGAGGCTGAAGTGGGCAGATCACTTGAGGTCAAGAGTTCGAGACCAGCCCGGCCAAGATGGTGAAACTCCATCTCTACTAAAAGTACAAAAATTAGCCGGGCGTGGTGGAGGGCGCCTATAATCCCAGCTACTTGGGAGGCTGAGGCACATGAATCATATGAACCTGGGAGGCAGAGGCTGCAGTGAGCCAAGATCGCACTACTGCACTCCAGCCTGGAGACTCCCTCTCAAAAAATAAATAAAATAAAATAAAATAAAATAACAAATAAAAATGAATGTTTCCAAAGCTACAAACAACTTCTTTATTATTATTGTTATTTTAAAATTTTATGTTGCCCAGGCTGGACTCAAACTCCTAGGCTCAAGCAATCTTCCCACCTCAGTCTCCCAAGTAGCTGGGACTACAGGCGTGTGCCATCACATCCACCAAAGCTTTTTTATTAATGTGAGATTTTCCTTTCCAATCATTTCACATCCAGAAAGTCTTGTTATTCACACCTCCAAAAAAGTTGTGGAAAAATAGAACTATGCCTAAACATCCAAAAATATAATATAATTAAGCTAACGAAAAAGGAAAAACCTATTTCAGTCATTTAACAGCAATGTTTTCAACATCAACATATTGGGGTGTGAGAGATACAAGATTCGCCAAATGTGGATGAGTTGTTAGAGAGAGAGGGAGTGAGAAAGGGAGAGAGCGCCTCTCCCAGATGAAATAAATGGCAATGGCACAGCACAAAATGTCATAGGTGCTAAAGGACATGGTGACATCTCACCTGCCAAAGGCCCGGAATCCCCCAGCAGAAAAGCAAAGCATCAGGAATCAGTCTGTCTGCTGGGATCCAATCTCCAAAAAATGGGGAGCGGGGATAAGATAAAACATGAATGAGCAGAAAGAAAAGTTTAGAAAATCTATTTATGTTCTATAATCTTGTCCCTTTTTAAATTTTAATTATTAGTTTTTTGAGATAGATTCTCGCTGTGTCACCCAGGCTGGAGTGCAGTGGTGTGATCTCTGCTCACTGCAACCTCCACCTCCTGGGTTCAAGAGATTCTCCTGCCTCAGCCTCCCAAGTAGCTGGGATTACAGGCATGCACCACCACACCCAGATAATTTTCGTAGTTTCAGTAGAGACGGGGTTTGACCATGTTGGCCAGGCTGGTTTCAAACACCTGACCTCAAGTGATCTGCCTGTGTTGGCCTCCCAAAGTGCAGGGATTATAGGCGTGAGCCAACACACCCAGCCAATCTTATCCTTTTAAATGTACATTTTACTTTGCAATGTAGATCATCTGTTAGCATTGTAGCATATGTAAACATATACACATAGTTTAGATAAATACATATATTGGGGATGACGCAGCGTCACTATTTTCTTATTCTGAATGGTATGAGATCAAAAAAGCTGATATGGGCCAGACACGGTGGGTCACACCTGTAATCCCAGCACTTTGGGATGCCGAGGTGGGTGGATCACCTGAGGTCAGGAGTTCCAAGACCAGCCTGGCCAACATGGTGAAACCCTGTCTCTACTAAAAATACAAAAATCAGCCAGGTGTGGTGGTGCACACCTGCAGTTCCAGCTACTCGGGAGGCTGAGGCAGAAGAATCACTTGAACCCAGGAGGTGGAGGTTGCAGTGAGCTGAGACTGTGCCACTCTAGCCTGGGTGACAGAGTGAGACATTGTTTCAAAAAAAAAAAAAAAAAAAAAGCTGATATGGACTCAACCTAAGTACCCCTCAAGGGATGAATAGATGAGGAAAATGTGGTACATATATACATGATAGGATTCTCTTCAGCCATAAAAAGAAATAAAATTCTGTCCTCTGTAGCAACATGGTTTTGGAATTGGAGGTCATTATGTTAAATGAAATAAGCCAGACACAGAAAGACAAATATTGCCTATTTTCACTCATATGTAGGAGTTTAAAAAGCTGATCTCATGGAGGTAGACAGTCAAATAGTAGTTACGAGATGCTGGGAAGGGTGGGGAGGGATGAAGAGAGGTTTGGTGAATGGGTACAAAAATACAGTTAGGAGCTGAGCACAGTGGCTCACTCCTGTAATTCCAGCAATTTGAGAGGCCAAGGTGAGAGGATGGCTTCAGCCCAGGAGTTCAAGACCAGGCTGGGCAACATGGTGAAACCCCATCTCTAAAAAAAAAATACAAAAAATTAGCTGGGCATAGTGGTGTGTGCCTGTAGTCCCAGCTACTCAGGAGGCTGACGTGGGAGGATCGCTTGAGCCTGGGAGGTCGAGGCTGCAGCGAGCTGTGATTGTGATGATGCCACTGCATTCCAGCCTAGGTAACAGAGGGAGACCCTGTCTTAAACAAAAACAAAAACAAAAAAACACACAAAAAGACCCCACATAAATACAGTTAGACAGAAGGAATAAGTTTTAGTATTTGATAGCACGGTAGGGTGACTATAGTTGACAACAATCTACTGCATAGTGCAAAATAGCTAGAAGAAAAGACGTGAAATGTTTCCAGTACAAAGAAATAATAAATGTTTGAGGTGCTGGATATCCTAAATACCCTGATTTGATCATTACATGTCGTATGCATGTATCAAAACATCACATGTACCATGTAAACATGTACAATTATTATACATCAATTTGGAACAATTATTTTAAGCTGAAAGGCCACTGGATTAGATACATGGCAGGAATGGAGGGCAGGGACCATGCTTTCTTGCTTACCATTGCACTCCCGGGTCCTGGCACAGTGCCAAGAGGGGTTATGTGGCTGTTTACTGCCTTGAAAGTAAGTACCCACCTCAAGAGCCAGCATGCTTCTGCAGGTGTGGTTGTTAAATATTTCAGCTTCTAAAGACAAGGATAAGGCAAAACATCCCATATCTGTCCTGCCAGGGAGTTATTCAAACATGGTATTTTCTTTTTCTTTTTTTTTTTTTTTTTGAGATGGAGTCTTGCTCATGTTGCCCAGGCTGGAGGGCAGTGGCACGATCTTGGCTCACTGCAACCCCTCTGCCTCCCGGGTTCAAGTGATTCTCCTGCCTCAGGCTCCTGAGTAGCTGGGATTATAGGCGCCCACCACTGCACCCAGCTAATTTTTGTATTTTTAGTAGAGATGGGGTTTCACCATCTTGGCCAGGCTGGTCTCGAACTCCTGACCTCGTGATCCACCCGCCTTGACCTCCCAAAGTGCTGGGATTACAAGCGTGAGCCACCACGCCCAGCCAAGTATTTTCATCTTTTAGAGTTGAAAGAGAAATTCGAGGCCAGGTGCCGTGGCTCATGCCTGTAATCCCAGCACTTTGGAAGGCCAAGGTGGGTGGATCACCTGAGGTCATGAGTTCGAGACCAGTCTGGCCAACATAGCAAAAACCCATCTCTACTAAAAATACAAAAATTATCTGGACATGGTGGTGTGCACTGTAGTCCCAGCTACTCGGGAGGCTGAGGCAAGAGAATCGCTTGAACCTGGGAGGTGGAGTTTGCAGTGAGCCGAGACTGAGCCACTGCACTCCAGCCTGGGTAACAGAGTGAGACCCTGTCTCAAAAAATAAATAAATAAAAGACTGGGCGCAGTGGCTCATGCCTGTAATCCCAGCACTTTGGGAGGCTGAGGCGGGTGGATCACCTGAGGTCAGGAGTTCAAGACCAGCCTGGCCAACATGGTGAAACCCCATTTCTACTAAAAATACAAAAATTAGACGGGTGTGGTGGTGCGTGCCTGTAATCCCAGCTACTTTGGAGGCTGAGGCAGGAGAATCACTTGAACCCAGGAGGCAGAGGTTGCAGTGAGCCGAGATTGTGCCACTGCACTCTAGCCTGGGTGACAAAGTGAGACTTCGTCTCAAAAAAAAAAAAAACAAAGAAAGAGAAATTCGAAATCAGCTGTGGATCCTTTTACATGGGTTTGTTCTCCATAAGCACGTGGAATGTTGCCACCTGGAAGACAGAGATACAGAGACTGCCAAAACACAGTTAAGGTGGTTATAATTCAGCTTATTTTAGAAAACCATGATGGAAGCTCATGGCTTTATAAGTGAAAAGAACCAGTTATGGTTCAACTAAAAAAACAAAAAAAACAAGTAACTCTGGTACTTTGAACTTGCCTTGGTAATATCATTGACTTATTTGTGAGTAATGTTTTGCCACACTCTGGGAGGCATAAATGTCTGGGAGGACTTTTCTTTTTTAAAAAAATTACATTTTTTATTCTTGATAGAGATGGGGTTTCACCATGTTGCCCAGGCTGGTCTCGAACTCCTGGTCTCAAGCGATGCCCCACCCCCCAACTCCCAGTCTCGGTCTCCTAAAATGCTGGACTTACAGGCGTGAGCCACCAAGCTGGGCCCCTGGAAAAACTTTTCTAAAATACACACCAGATCTGTATAGAACAAGCATGGCAAAGGAGGAATTAGTAGCACAGGGTTCTTTCTTTCCAGCCTGAATCCCAAATGACATCAGTGCAAAGGGCAGGGTTTCTTTGTACAGAAACAGCTGACAAGAAAGCCACGGAATTTTCTGCACTGCACCATACCAACCACCACCTGTCTGTGGCCTCCATCCACCTGAGCTCCCCTCGCCAGTGCCAAGCCAGGGTCTTCTGCTGTACTCCCAGAGCCCAGGGTAGCACCTGGCACACAGTTGGTGCCCAATAAATGTGCAAAAGAAGAGACGAGGGACACTTTAGATCATATATTTATTCTGATTTCCTTTTTTTTTTAAATCACATGTACCATGTAGATTTGTACAATTATTATGCATCAATTTAGAACAATCGTTTTAAGCTGAAAGGCCACTGGATTAGATACATGGCAGGAATGGAGGGCAGGGATCAGGCTTTCTTGCTCACCATTGCACCCCAAGGGCCTAGCACAGTGCTGACACAGCAAACCAAGAGGGGTTATGTGGCTATTTACTTAATTTTTTTTTTTTTTGAGATGGATTCTTGCTCTGTTGCCCAGGCTGGAATGCAATGGCGCAATCTTGGCTAACTGCAACCTTCACCTCCTGGGTTCAAGCGATTCTCTCACCTCAGCCTCCTGAGTAGCTGGGATTACAGTCGTCACTACATCCAGCTAATTTTTGTATTTTCAGTAGAGACAGGGTTTCACCATGTTGGCCATGCTGGTCTTGAACTCCTGACCTCAAGTGATCCACCGGCCTGAGCCTCCCAAAGTGCTAGGATTACAGGCATGAGTCACTGTGCCCGGCCCATATATTTATTTTAATATACAAAAGAAATGGAGGGAGGATATAAATGTTTTGAATCAAGAACTCTTAAAACTCAACAAGATAAACAACCCAATTAAAAAATGAGCAAAGGACTTGATGGACACTTCTCCAAAGAAGACATACAAATGGCCAGCAAGCACTTGAAAAGATTCTCGATGTTATTAGTCATTAGGGAAATGAAAATCAAAACCACAAGGAATTACCACTTCCTATCTACTGGGATGGGCTTTTTTCTTTTTTTAACTTTTTGAGACAAGGTCTCACTCTGTCACCCAGGCTGGAATGCAGTGGCATGATCACGGCTCAAACTGCGGCCTCAATCTCCCAGGCTCAAGTGATTCTCTCACCTCAGCCTCTTGCATAACTGGGACTATAGGCGCATACCACCACACTCGGCTCATGTTTGCATATTTTTTGGTAGAGACGAGATTTCGCCATGTTGCCCAGGCTTGTCTTGAACACCTGGGCTCCCAAAGTGCTGGTATTACACGCGTGAGTCACCCTGCCTAGCCTAATTTTCTTTTTAAAATTTTTGTAGAGACAGGGTCTCACTTTGCTGCCCAGGCTGAACTCCTGGCCTCTAGCAATCTCCCTTCCCTCCTTCCCTCCTTCCCTCCTTCCCTCCTTCCTTCCTTAATCTCATTCTGTCACCCAGGCTGGAGTGCAGTAGTGCAATCTTGGCTCACTGCAACCTCCACCTCCCAAGCTCAAGCAATTCTGCTGCCTCAGTCTCCCAAGTAATTGGGACCACAGGTGTATGCCACCATGCCCAGCTAATTTTTTTGTATTTTTAGTAGAGGCGAGGTTTTACCATATTTCGCAGGCTGGTCTCAAACTCCTGAGCTCAAGCAATCCACCTGCCTCGGACCCCCACAGTGCTGGGATTACAGGTGTGAGCCACCACACCCAGCATCTTTTTTTTTTTTTTGAGACAGAGTCTGACTGTGTCACCGAGGCTGGAATGCAGTGGCACCATCTCAGCTCACTGCAACTTCTGCCTCCCATGTTCAAGAGATTCTCCTGCCTCAGCCTCCAACTAGCTGAGATTATAGGTGCCTGCCACCATGCCCGGCTAATTTTTGTATTTTTAGTAGAGATGAGATTTCACCATATTGGCCAGGCTTGTCTAGAACTCCTGACCTCAAGTGATCCCCCACCTCGGCCTTCCACAGTGCTGGGATTACAGGCGTGAGCCACAGCACGTGGCTTCTTTTTAAAATCTATATTTTTTTATTTCAGTAGCTTTTGGGGTACAAGTGGTTTTTGGTTTCATGGATGAATTGTGTAGTGGTGAAGTCTGAGATTTTAGTGCACCTGTCACTCAAGTAGTGTATACTGTACCCAATGTTTTTTTTTTTAATCGCTCATCCTCCACTCACCCTCCCCGATCCTGAGACTCCAATGTTCATTATATCACTCTGTATGGCTTTGTGTTGGTTTTAATTTTTTTTTCCAGATGGGGTTTTGTTCTTGTTGTCCAGGCTGGAGTGCAGTGGCGTGGTCTCAGCTCACCGCAACCTGTGCCTCCTGGGTTCAAGCGATTCTCCTGCCTCAGCCTCCTGAGTAGCTGGGATTACAGGCACGCGCCACCACGCCTGGCTAATTTAGTATTCTTAGTAGAGGCAGTGTTTCTCCATGTTGGTCAGGATGGTCTTGAACTCCCGACCTCAGGTCATCCGCCTGTCTCAGCCTCCCAAAGTGCTGGGATTACAAGCGTGAACCATGGTTTTAACTTTAAAAAAAGGAAAAGAAAAAAGAAAATCAAGCCGAGCACGGTGGCTCACGCCTGTAATCCCAGCACTTTGGGAGGCCGAGGCAGGCAGATCACGAGGTCAGGAGTTAGAGACCAGCCTAGCCAACATGATGAAACCCCATCTTTACTAAAAATACAAAATTAGCCAAGCGCGATGGCGCATGCCTGTAATACCAGCTACTCTGGAGGCTGAGGCAAGAGAATCACTTGAACCCAGGAGGCAGAGGTTGCAGTGAGCCGAGATCGTGCCATTGCACTCCAGCCTGGGCAACAAAAACGAAACTCCATCTCAAAAAATAAAAATAAAAAAAAGAAAAAAGAACAAAGAAAATCACAAGCATTCACCAAGACATGGAGAAAATTGCAACTCTCACACATTGCTGGTGGAAAGGTAAAATGGTACAACCACTGTGGAAGACAGTTTGGCTGTTCCTCAACAAGCTAAACATAGAATTACCATGTGATCCAACACTTCCAGTCCTAGGTGTATACCCCAAATAATTGAAGACAGGTATTCAAATAAAAACCTGAACAGAAATATTCATAGCAACACTATTCTCAACAGCTAAAACGTGGAAACAATACAAATGTCCATCAACCAATGAATGAACAAAATGTGGTCTGTCCATATGATGAAGTATCACTCAGTCATAAAACGAAATGACACCTGATAGGTGCTACAACATGAACGAACCTTGAAAACATTACGTTCAGTAAAAGAAGCCAGATACAAAAAGACATGTATTCTATAATTCCATTCCTATGAAATATCCAAAATAAACAATCTATAGAAATCGAGGGCAGGGCCATGCACAGTGGTTCATGCCTGTAATCCCAGCACTTTGGGAGGCCGAGGCAGGCGGATCACAAGCTCGGGAGATCAAGACCATCCTGGCCAACATGGTGAAACCCCGTTTCTAATAAAAATACAAAAAAATTAACAGGGCATGGTGGCACGTGCCTGTAATTTCAGCTACTCAGGAGGCTGAGGCAGGAGAATGGCTTGAAACCAGGAGGCGGAGGTTGCAGTGAGCCGAAATCACGCCACTGCACTCCAGGCTGGCCACAGAGTGAGACTCCGTCTCAAAAAATAAATTAATTAATTAATTAATTAAAAAGTCAGGAGTGGAAGCACATGCCTGTAGACCCAGCTACTTGGTAGGCTGAGGTGGAAGAAACACTTGGGCCCGGGAGGCTGAGGCTGCAGTGAGCCATGATAGGGCCTCTACACTCACCCTGGGAGACACAGTTTCAAAAATAAATAAATAGATAAATAATTTAAAGTAAAAACAAAAATCTTCTTAAGTAAATATTTGATGATTGTTTTATGATTGGTGGCCCCATTCATATAACTCAAGTTACTCTGGAGTCGGCCGGGCACGGTGGCTCACACCTGTAATCCCAGCACTTTGGGAGGCTGAGGCAGTGGATCACCTGAAGTCAGGAGATTGAGACCATCCTTGCCAACGTGGTGAAACTCCGTCTCTACTAAAATACAAAAAATTAGCCAGGCATAGTGGCATGCGCCTGTAGTCCCAGCTCATCGCAGGCTGAGGCAGGGGAATTGCTTGAACCTAGGAGGCGGAGGTTGCAGTGAGCCAAGATCACGCCACTGCACTCCAGCCTGGCAATATGAGACTCCATCTCAAAAAAAAAAAAAATTACCCTGGAGTCATCAGGCCCAGATTTCAGGCTCTTCTCTTTCATTTACTTATTTATTTTTCTTTTGAGATAGGGTCTCACTCTGTTGCCCAGGCTGGAGTGTAGTGGTGCAATCGTGGCTAACTACCGCCACCACCTCCCCAGGCTCAGGTGATCCTCCCACCTCAGCCTGGCACAGGCCACCACGGCCAGCTAATTTTTTGTAGTTCTTCATAGACACAGAGTGTTGTCATGTTGCCCAGGATGTTCTCAAACTTCTGGGCTCAAGTGATCCACCCATCTCGGCCTCCTAAAATGCTAGGATTACAGGCTTGAGTCACCGCATCTGGCCATCTCTTCTCTTTTTCTTACCACGTGTGTGACCTTAGACAAGTCACTGAATCTCACTAAGTCTCAGTGTCTTCGGGAGTAATGCAGGTGACCTGGGGAAAGTAACTTCCTCTCTAAGGATCAGTTTACTTAACCAACAAATGTGGGGCTTAGCCAATGGACAAAAGATTCGACCAGGCCCTTCACCAAAATACATATCCAAATGGCCAACAGGCAGACACAGTCAACATCATGACTCATGAGGAAATGAAAATTAAAACCACAGTGCGGGCCAGGTGCGGTGGCCCATGCCTGTAATCTCAGCACTTTGGGAGGCCAAGGCGGGTGGATCACGATGTCAGGAGATCGAGACCAGCCTGGCCAACATGGTAAACCCTGTCTCTAATAATAATAATAATAATAATAATAATAAAGAATTAGCTGGGCGTGGGGTTGCAAGCCTGTATTCCCAGCTACTCGGGAGGCTGAGGCAGGAGAATTGCTTGAACCCAGGAGGCAGAGGTTGCAGTGAGCTGAGACTGCGCCACTACACTCCAGCCTGGGTGACAGAGCAAGACTTCATCTCAAATAAATAAATAAATAAAACTGTTTGGCAATATGTACTATGGCTACACATCTGCATAACCAGTAGTTCCACTTTTAGATTTTTTTTTTTTTTTTTGAGACGAAGTCTCGCTCTTGTCCCCAGGCTGGAGTGCAATGGAATGATCTTGGCTCACTGCAGTGTCTGCCTCCAGGGTTCAAGAGATTCTCCTGCCTCAGCCTCCTGAGTAGCTGGGATTACAGGTGCCTGCCACCACACCCAGCTAAGTTTTGTATTCTTAGTAGAGACTGGGTTTCACCATGTTGGCCAGGCTTGAACTCTTAACCTCAGGTGATCCGCCCGCCTCGGCCTCTCAAGGTGCTGGGATTACAGGCATGAGCCACCATGCCCGGCCTAGATATTTTACCAAAGGTTTATTTACCAAAAGACATGCTCAAGAATGTTTAGTCATAGTAGCCCCAAAATGGAAAGAAGTCAGTTACCTATCAAAAGACAAACAAGTTGTGGCATTCATAGTACTGTAAAATACCAACAGTAATAGGAATGAAAAATCTACAACTATGCAAAACAATATGGATGAAACTCATAGTGTTGAGCAAAATAAGCCAGACACGAGAGATCACACCATATGATTCTGTTTTTATAATTACAGGAAAAAAGGAGACACAACTTCTCTCTGCTGTTTGAAGTCAGAGTCATGGTTGCTCTTGGGGAGGGTAATCATTAGAAAGGACACCGGGATGCTGGCCAAGTTCTGTTTCTTGTTTTTCGTTTTTGTTTTTGTTTTTGTTTTTGAGACAGGGTCTCCCTCTGTTGCCCAGGCTATAGTGCAGTGGCAGGATCACGGCTCCCTACAGCCTTGACCTCCTGGGCTCAAGCAATCCTCCTACCTCAGCTTCCCAAGTAGCTGGGACTACAGGCATGCATGCACCACCACACCTGACTAATTTTTATATTTTTAGTAGAGTTGGGGTTTTGCCACGTTGCCAGGCTGGTCTCAAACTCCTGAGTTCAAGTGATCTGCCTGCCTCATCCCAAAGTGATGAGATGACAGGCATAAGCCACCGCATCCGGCCTTTCTCCGTTTTTCTTTCCCTGAATCTCTGTCTGCCCAATTCCCCTAAGAGTCAGGTGTTTCAACTGACCACATGATGGAATTACGCTTCCAAATGTATCAAAGACTTCATTTACTTTACCAATAAATGTAGGAATTAGCTAGTGGGAGAGGCATTTCATCAAAATAGATCACCCAAATGGCTAACAGGTATATAGAATTGTAGTATCTTAACCAAAAAGAGTATTCCAAACAGCATTTATTGAAAAAATTTTTGTGTTACCCTACTCATAATTATAAAATCTAGTTAAATCAGTTCTTAGGAGTTATTTCTGAGGCAGACATAGTTGCTCATGCCTATAATCTCAGCACATTGGGAAGCCGAGGCAGGAGGATTGCTTGAGCCTGGGAGTTTGAGAACAGACTGGGCAACATAGTGAGACCCCATCTTAGAAAACAACAATTAGCCAGGCACGGTGGCTCACGGCTATAATCCCAGCACTTTGGGAGGCCGAGGCTGGTGGATCACCCGAGGTCAGGAGTTCGAGACCAGCATGGCCAACATGATAAAACCCTGTCTCTACTAAAAATACAAAAAATTAGCTGGGCGTGGTGGTGGGCATCTGTAATCCCAGCTACTCGGGAGGCTGAGGCAGGAGAATCGCTTGAACCCAGGAGGTGAATGTTGCAGCGAGCAGAGATTGCACCATTGCAATCCAGCCTGGGCAATAAGAATGAAACTCTGTCTCGAAAAAAAAAAAAAATGAGCCCGTTGTAGTGGCATACACCTGCAGTTCCAGCTACTTGGGAGGCTGAGGTGGGAGGATCGCTTGAGCTCAGGATGTCAAGGCTGCAGTGAGCCATGATTGTGCCACTGCACTCCAGCCTGGGTGACAGAGCGAGACCTTGTCTCTAAAAGTAAAAGAAATAATTCATGAGTAATTGGATATTTACAGAGTTTTACACTCTGTCCCCACAAGGTACTTAATACAAAGGGAAAGAAGACCAAGATGACCAAGACAGGCTGAGGAACTGTCCTGGGCTAAAGAAGCCTAACTAGGACAGCAATGCAACACATCGGGGGTTTTCCTTTTGTTGTAAAGGAGAACAGATGAAATCTGGATTAGGTCTCTAGATTAAGTAATGGTGCCATACTAGTGTGGAGTTCTTGATTTTTATAATTACTCTGTGGTTATAAAAGAGAAAGTCATTGTGCTTTAGGAAAAACACACTAAATATTTATGGGTAAAGAGACATCATGTCTGCAACTTCCTCTCAAACAGTTCAGAAAACAATGTACAATATGCGGGTGTGGGAGGGGAGAAGGGAGTGAACATACTAAGACCAAAGCAGTAAAATGTTAGCACTTGGAAAATCTGGGTGAAAAGTAAAAGGAAATTTATTTTATTTATTTATTCATTTTTGAGATGGAGTCTCATTCTGTCGCCCAGGCTGGAGTCCAGTGGCGTGATCTCGGCTCAATGCAATCTCTGCCTCCTGGGTTCCAGCGATTCTCCTGCCTCAGCCTCCCAAGTAGCTAGGACTACAGGTGCGTGCCACCATGCCTAGCTAATTTTTGTATTTTTTAGTAGAGACGGGGTTTCACCATATTGGCCAAGCTGGTCTCGAACTCCTGACCTGGTGATCCACCCACCTTGGCCTCCCAGAGAGCTAGGATTACAGGAGTGAGCCACCACGCCTGGCCAATAAAAGGAAATTTTTAGTACTATTGTTACAACTTTTCTTTTCTTTCTTTTTTTAGGCAGAGTCTTGCCGTGTCGCCCAGGCTGGAGTGCAGTGGCACAATCTCAGCTCACTGCAACCTCCGCCTCCCAGGTTCAAGCGATTCTCCTGCCCCAGCCTCCTGAGTAGCTGGGATTACAGGCGCACGCCTCCACGCCCAGCTAATTTTCGCATTTTTAGTAGAGATGGGGTTTCACCATGTTGGTCAGGCTGGTCTCGAACTTCTGACCTCGTGATCCACCCGCCTCGGCCTCCCAAAGTGCTGGGATTACAGGCGTGACAACTTTTCTTAAGTCTAAAATTATGCTAAAATAAAAGTTAAAAGAAAAAAAATGACATACCTATGACAGTACTTTCCTGATTTTTCTTGCATTCCCTGTTGGTGAGATCCACATGACTCAGTGGTTCATCTTGTAGCCCTCATAGCACCTGACACAGCAACACTAGCCACTCAGTAAATAAACTGCATCTGCAAAACACACATTACATGTATCCAGAAAAATGTATATTGAGAAAATATAAAAGCAACTAATTTTCATAAAAGGTTTCAAGCAGAAAAGGGAGGAGACAGATTAATTTAAAACGTACCTTTTCCTCTCTCCAGGGGCTACAGGTAAAGGATGGTAATTGTTTGCACCACACTTAGATTTCCTTTCAAAAGTGTGATCAGGCCTGGTGCGGCACGGTGGCTCACGCCTGTAATCCCAACACTTTGGAAGGCCTGGTGGATCACTTGAGGTCAGGAGTTCAAGACTAGCCTGGCCAACATGGTGAACCCCCATCTCTACTAAAAATACAAAAATTAGCCAGACATGGTTGCGCACGCCTGTAGTCCCAGCTACTCAGGAGGCTGAGGCAGAAGAATTGTTTTAACCTGGGAGGTGGAGGTTGCAGTGAACTGAGATCACGCCACTGCACTCCAGCCTAGGTGACAGAGTGAGACTGTGTCCTTCAATTAAGAAAACCACAGATCTGTCCAAAGAAAGGAGAATGCTTTAAGAGTGAGAATCCTTGGCTTATTCCTGTAATCCCACTGCTTGGGAGGCTGAGGCTACCAGATTGCTTGAGCTCAGGGGTTTGAAACCAGCCTGGGCAACATAGCGAGATCTCATATCTACAAAAAAAAAAAAGAAAAAAAATTTAAAAAATTAAAAAATTAGCCAGGTGTGGTGGCAGGACCTTGTAGTGCCAGCTACTTTGGAGGTTGAAGTTGAAGAATTGCTTGAGGTCAAGCCCAGCCTAGGCAACCAGACCCTGTCTCTACAAAAAAAAAAAAAAAGTTAGCCAAGCATGGTAGCATGTGCCTGTGGTCCCAGCTACTCAGAAGGCTGAGGTGGGAGGCTCATTTGAGCCTGGGAGGTTGAGGCTTCAGTAAGCCTTGATTGTGCCACTGTACTCCAGCCTGAGTGACAGAGCAAGACCCTGTCTCAAAGAAAAAAAAGTTATTACTATAAAGATAAGCACACTAAATTAATTTCTGCCCATAAATTGGATTGTGGTTCTCTTAATGTAAGAAATGCTCTCCAGTCACTCCTATAAATACAGCTCCTTGGCTATGTGGTTTCAAACAGGGATCTAAAATGGTAATATTTAACACCAGAAATCTATGACCAGCAGTTGGCCGAAGTCTGAAAAGTTACCTACCAGGCTGTTTTGGGGTATTAAGAACTTGTAAGGTTAAGGCTAAGAAGTTAACATCCTAGAAATCTAATAGGTTGGTGGTGATATAATTAGCAGCCACTAATTCAAATTCTGTGAAGATGCTTTGCTTCTGCTAAGAAAATGGCCTGAAATGTGTGTCTGTATATACTGCATGCAAATGTAGCCACTCTGGGTATATCTAGCTTGGGTCTGAAATGGCTGAAGAAAGGAGTGTTAGTGTAGAAATATTCTCTATTTAGGGATTATGGGGAGAAGGAGAGATACATATATACTTTATAATTACCTTCTGGTAATTATAAACTTATTTTAAAGCTTTGCTAATAGAGAACAAGGAATAATGAAACAAGAAATAAAAATAAATTTACTACAAAAAGAATTTATTAGACAAACACACCAATAGATTGAGTCTAAGCATTTGGTTGGAAAGCCACCGGGCCTTTTAAAGCAGCAGAAGTCCAAAGTCACATGCTTCAAGCATTACTCTGCAACGATCTGTGGAAACCAGAAGGGTCAGAAATTACAGCACCGTGCTAGGCCACGAACAGATCAGCCTGCCACCTCTCTCCCTATTCCCTCTCTTCTACTGAAGTCCGTGATTCTGGTACCTGAGAAGACTGGAATGAAATGTTTCCCACTTATTACAGAATTCAGCTTCTTTGTTACAGAGGAATTGTCACATTTGAATTGTCTGTTTAATATGGGATATTGCTTTCGAGAAACCAACAAATAGTTATTAAAGGAGTGTTTACCAAAGCGTAAGGTGAATATTATCTAGTAGAGTAACTGCATTTTTAATCTCATCTGGCACCAACTGTCTTTTAGAAAGTTACAATGTGTTGTTTGGGGGACATTCTTCCTTAGAAGGAAAAGAGTCTAATTAGTGGATATTAAGTAATTAAATAATACATACTATCAAATCTTATGAGAGTCACATGAACCATGAAGTCTTCACTTAATTTAGGAGAAATGGGGAATATTTTCTATCATTCCTGATAACAGAACTAGATATTTCAAGATCATAGTAATGGAATGTAATCCATAATACCAAACGGTGTGCTTTACTTTGAAGCCATTGACCATTAAATTTGATTGTTAGTAGCATAGGCTACCAAAAAATAGCAAGGAATATGGTATCCACATAGATCTCAGCTGGCCTCAGAATGAAACATACATGACACAACTGGGGACCTCTGGGTTTCTGAGATATGGGCTACAAGATTATATTAGGTAGAAAACTAAAGGAAATGTATTCCAAGCAAAAGTGGCAAGGGAATTTCACAGAACTAATTTTTTAAGGGAGGTAATAAAAGCCGCAGTTAAAATGCATGTCCATGTATCAGATTCCTGGAGGTGAATCCATTAGGAACATGACAGCTCTTCACACCCAAGTATTGCTTTCATGGGCCCTTACAATCTCTGCTTGTTCACCACCATAGAGAGTCTGTTTGTAACAAGAATTGTTTTCAAGTCAGAATCCTAGATGAAGATCTAAAAATGTTGAGTTTGTGCTTTTAAAAAACAGTCCAGTTCAACTGTCCACATGTAGTGTGTGCTGGTGGAACTAGCTCTTCCCCAACCTGGCTCACTATTGGGAGCCCAGGAATCCCTGGGACAGGCAGATAAGCCAGGACTGAAGTTTTAAAGTGTCAACTACTGCAAATCAAAGTAGGCAGCCTCATGCATAGACTTCATGATATTAGTTGAGCCATCACTGCCTTCATTATCATTTTTATGCCTTTGGGGTCACTGTGTGGTTTGGTCCAAGCTGTTCTCAAAACTTGCAGTGCAACAGACCTGTGTCTACTTTAGCAGGTGAGTCTAGCTACAAATTAGTCACCTTTCCTACCACAAACTTCTGGCCTACTCCGAAAACAAAGGTACCCCCTCTCTCAGGAATAACCTGAGGAGGTTATTTGGAACAAGTATTGCGTTCCAGTCCGAATCTTAAGTAAATATCTAGAAATGTGGAGTTTTATGCATTTTAAAAATAGTCCGTTTCAGAGCGGCCGTGTGTGCTCCAGGACCAAGCTCTCCCCAGCCTCGTTCAGGATTTGGAAGAAATCTCTGGGTTTGGGCTGAACCATCGAGCATGAGGAGGGGAAGCTATCAGTTGTGAACAGAGACTGTTTCTCACCCTCTGATGAGCCAGCACCTTTAAAGGTTCCATCCTAGCCGCCAGCAGCTGGCAGCCAGGGCATCTCTGCTCCCCCTATTTCCCTCTTGGCATCTTGGTTAGCCCCGCGCCAAACACCCAGACCCTCAAAAACTAGCCCCTGAACTGAATTAAACCTGACCCAAAGTGAACAGCAAGGTCCAGAAACGGCAAGGCTTGAGGTCAGCCTCCATCCCCGGACACTTTGAAGGACGGCAGATCCCTGATCCCTTGGTGGCCCGCGAGGATCGCGGGTGCGCGCAGCGGGCAGGGGTGCGGCGTCTCCGGCCGCTGGAAGGGAATGGGCGCGCTGACACCCGCGCACCTGCACCCCCGGTGGAGAAGCCGAGGGCACACGACGATGCCAATCCCTCGTGAATCCCGCGAAAGAGGGGCCAGGGGGCTCCGGATTCATAGATGCGGGGCGTAGAAGGGGGTCAGGTAGGAAGGCCCAAGGAACGGCGCGAAAGGGCTCCCAGGGGCCGCAGCCGTCAGCGGGAAGGAGGCGGCGGCCGGGACGAGGACGTTGGCCGCGGAGTAGGAAGGGAAAGTCTGGAAGTGCAGAGCGCCGGTGCCGGGAGGGCCAGGACTGCCCCCCGAGCCGCCGCCGCCGCCGCCCCCCGCCGCCCCTGACTGGGGCGCGCCACCCCCCACCTGCGCCGCGCCGTCGGCACCCGGGTTCTGCTTCTTCCACTTGGTCCTGCGATTCTGGAACCAGATTTTGACCTGCGTCTCGGTGAGGCTGAGCGACAGCGCGAGGTTCAGGCGCTCGCACACTGACAGGTAGCGCGTGGCCCGGAACTTATTCTCCAAGGCCACCAGCTGCTCGTAGGTGAAGGCGGTGCGCGCGCGCCGCGGCTTGGCGCAGTTGGGCTCCATGCGCCGGCGCCTGGGCCGCGGGGAGCCCGGGGAGCCCGGGGGGGACCCCACAGGGCCGCCCCCGCCGTCCTCGCAGGGCTCCCCAGACGCCAATGCCCCGGCCGGGGCGTCAGGTGAGCGCGCTGGGCCCGGCAGCAAGCGCGCAGCCCGCTCCCGCAGCCGCGGCCTCCTCGGATCCTCCACATCCTCCTCCTCTTCCGCCTCGGAACCCTCCAGGGGGGACGCCTGGCCGGCGCCTGGGCCCGCAGCATCTAGGGGAGAAGGGGTCGGTGAACAGAAGCCTCTCCAGGTCCCCAAACCTCCTCCTCGTCCTCCCTAGAGCAAGCAGCTCACCCCCCAACCCAACTCTGGGTGCTGCTCCTGTCCCCACATCGCGCTCCCCTTAGACGGGACTGCATATCTTCGCCAGCGGGTTTAGGGGAATGGTGTCCTCTTGCCCTTTACAAATCTGCCATCAAGTAGGCGTCCAAGAAATATATGCTAAATGAATGAATGACACTCCGCATTAAGAAAAAATAGTGACCTTATTGGGTAACCATATTGGGGGGTAGGATCATTGTATTAAGACATCTAGATGTCAAACGCTTTTAGGGCTATGCCTTCCCCAGACCCTAGAAGCCTATTTTGGTCTAGGACTCCCAGCAATTAAAAAAGGAGTTATTAAGCTCTCTGCCCCACCCCACCCCCGCCCCCGCTTTAAAGTGAAATTCCTTTTCCCATCTTCTCTCTCCCGCCGTGTTAATAGAGTTTCAGATTTGTGCGGGCCCGGATCGATAGATGTCATCTATTAAAGGTAAGTTTTAATCGAACAATATTAGGATCAGACAGGAAAAGGGGGTTTGAAGTCGGTACCTGCAAGCTGCGGGCAGGAGATATGCAGGCGCCAGTAATAGAATATCGATCATGAGGGTGGGGGAAGGGAGCGCGGCCCCTCGGAGAGAAGATGCGAACAATTACCAGGCCGCCGGCCCGGGCCCATGTGCGGCCGCCAGAGGCGCCCCGGGCCCCAGGCAATCACCGCCAAACTTGGGGAGGGGAGCAGGGGGCTGCGCGGCATCCAGCCTCCCCGGGAACCTGAGCCTCTGACCCTCCAGGGAGCGGCCTTTCCCTGTCTGATCCCACGCCCCACCCAGCAGGACTCCTGCTGTCTTCCGTCCTTCCTTCCAGCCACAAACTTTCCTGACTCCTTCATCAGGTGTCCGCCAGCGTTGGGAGTAATTCAGAAAGGGTTTCGAGGAGAAAGTAACAAATGCTTCCCAACACTCCATCCGAGCCCCGCCCCCAGTCCCAGTCAGCAGTTGGGTCTGGGGAGCTTGAGCGCCAGCCCCGCAGGCGTCTCCGAGTGGCACCTGACCTCGCTACTCACCAAGACCCCTGGCGCAAGCCTTAGCCTCAGCTCCCCCATCCATAAAACGGAGGTGATATTAATGATGCTGTCCATCTCTCAGGTTCCGAAGTTTTCATCACCTTTATCCCAGCCCTTAGCCCAGGTCCTAGCACGTGGCAAGCACATTAAATGCCCGATAAATGAATAAGCCTGGCAAGGTAGGCGCCAGGTAAGTTTCCACCGCTAGCATCAGAGCTGTGGTGCGGGTGAACTTGGCGGGTGAGCGGGGATGCGGTAAATCCCTGCCCCGTAATGCGGGGTGCCTCCTCTCTGCCTCTATCCAATTCCAAGGCGGGGGCTACACTTCGCACCCGGTCCCGTGCGCCTTCTCTCTTTGAGGAAGACGCCGTTAAGGGCCACTCACCGGGCCCGGCTGTTCCCCCATACACTCCGCAGTGTTGGGGCTGAGGCCTCCTGGGGCCGGAGCCGCCTTGCATCTTACCAGGGGTCTCCAGCTGTCGGACAAGGTCCCTGGAGCTGGCACCTTTCCCCGCTTCGACCTCCGCCAAACTTTTCCTGGCTTCCTGGGGAGCCGGGCGCACGGCCGGGAGCGCCGCGCGAGTGAATTTCTGCGGGTCCAGGATGTCCAGGACGGAGAAAGAAATCTTGTGGTGGGAGGGAGCCGTCTTGGCCCCGCCGTCCTGCCATGCCAGCATGCCCGTCGCCCGCGGGCCGGCGGTCGGCGGCGCGGGGTCGGGGATGGCGCCGCTCGGGCTTGCCTTCGTCTGTGGCTTGGCCGCAGCTCTCCAGCCGGGAGCCCGGTCCGCGCGGCGAAGTGAAGCTGGGGAGGGGGGCGGGGAGGCGGGGCGGGGAGAGCGCCGCGGGGGTCTGCGCGCCGATTGGCACCGGCGCAGCCCGGGCCAGCCTCGGGACTATCCGGCGCTGTGCCGCGGCTGCTTGCCTGGGCTCGGGGAAGCCTCCGCGCGCCCGGTGCGCGCGCCCGCGGGGACAGTGCTGTCGGCTCCGCGCGCCTCCGCCCAACCCTCTGGGACTCTTGGAGGGCGCGAGGGAGGCTTCCATCCTGGGGATCCCTCACCCCGACACACACACCTCTGTGACTTGAGTTTGTGCCCTTTCTCCGGCGCACCCGCCTTAGACTTGGGGATGCAATTGGGGCCAGGACTGCTTACTCCCAGGCAATGCTCAGCGCATCTCCTTCCCCGCCAGTGAATTACTGTAATAGCTTCAGACCCGGTTACCTCGGAGGTAAAATCCCTCACGTTCTCACAGTTTAGCGTTCACAAAGCCCTGAGGCTTGCACGATCTCTTTTGATTGTTTGAGCATCCCTGTGAGATGGGCGTCACGTGGCACAGACCACTGTCCCCGTTTTAAAGATGAGGAAATCGAGGTTCAAAGGTAAGAAGAGATTTGCCCAGAGTCACTGTGAGTTGGTGACAGAGTGTGGGTTTGGACCTGGGTCTTCTACTGGACCAGTCAGTGCTTTTTTAGTACATCCTGCTGTCTCAGAAACAGAGGGAGAAAATCCCGGACTCTCAGTCTTTTGCTTCCACTCCAAAGCCAAGCCAGAGGCCAGCAAGAGGTTTGGAGAGGTGATGAGCCCCCACCGGGATGCCAGCTGCTTTGGAAACCTTGGTGGCTTCAAGCACAGAGCCAAGTGAGATGGCTGAGGGTGTCTGCCCTGGTTTGCTATGACCCGGAGCACAGCCCTCGATGGACAAACTTCAGGCCTTCTCCAGAGTCACAAATTCGATCATTTGCAACAGAAATTGGATTTGAGAATTAGGTTGCATCTCTGACCCCCATTCCCTCTCAGCCCCAGAAGCAGAAGATTCAGAAATGCCTGTCTGGTTTGAATTTAAGGTCCGAGAAGACAGACAGTTGAAATGGCCCTCATCTGCCCCACCAAGTCCCCTGGGAAGGTGATCACCAGTGGTCGGAGAAGCTTCCACTGGCCACATCCTTCCTAAATTTCTTCTTTTGTCTCTTGGAGAGCACACAGCAGTCTGTGAGCACTAAGCATTTGTTTCAGGCAAATCCTGAGGCTTCTCCTAGTGTTTGGCCCAGAACCACCTCTGACTCTGCTGTTCCTTTCTTCTCTGCCCCATAGGGTTTCCAAACAATGACTTGGCAATTAATATTGTCTGAGCAGGTAAGGAGTAGGAAGAGGAGGAGAAACCTTCTCATTAAAGTGCTGGCGGCTGCTAATCCCATCTGTTATTGAAGAGGCATTCTTAGAAGCCAGCTCCTTGTAGCTTTTCTCATTCAAACCTTGCTGCCCCTCCCAGAGGTGGTCACTGTATTCCCTGCGGACTTTAAAGTCCTGCCGAAATTCAAGCCAGCTCCAGTCCTAAAGTGAAGACAGATTGTGCTTTTAAAGCTCAGGAAAGGAAGTGCCCTTCCCAAGCCCACTGGACCACCTCCCACCAAAGGGAATGCGAAAATCCCAAAGAAAGGATGGCCCTGAAACTAAAAAGTGGCGCCCGAGCACCGAGCACCTGGACTGCAAATCACAGAGCCTTCCTAAAATACGGATAGGGTACTTTGTTTTCTGTGTTGATAACGCTTTCTCACCCAGTTCTCGATTTTTTTTTCTAATCTTCCTTTTTGTTTCTCCCCCTTCACCCTTTTGATCCTAGCCGCCCCTTCTACCTTTTCCCACCATGTTTACTTTTTTTTTTTTTTTTTTTGAGACAGATTCTCTCTGTCACCCAGGCTGGAATGCAATGGCGTGATCTCGGCTCACTGTGCAACCTCTGCCTCCTGGGTTCAAGCAATTCTCCTGCCTCAGCCTCCCAAGTAGCTGGGATTACAGGTGCATGCCACTGTGCCCGGCTAATTTTTGTATTATTAGTAGAGACAGGTTTTCACCATGTTGGCCAGGCTGGTCTCAAACTCATGATCTCAAGTGATCTGCCCACCTCGGGCTCCCAAAGCGCTGAGATTACAGGCATGAGCCATCGTGCCTGGCCCATGCTTATATTTTTAAATGCTAAGGTTCTTCAGGGTAGCTAGGAATAGGTTTCCTTAAGTTGGCCCCAGATGAAAGTATGTGGCTTCCCACTGTCCCTCTTATTCATTCTCCTGTGAGAAACCTTGAGACTCTTTATTTTCACAGGATGGTGGGCATTCCGGGGGCCACCCTATACCCCAAACCATAGGGACATGGGAGGCCCAGACAGCCAAGAGTAACCCAAACCTGGATCATTTCCATTATACTCCATAGATTACCTCAAAAAATTTTGTTTAAATGATATGAATCATCTTTCTCTTGAGGTTCATAGATGTTAAATATAGGAAAGGAGCCGAAAAAGGAAGAAGCAACAAATTGGAGAGAAAGCCAAGAACGGTAGAGGCCACATTCCTTAAACCTGTGAATCTTTACAAACTCCTTCTTTTAGTGGTTTTCTATTTTGCTTGTCCCTTATTTTTCAGATTTTTTTTTTTTTTTTGAGACAGGGTCTCGCTCTGTTGCCCAGGCTGGAGTGCAGTGGTGCGATCTCAGCTCACTGCAGCCTTCAACTCCCAGGTTTAAGCGATTCTCATGCCTCAGCCTCCTGAGTAGCTGGCGAGTAGCTGGGATTACAGGCGCGTGCCACCACGCCTGGCTAATGTTTTGTTTTGTTTTGTTTTGTTTTTTGTTTTGTTTCAGACAGAGTCCTGCTCTGTCTCTCAGGCTGGAGTGCAATGGCATGATCTCGGCTCACTGCAACCTCTGCCTTCTGGGGTTAAGTGATTCTCCTGCCTGAGCCTCCCCAATAGCTGAGATTATAGGCATGCATCACCACGCCTGGCTAATTTTTGTATTTTTTAGTAGAGACAGAGTTTCACCATGTTGGCCAGGCTGGTCTTGAACTCCTGACCTCAAGTGATCCACCCGCCTTGGCCTCCCAAAGTGCTGGGATTACAGGCGTGAGCTACCGCGCCTGGCCTAATTTTTTGTGTTTTTAACAGAGACAGGGTTTCACCATGTTGACCAGGCTGGTCTCGAACTCCTGGCCTCAAGTGATCTGCCCACCTTGGCCTCCCAAAGTGCTGGGATTACAGGCATGAGCCATTGTGCCCGGCCAGATATTTCTGGTCTGTGTGTTCATTGTAGCACAAGGTAATGTGAATGCACATGCTTAGTGCTTGGCTGCAGGCAATAGATGGCACACAAGAAACTCCGCTGGGTCTCCCATCAACACTGAAGGGATAGAAATGCCCTCTCTTCCAACTTAAAGAGAAACCTGCTACCCAAAGAACAGGATACTTTCTTCAACGTGGGGGACAGTGGAGGAGGAGGTCCTAGGTAATTTTTTTTTTCTGGCCACCTGTTTTGTAAAAGACCAGGAGGCAGTGAGCATCCTTTTCAGTACAACTTGGCCATGTGTTTGGCTCACTAACATCCTCACATGTGTATTTATACCCATGCTATTCCTACATAACATATCCAGATCCTGCAAGCCACCTTCCCTCTGTGCATAGAGTTGATTTTTTTTTTTTTTTTTTCAGCTTGGGCATTAAAATTCCGCCTGAGTGCTGTCTTTAAATTGCTTTGATGCTAGGTGGGTTCCAACCCTGACCTGTCCTGATGGCAAGTGATGCCTGTAACAAGCTCGGGATCAATATTCATAGCGGGTGTCCTGGGCTGATAACACTATCCAAGACAATGTTCACTATCAGTGCCGACAGCTGAGATATTGCACCATTAGGGATGTTGTGTTAAATAACCTGATCCATTTCTGGGGCTATTTAATGAATTTCACAGTTTAGATAGTATCTTTAAGGAGAAGGCAAAGGCTATTCCGGAGTCACTGATGCAAATCAATGGTGCCAAGCTTCCCAAGGTATTCCACAAACAAAGGTGCCTATAATTCCAGCACAGCCTTGAAGAGCCGCTGAGTGCCATGAATAGTGTTAACAATGGAAAGAATTTGCAGTTTATGCAGGGGGGGGAGGGGGCAATATTATGAGCCGTGTTAAAGCATTTTAGATAAAATCTTATGTTCCTAAAGTAAAATGCAACTGAAATTCTCTAGGTAAAACCCTGCGTTTTGAGCCAGCCCCCAGGGTAGGATATATATGCCAAAGAGACAGCTTCATAAGACACAGCTTGATGACAAAGAGGGACACCTCAACTGCCAGACAGCCTGTGGGTAACCCCTTTTCCCAGTACCTCTGCCACCTTCCCCAAGATGTGCTTCTTCAACTCAAATTGGTCTATAATATGGGAGAGGGTAGGCACTAGATTTTAGAAGGAAGCCACAGATAGCAGAATCCATTGTTTGTCTACCGGACTCTATGTCCCTTGGTGCTGGAGAGGTCATTTACAATTAAAGGCTAGCGTTTACCATTTCCCACCAGAGCTTTGAACTCTGGCTGCCAAGCACAGCAAGTATTCCTAAAAACAAAACAAAACAAACAAACAAACAAACAAAAAACATCTCATAGACTAACTTATGAAAGCTGAGTTGAAAATATAGCCTTCCCACCTGACCCCAAACCAAAGTTAAAAAAAAA
The DNA here is from genome assembly GCF_009828535.3 of Hylobates moloch. NCBI lineage: Eukaryota > Metazoa > Chordata > Mammalia > Primates > Hylobatidae > Hylobates > Hylobates moloch. The sequence continues at coordinate 9,009,582 of NW_026652278.1, read as the reverse complement.
TCAACTCCCTCATCTTAGGGCATGCTCCCTGCCACTGGTGGGTGCTTGAGCTTAATGGGCAAGGAAAATGGAGATGGGTGGCCGCTGAGGGTCACATGCTCACAAAAGTTATGGAGATGCAGAGACTCAGCAGGGACATGGAGAGTCAAAAACAAGTATGCAGGCTGGGCGTGGTGGCTCACATCTGTAATCCCAGCACTTTGGGAGGCCGAGGCGGGCAGAACACCTGAGGTCAGGAGTTCAAGACCAGCCTGGTCAACATGGCAAACACTGTCTCTACTAAAAATACAAAAATTACCCAGGTGTGGTGGCAGGCGCCTGTAATCCCAGCTACTGGGAAGGCTGAGGCAGGAGAATCACTTGAACCTGGGAGACAGAGGTTGCAGTGAGCCAAGATCACACCATTGCACTCCAGCCTGGGCAACAAGAATGAAACTCCATCCCAAAAACAAACAAACAAACAACAACCACAACAACAAAAACAAGTGCAGAGCAGAGCGGAGAAGCCACGAGAGACAGGCAGACGGGTGGGTTCCAGCTGCTGCTACCGTTGCTGACTTCTTCCTGATGCTGGTTGTTCCATTCCCAGTTCCCTGGGAGCCTCACTGCATCCCTACAATACTATTTCTTCTTGAGGGCTTCCCTGACTTACCCCACGCGGACTACAGCATTCCTTTCCACGTTGTTTCTGGGGCACGCTGCCATCATAGCCCTTGATGGACATCTCTTGGTTTTGCCTGATCTGAGGATCCACTCCCTCTTTTCTGGTGTCCGTAGTTGATTTTGATGAGATCCCCCTGGGCCCCCACCCTTGTATGTGGCAGTGATGGGACTGCCAATCAGGCCCCTCAATCTTTTTCTGGCCAAGAGGTAAGAGTGAGCCCCTTCAGGAGTAGAGTCCTCCCGGGAGTATCTGAAGCAGAGTGACACCGCTTCATTGTGGCAGTGGTGCCCAAAACTAAATAATCTGTTATTTCCCACTCTTGACGCTGATGGTTCCAGTACTTGCCCAGGTCTGGTTGTTCAGCATTTCCTTTGATTTTGTAAATTGCCTACACTCTTCCCAACCTTCTCTTCCCCTCTGCATTTTGGCATTCAATTAGCCAGAGTCAAGGAACCCTGACAGGCACAGCCTTTATCACACTGCCTGGCATACAGACTCTGGTCCTTGGATTGTCTTAAAGTCAGGGAGTGCAGAGCATGCATCCCTGTGCCCACCAGTACCTTGGTGTTTGGTAGGTTGAAGAGTTGAAAGCAATAAATGGTGGCCCAGTAACACAAACCCAAAGCTCCACGGTTTGACTAAGATGGATTGGAAACCCATAAGAGACCATAGAGGCTGAAGACAAAAATCGGATCAAGAAATGTTTAGGTACGGATATAAGTTCATAAGGGGTCTGACTCCCATGCTGAGCATCTGTGGAACAAGCTTATGCTTTTATTCAGGTCATCCATGCTGGGTACCATGCTTTTTATAAAGAAAAATGCAGGGGCCAAGCACAGTGGTTCGCACCTATAATCTCTGCACTTTGGGAGGCTGAGGCGAGAGGATACTTGAGCCCAGGAGTTTGAGGCTGCAATGAGCTATGAGTCATGCCACTGTACTCCAGTCTGGGTCATAGTACAAGACCTTGTCTCAAAAAAGGAAGGAAGGAAGGAAGGAAGGAAGGAAGGAAGGAAGGAAGGAAGGGAGGGAGGGAGGGAGGGAGGGAGGGAGAGAGGGAGGGAGGGAGAGAGGGAATGAGGGGAACAGAAAATAAAAATGCAGGCGTAGAACCACTATGAATTTAACCCTGTGTGGTGTTTCTGACATTGGTAGACATGTTGCGGTATCTAGCCTCAAAAAATGGCCACCCCTAATCAACCATGCTGCTTAGTGCTCATGGCCTTGTGTCATCCACTCCCACACTGAGCCTGGCCTGGCCCTGGGTGACCAGTACAACATGGCTGAAGTGACTCTGTGACTTCCAAAGCTAAATCACAGGAAGCCCTGCAGCCTCCACGTTGTTCCCTGGGAACACTTGCCCTGGAGACATTTTCTCTTTGACTCTTGCTGTCATGCTGTGAGATACACAAGCCACACGCAGAGGCCATGTGTAGGACTCCAGAAAATAGCCCACATCAACTGACAGCCATCTCCCAGGTTCCCAGGGCCACCCAGACCTCCTGAATCTAAACCTATGGGTTAAAAAGCCTTCCAGGTGATTCTAATGCACATTAAAGTTTGAGAAGCACTTCCTTCCTTCCTTCTTTCTTTCTTTCTTTCTTTCTTTCTTTCTTTCTTTCTTTCTTTCTTTCTTTCTTTCTTTCTTTTTCCTTCCTTCCTTCCTTCCTTCTTTCTTTTTTGAGACAGAGGCTCGCTCTGTTGCCCAGGCTGGAACACAGTGGCGCGATCTTGGCTCACTGCAACCTCTGCCTCCCAGGTTCAAGTGATTCTCCTGCCTCAGCCTCCCGAGTAGCTGGGACAATAGGCCTGCGCCACCATGCCCAGCTAATTTTTATATTTTTAGTAGAGACGATGTTTCCCTGTGTTGGCCAGACTGGTCTCGAACTCCTGACCTCAGGTAATCCGCCCGCCTTGGCCTCCCAAGGTGTGAGCCACTGTGCCCGGCCTGAGAAGCATTTCTATTATCAATGGTGCGCTGATTTTTTTTTTCCACTATAGCCCATCCCAATAAAATAGAAGATTCTTTGGCTTATATGGCCCTCACTTGGTCTGGTCTCACTTTCCAGGGAGATGGAATTTGATAATAAGAAAGGTCTTGGTGACTGGTGGGCACCTGCTATTTTTGCCTATACCATGTTGCTTCCTTATTCCTCTTTCACAGTGCCCTGCTTTTTTGCTTTCTTTTCTTTTCTTTTTTTTTTTTTTTAGAGAAGTCTTGCTATATTGCCTAGGCTAGGGTGCAGTGGCCATTCACAGTTGCAGTTGCAGTTGCAATCATGTACACTATAGCCTCCAACTCCTAGGTTCAACTGATCTTTTTTTTTTTTTTTTTGAGATGGAGTCTCGCTCTGTCACCCAGGCCGGAGTGCAGTGGCGCGATCTTGGCTCACTGCAACCTCCGCCTCCCGGGTTCAAGTGATTCTCCTGCCTCAGCCTCCTGAGCAGCTGGGATTACAGGCGTGTGCCACCACTCCTGGCTAATTTTTGTATTTTTAGTGGAGATGGGGTTTCACCATGTTGGTCAGGCTGGTCTTGAACTTCTGACCTCATGATCCACCCGCCTCAGCTTCCCAAAGTGCTGGGATTACAGGCGTGAGCCACTGCACCCGGCTTCAAGTGATCTTCTTGCCCCAGCCTTTGGAGTAGCTGGGACTTCACGTACGTGCTGCTGCGTCTGGCTAACGTACCCTGCTTTTGGCTGGAGGGCTTGTCCTCTCCCTTTCCTTCTGGTCATGGTGGGACTGTAGGCAAGTGCCCCGCCTCCAGCCCTGGTAAGGGCACAAGTCAGGCTGGAACATCACAGTGTCACTTCCATTGGAACACAGACAAAGGGGGACACTGACCTAAGAGAGCCAATCAGAGTTCTTTCTGGAACAGCCAGACCAAGTGGAGGAAAAGGATCCTCACCAGCTGGTGTACCGGAGACTCTGTGAGCCCAGAGCTGATAACCAGCCATGCCTGACGCTGTCCATTGCTAGACTACCTGGTTGTGTGAGCCAATAAATTGCTTTTAAATTTAAGCCATTTGAAATTTGGCTTCTGTCACTGGCAGCCGAAGAGTACTGACTATGACAAGCAAATCTGAAAGGATGAGGCATATGTCTAGTATAGCAATAGATGGTTGATGGATTCATAGTTGAGCTGAAATTCAGACATGAGTTGTAGATTTGTTATAACAGGCCAAAAGCTCAGTCAGTGGTGTATGCTTCCTGGCACACTATGGTGGTCATGTGCCACCTGACTAGCCCTGGCCCAAAAGATGCAAATGAGAGTCCATTGGATCAGGGTTCTGGGGAAGCTTTTGCTTTCTGGGTATAAAGGGTAAGACTCAGCTGTCACATGCCCTTTTTTCTTTTCTTTCCCCTCCTTCCTGCCTGAAATGCAGTCATGATGCCTTGGGTGGAGCAGGAATCTTGCTAGCGTGAGGGGTAGGCCACATGCCTAGAGGGTCGTGGAGCAGAAAGCAGGAGGCAGCCTGATGGTCCTGGGAGCTGTTGTCCCATCCAGGATTGCCTCCCTCTTGGCTTCTTGATATATGAGGAAAAGTAAAATCTGATGTGGTTGGGCAACTATGGCTGGGTTTCTGTTACATGCAGCCAAATGCAACCCTAACAAGACAATGCCCTACACTCATTGCATCCCAAGAAAAGCCTGGAATTTTCAGATCAAGTTTTAGCCTATCAGTGGCCCACATTTAGAGACTTGCCACATTTTTCAGGTGAAGGACCTGGATCCCTGTATTTGTTTCTTGTCACTACTGCAAGAAATTACCATATACTTAGTGGCTTAAAACAACAGATTTCTTATCTTACAGTTCTGGAGGTAAGAAGTCCTAAACTTGAAGTACCAGCAGGGCTGCATTCCTTCTGGAGGCTCTAGGGGAGAATCCAATTCTTTGCCTTTTTTAGCTTCCAGAGGCCACCTGCATTTCTTGGCTCATGGCCCCTTTGTATTCAAGGACAGCAGTGTAGTATCTTCACACCTCTCTCTCTGACCTGTGCTTCTGCTGTCACACCTCCTTCTCTGACTCTGACTCTCTCCTGCTTCCCTCTTTCCCTTATGAGGACTCACGTCATTACACTGGGCCCACCTGGACCATCCAGGATAATCTCCCTATAGGAGCATAGGCTCTGCAAGATCTAAGTCCCTTTTGCCATGTCAGGTAATACATTTAGAGGTTGTGGGGATTGGGAGGTGGACATCTCAAGGGGGCACTATTCTGTCTATCGCAGTCCTAGAAATGAAAAGGGACTTGCCCAAGAGTACCCACAGAGTTGGCTGAAAAGAAACAACTATGGGTAGGCTCACACCACTGGCGGAAGCACCCCTTTTCCTCCTCCTTGGCATGAAGCTAAAGCCCAGCCATTCTCCAAGGTCCATTTCAGGCTGCCCCTGCCCAGAAGCCACGGCTGCCCTCCTAGGCCTGCAGAGGTCATCCTCTTGACTGTGTCTGTGTCACTCATTGCCACTTGGCACACATTTGGTCAGCAATCATGAAGGTCTTCCATTGTTCCCTGCCCAGTCTTGATCCTGGAAGGCAAGGATCACACTTTAGAACTTTTTTGTGCCTACTGCACAGAGTAGGGTCTCAATACGTGTATGGTTCATGATGTTCCTAGCGGATTCTCCAAACTGACTCACTCAGCCCCTGGAAGACTAAAAACTGCATTTCCCAGACCCCTTTGCAGCGTGGGCTAGGTTCCACCAAGCCAGGCACAGTGAAAGTGAATGGGTGGCCACAGGTGGAGGGCACAGTGGTGGATATGTTTTGTTCTTTTGGGGGCAGCTGTGCTGGGGGCTGCACTAAGTGATGGGGCAGTGGTCCCAATGGAGTAGTAAAATTAAATGTTTCTCATAGCTGCATGGCTCCTGGCTGTGTAGGACTTAGACCCGCCTCCCCAGGAAATCCGTAAGCTCCTTTACGTCATGTAAACAAAACCCCTCTAGCTGGAGTGGTTTCTATTGTCTGCAACTAAGAACCCTTATATAAGGTATACGACTCCGCAACCCCATTAGTGGAAATCCCAAAGGGTAGGAACTATATTTTATTTCACTTGTAAACAGCTCCCCTAGTAAGCGTATCAACAAAATATACACAATTCATTGAACCCCATAACATTTCAACGAATTCCTCATCCTTTCTGTGAATCAAGAGCCTGAAAAGAAATGGTGAAATAATATGATCCTCTCTTCTTTGAAAGCTCAAAGCTAAATTGGACCAGAAGTAAAGTGTTCTCATCTCAGTTTAATAACTTGAAAGGTTCTGAGGGGCCGTCGAGGAAACTCCTCCCTTTTTTTTTTCTTTTTTTTTTGAGACGGAGTCTCGCTTTTTCACCCAGGCTAGAGTGCAGTGGCTCAATCTCGGCTCACTGCAAGCTCCGCCTCCTGGGTTCACGCCATTCTCCTGCCTCAGCCTCTCCGAGTAGCTGGGACTACAGGCGCCCGCCACCACGCCCGGCTAATTTTTTGTATTTTTAGTAGAGACGGGGTTTCACCGTGGTCTCGATCTCCTGACCTCGTGATCCGCCCGCCTCGGCCTCCCAAAGTGCTGGGATTACAAGCGTGAGCCACCGCGCCCGGCCGAAACTCCTCCCTTTTAATATCAATGTGTATTTATTGCAAAAATAATGTAGCATTGAGTGGTATTTTATAGCTTATCCAAAAATCTCCTGGGTCTAACGCATTGTGATAGTCCCATTTTCTTCTCAGCCCAGGTCTTACGCATCCTCATCTATGCAGAGCTGTTATCTGCATAATTTTTTTTTTTTAAGACAAAGTCTTGCTCTGTCGCCCAGGCTGGAGCGCAGTGGTGCAATCTCGGCTCACTGCAACCTCCGCCTCCCAGGTTCAAGCGGTTCTTCCGCCTCAGCCTACCAAGTAGCTGGGACTACAGGCATGCGCCACCACACCCAGGTGATTTTTGTATTTTTAGTAGAGACCACCATGCTGGCCAGGCTGGTCTCGAACTCCTGACCTCAAGTGATCTGCCCACCTCGGCCTCCTAAAATGCTGGGATTACAGGCATGAGCCACGGCGCCCGGCCTCAATTTTGTATTGTACTTTTTCTTTCTTTCTTTAATAGAGACGGGGTCTCACTATGTTGACTAGGTTGGTCTAGAACTCCTGGGCACAAGCTGTCCGCCCGCTTCTGCCTCCCGAAGTGCTGGGATTACAGGCGTGAACTACCGCCCCTGGCTACAGTTGCCTTCTTGTCCCAATTTGCCTTTGACCTTTCTTAGGGACTTGTTTTCTGCTTTTCCTGCTCTTTGTCCGCTGATCTCCTGGGAAGAAAGCTTCCGAAAAAGACACCGTTTCGGCGGCGAGCGACGCCGGGGTGCCCAGGCCGCGCCCCAGTTCCGGGTTTGCACCCGGTCTTCCTGCCCTGCCCCGCCCGCGGGACTACAGTTCCCAGGCGCCCTTGCGCGGCCGCGGCGCCGGCGCCGGTTGGGACGCGGAGCTGAGGAGCAGGGCCGGGCGCCATGGCACCGTGGGGCAAGCGGCTGGCTGGCGTGCGCGGGGTGCTGCTCGACATCTCGGGCGTGCTGTGCGACAGCGGCGCGGGCGGCGGCACGGCCATCGCCGGCTCGGTGGAGGCGGTGGCCAGGTGAGTGGGCCGCCGGACGCCGCTGGGGCCGCCCAGCTCTAAGCTCAGCCCTGTCCCCGGCTGCCGACCGGGCGTTGGGGTTGCAGGGGGCGGGGCCGCGGCGCAGGCCCCGCCTCGTTCTCCCCCTTCCCACCCTGGTGCGCGCAGAGCGCTGACCCCGGACGACCCCACTGTTGCCCCGGGCGAGCACCAGGCCTCTGCTGGTTAGGGCTGCGCAGTCAGACAGGGCGGCCACCTGGTACGTGCGCTGCTGAGCGCTTGACCTGCGGCCAGTCTGAGTTGAGATGTGCTGTAAGGGTAAAATGCATACCGATTAACAAGACAGCCGGGCGCGGTGGCTCGCATCTGTGATTCTAGCACTTGCAGAGGCAGAGGAGAGAGGATCGCTTGAGGCCAGGGGGTTGGAGACCACCCTGGGCAACATAGGGAGACCCCATCTCTGCCAAAAATTTAAAGATTAGTCAGGTGTGGTGGCCTGTAGGCCCAGCCACTTGGGAGGCTGAGGCAGGAGGATCGCTTGAGCCCAGGAGGTCAAGGCTACAGTGACCTGTGATCACGCCACTGTACTCTAGCCTGGACTGCAGAGCGAGTTTTATTCTTTTCAGACGGAGTCTTGCTCTGTCGCCCAGGCTGGAGTGCAATGGCACTATCTCGGCTCAGTGCAACCTCCGCCTCCCGGGTTCAAGTGATTCTCCCCCTTCAGGCTCCCAAGTAGCTGGGATTACAGGCACCTGCCATCATGCCCAGTTACTTTATTTGTTTTGTTTGAGATGGAGTTTTGCTCTTGTCACCCAGGCTGGAATGCAGTGGTGCAATCTCTGCTCACTGCAACCTCCGCCTCCCAGGTTCAAGCAACCTCAGCCTCCCGGATAGCTGGAATTACAGGCATGTGCTACCACACCCGGCTAATTTTTTTTATTTTTAGTAGAGACGAGATTTCACCATGTTGGGCAGGCTGGTCTCTAACTCCTGACCTCAGGTGATCCACCTGCCTCGGCCTCCCAAAGTGCTGGGATTATAGGCGTGAGCCACACGCCCAGTTGATAATATATTTAATATACTGTTTTAGGTTAAAATATTTGAAATTAAGTATACCTTTTTAAAAAACTTTTGTTAATGTGCTTATTAGAAAACTTTAAATTACCTTTGTGGCCCTCATTATAATTCTGTTGGACTGCATTGGTTTAGGTGAGAGGAGGAGGAAGAGAACATCGTGCCGGCCAAGACTTGACCACGGAGGACACTTTTTTTTTTTTTTGAGACAGCTTCTCTCTTGTTGCCCAGGCCGGAGTGCAGTGGCGCCATCTGGGCTCTCTGCAACCTCTGCCTCCCAGGTTCAAGCGATTCTCCTGCTTCAGTCTCCCAAGTATCTGGGATTACAGGCTCCCACCACCACGCTCAGCTAATTTTTGTATTTTTAGTAGAGATGGAGTTTCACCATGTTGCCTAGGTTGGTCTGGAACTCCTCACCTCAAATGATCTGCCCGCCTCGGCCTCCCAAAGTGCTGGGGTTACAGTGAGCCACCGCACCTGGCTGACACTTTTCTTTTTATAAATTTTTTTTTTTTGAGACAAGGTCTCATTATGTTGCCAGGGTGGTCCTGAACTCCTTGGCTCAGGCAGTCCTCCTGCCTCGGTCTCCCAAAGTGCTAGGATTACAGGCACGAGCCACCGCATCTGGCCTAAGTTTTTTTCTTTTTTTCTTTTTTTTTGAGACACGGGCTTACTTTGTCACCCAGGCTGGAGTGCAGTGGTTCAATCTCACTGCAACCTCCACCTCAAGGGCTCAAGAGATCCTCCCACCTCAGCCTCCCAAGTAGCTGGAACTACAGGCACGTGCCACCATGCCCAGCTAATTTTTTTTTTTTTTTTTTTTTGAGACGGAGTCTCGCTCTGTCTCCCAGGCTGGAGTGCAGTGGCGCAATCTCGGCTCACTGCAAGCTCCGCCTCCCGGGTTCACGCCATTCTCCTGCCTCAGCCTCCCGAGTAGCTGGGACTACAGGCGCCCGCCATCACGCCCGGCTAATTTTTCTTTTTTTTGTATTTTTAGTAGAGACGGGGTTTCACCGTGGTCTCGATCTCCTGACCTCGTGATCCGCCCACCTCGGCCTCCCAAAGTGCTGGGATTACAAGCGTGAGCCACCGCGCCCGGCCACCCAGCTAATTTTTTTGTATTTTTTGTAGAGATGGGGTTTTGCCATGTTGCCCAGGCCGGTCTTGAACTCCTGGGCTGAAGTGATCTGCCTGCCTCAGCTCCCAAAGTTCTGGGATTAGAGGTATGAGCCACTGTGGCCAGCCAGAAGGACACTTTCAGTAGCATGGTTGGCACCACTGGACCTGGGCTTTGTAAGGCCTCCTGTTGGCATCCCAGGTCAGCACTGCCATATGTTGATAGGCAGTCGGGAAGGGCCAATTGCCAGGACTTGGCCTCCCAGAGTCACTAGCTGGGGCACCCTGGCTTGGTAGCCTGATGTCACTGGGACTCAATATACCTATCTATAGGTGGCAATTAAGTGAGTCTCTTGGTCCTTTGTAGAGACCCCATTCTACCAATCTGCATGTCTAATGTCTGGGAGCCACTGAGATAATAGGGACCCAAATGGTCCTGCATAGTGAAGCCGGAGGTGTTTGGGAGGCTGGGAACTGGGAACAGGGAGACTTGGCTTCCAGGAGCAAGCGTGAAGGGCAGCCCAGACCTAGGACACTCCGCTGGGTCCTGGGTCTGCTCTCAGTGTTGGCTGAAGTTCAGGGTTAAGTGCATTCCTGACCTTATTCTCCATTACTCCAAAGCTTTAGACTAGCTCAGTCACAGATGAGAGCATTCTGTGGGTGGCACTGGTGGGAATCCAGCAGAGGACTCTGGGCAGTGTTTTGGGGTGAAGTGGGCCTCATTTGGGGAGCAGGAAGCCAGAGCTCAATGCTGTGACTGGGGCGGGCAAGGCCTCGTGGGAGACCTTGCCACTCATTGCTTGCGGAAGATACATTTGACATTATCTACCAGTGGTTCCACTTCTGAGAATTTGTCCTATCTCATGCATGCGAAAGGACACAAGTGCAAGGTCATTCCTGGCAATGCCTTTTAAATAGCAAAAGACTGGAGGCAGCTCAGATGTCCATCAGTAGGGGAGTTTTAGGGTCTGTCTGTTTATACAGCAGAATAACATGCAGTGTAAGAAGGAATGAGTACCTTGTCTGTAGACATATTACTAGTGGAGACAGCAAGCACACAGCAGGGTGCACAGTACGCTGTTTCTGGTATAGAAAAGGCAGAAATGCAAGAATGTATTTCTCCTGCTGTGTTTGCATAAAGACACTGGAAGGATGCAGGCTGCTTCAGAGTCTGGGAAGATCTGGAGGATAAGGAAAGTGGGGGCCACTGTGTGGTTGGAGACAGGGTAGGAGAAAGACTCGTCACTGTATAACTTTGTATATCAATGTTTTTGTTTTTGAGACAGAGTCTTGCCCTGTCACCCAGATTGGAGGGCAGTGGTGCAATTTTGGCTTACTGTAACCTCTGCCTCCTGGGTTCAAGTGATTCTCCTGCCTCAGCCTCCTGAGTAGCTGGGATTACAGGCACCTGCCACCATGCGTGGCCAATTTTTGTGTTTTTAGTAGAGATGGGGTTTTGCCACGTTGGCCAGGCTGGTTTCGAACTCTTGACCTCATGTGATCTGTCCACCTTGGGCTCCCAAAGTGCTGGGATTACAGGTGTGAGCCACCGTGCCCAGCCTGCATATCATTTTTAAGATTTTTAAACTATGTGAATATATTTTCTATTCAAAATATTACAATTCAAATATTACATTGAATATTAAAATTCAAAATATTAATGTCTGGGCACAGTGGCTCACGCCTATAATCCCAGCACTTTGGGAGGCTGGAGTTAGGAGGATTGAGACCAGCCTGGGCAACATAGCGAGACCCCATCTCTACAAAAAACACAAAAATTAGCTGGGCATGGTGGTGCATGCCTGTAGTCCCAACTACTTGGGAGGCTGAGGCAGGAGAATTGCCTGAGCCCAGGAGTTTGAGGCTGTCGTGAGCTATGAATGTGCTACTGCTCTCCAGCCTGGGTGACAGAGTGAGACCCAAACTCTTAAAAATAAAACATTGTTTTTTAATTAAAATATTTCAAGGAGATCTCTCTGGCTGTAGTGTGGAGAACAGGCTGGCAGTAGGGCAGAGGCAGGGGCCAGAGAGGACACAGGGTCACAGTTAGATGGTTCCAGTGGTTCAGGGAGAGCTGGTGGGGCTTGGACTGGGTAGAGGGCAGTGGAGATGGGGAGGAAGGCATGAATTAAAGAGGTGTTTTGGAAGCAGGACCTATGGGACCTGCTGACATACGGGGTATTGTGGGGGTCAGGGAGAACTTGAAATAAAGGGTGGTTTCCAGTGTCTGACTGGAACAGCTGGTAGGGTGGAGAGGGGACAGGGAGGAGGTCATGGGGCAGGTACCATGATGGCTCATGATGTATGTCAAGTTCCTGGCCTGGTGTTTGGCACACAGTAGACCCACAACAGTGTAACATTGAAGACCACTTTCTTTTCTTTCTTTTTTTTTTTTTTTGAGACCGGATCTTGCTCTGTATCCCAGGCTGGAGTGCAGTGACACGATCACGGCTCACTGCAGCCTTGACCTTCTAGGCTCAAAAAAATCTTTCCACCTCAGTTTCCCAGATAGCTGGGACTACAGGTATACCGCCACATGCAGGTTTTTCCTTATTTTTTTTTGTGGGTTTTGTTGTTGTTGTTGTTGTTGTTGTTGTTTTGAGACCGTCTCAGTCTGTCTCCCAGGGTGGAGTGCAGTGGTACGATCTTGGCTCACTGCAGCCTCCGCCTCCTGGGTTCAAGCAATTCTCCTGCCTCAGCCTCCTGAGTAGCTGGGATTACAGGTGCCTGCCACCACGCCTAGTTAATAATTTGTATTTTTAGTAGAGACGGTGTTTCACCACGTTGACCGGGCTGGTCTCAAACCCCTGACCTCAAGTGATCCACTCGCCTGGGCCTCCCAAAGTGCTGGGATTACGGGCATGAGCCACCATGCCCAGCCCCCAAGGGACAGTTTGAGCCCTGGTCTGCCCAACCCAGACCCCTACTTGGAATCCTTCAGGGAGAAGGGGGTGTTGGGAAACGTCACAGCCTTCTCTAACAGCTTATTTTGAGCAGATGGCCCCCACCTGATACAGAACTGTCCAACAAACATGCGGATTCCAGGTTGTGACATTGGAAAGGGTTCTGTTAACTTCTCTGGGTTCTGGGTTGGTGTCTTCTGACTGATGGATTGCCAGGAGGGTTTTGTTTGGACTTGCTTTGGCTCCTGCAGATGTATCTAGCTAGGGGGGTCTCTGGTAGCAGCTACACTGTATGCATCTAACAGCAATGTAATAGCAATCCTGAAATACACCACAGCCTGTTAATGTAGCTGGGAGAGGCTAAAATCTCCCTTCCCAAAAGCATATGGGATTATTTTTGGTGAGGGGACATCGCACCCGTGACCTGGGAGGTTTTGTTATTGTGCTGTCTGTGGGTCTGCAGAAGTGATGGCCTGGTCTCTCAACCCCAGGGGCTTCCCATACCATAGGACCAAGTCCCCATGCCCTGCCTTGTCCACGGGGCCTTCTCAAGTGACCTTTGTGGCCTCTCCCACTGGCCCCCAGTTACACAGACTTCTTGATGGGGTTTTCACTGAAGGGGCCGCTGAGCTGTCCAGCACCCACAGACCTGTTTCCGCCCACACCAGCGTGCCCTTCGTCTCTCAGCAGACCTTGGCAGGGCCCCCTTCAGCCTTTCTGTTGGCTTTTAAGGGCAGGCGTGAAGGAGGGGATCCTGGGGTGCCAGGACCCCTCCACTCTGGCCCAGTGCCTCTGGGGCCAGATCATCACACTCAGGGCCCGGGAAGCTCCGTACACCCTCCCTCGCATGCCTGTGGGGCCCGTGACAGATGCCCAAAGTGGCTGCGAAGGTGGTACAGGAAACTCCCCCTCCAGGAAAGTGTGCCTGCTTTTTGGAATTTTCCCTGGGGATTTTCCAGAGATGCAGGACACCTGTTTTCCTCACCTGGCGATTGAGCCAGGAAGCCTTCACGGAGCAGGCCCTACTTGCCCAGGTGAAGCCTGTGTGGCCTGCAGCCACGGGGGCGAGTGACCCTGCACCTTTCATGCTGTGGCCTCCTTGATACACACAGCCTGCTTTGAAGTCCTGCAGGAGCTCAAAGGAAGTTCCTGGGGTGAGACCAGCCACCGCAGAGGGAAAAGTGTGATTGGAGTGGGGTGGGGGGTCTTAGGGTTGGCAGGGGGAACACATGCCTCCGTGGCAGCTCCCAGCCCCGTGGGCTCCCTGGCAGCATCGTCTGTTCTCTGAGCCTGTGAGGGGTGACAAACTGTCACCATTCTTCTTCTTGGATTTTCTGTGGTGACAGGGGTCCTCCGATTTTATTGAGGGCCACAGAGCACAGGGGAAGTAGAAGCTCAGCTTTTTAAAATAATATCCACTGCAACAGCAGTCACCCTGCATGGAGGGAGGCCTGTTGTGCGCCAGGCAGGTGCTTAACCACCCACCTTCCCTTCACGCCAGCCCTGAGGTGGGGGGGCTTCCTCTTTTCAAAGTGAGGACCAAAAATCGGAGAGATTCAGGAACTGGCAGAAGTGGAAAAGGTTGCCGAGCCCTCATTAAAGATGCACGCACACACACACACATTCGTTCATTTATTCCTTTTTATTTTTGTTTTCATTCATTCATCCCTTTACTCGTACACTCAACAAGCAAACACTGAGTGCCTCTGCTGTACTAAAAACACCATCCTAGGCCCTGGGGATGTGCAGCAGTGAACAGGTAGATGGCAGCCCGTGCCCTGGAGCCGATGCTGCAGTCGTGGGGGACCAGCAGGCGACAGCATGCACTCGGGAAGGCTGGAGCATCTGAGACACGCTGCGAGGTGGGGAGCCCAGGGCTGGGTGCCTGGCCTCACAGATCCCACGGCGAGGGAGCTGGGATTGGAGGATGCTGAGGGAGCCAGCCAGGCAGGCATCTGAGCTAAGAGCATCCCAGATGGAGGAGCAGGAGGCCCAAACCTCTGAGGCCACACTGGTGCTGCTGGCCAGGCAGGGCCCACTTGCTGCTCTAGGACTTGTGGGTGGGCGTGGTCACAGGCCGGAGGACATCTGTAACCGGCCGCATCCCCCCAACAGGCCCTTTATTGAAGCCCTTTCATGGGCGGATTGGGTTCCCCGAGGGGAGCCATTCGGAGGCAGGGCCCGGCACAGCGAGGGGTGCAGAGGCTGGCCTCGGGGCCCTGGCCCTATGGCTGGGAGGCATCTGCATGTGAAAGGGGGTGGGCATTTACTGCATCCTGTCTTGGGCCACTAAAGCACATCTGCTGGGCCCAGCCCAGGCCTGGCTCGGCCTTTTTGGAGCCGGCGGAAGGAAGCAGACTTGGCCCAGGGCAGCCTCATAAAGCAATTCCCACCCAGGACCACCCCGATCGATCGCCCTGGTGCTGTGGAGCCAGGCCCACAGCCCTTCCGTCCAGTAGCACCTCTCAATCCCCTGTGTGTGTGGGCGCCTTCGGGATCCTGATAAAACGTAGGTGCCTCCCAGTAGGTCTGGAGCAGCGAAGAGCCAGGGGATCTTTGAAGTCCAGCTGGTCCTGGCACCCCAGGATCCCCTCCTTCATGCCTGGCTTCCCTGGCACCATCCGGCCCTAGGGACACAGGTCCCTGGGAGTAGCAGCAATAGTAACAATAACAACAACAACAATAATAATAATAGTAATAATAATAATAATAATAATAATGTAGGCTGTGGGCCTGGACTGGAGCTTCATCTGTGTTGCCTCATCCAACCCCCACACGCAGTGTGGCACCTGCTGGAGGGGTCTGGCAGGACGTTGTAGGGAGAGGGCCATTTGTTTGCATTTGTTTAAGCCAATAGGAGTTTTCCTGATGCAACCTGGACCTTGGACAAGGGGTGTTTGTCGAGAACGTGCTGTCGTCACCTGTGGTCCCATTTGCTGTCAGGAGGTGAAGCACTTTGTCTTCAGAGATGGAAGCCGGTGCTCTTTCATCCTGGGTTCTGTGATTTCAGCTGTCATTTCAACATTTTAAGTTTCATAAGAAATAGGTGGCCTCCTTATGTAAACATTCTCACCAGCCTGTGAATATACAGAGTGAAAAGTCCAAGTCCTCCGTCCTTGACCAAGTCCCAGTGACTTCCCCAGGGTGACACAATACATCCTTTTCCTTTGTATTCCTCAAAAGCACAGAGGATTTTGAGATGCAGCCTTCCCTGACTCTTGTCCAGTTCTGCAGGCACCCGCCCCATCACTCTTGAATGCCACCGCCCCACCATTGCCCAAGGCATGTGTTTGGTTAGTCACAGGTCACTGGAGGCTGGAGACCCCTTGTGGGTCCCCGGGCCAGGGGTTTTGAATTCTTTGTAGCCTAAGAGCACTTATCCAACCAAATGAAATTTTGAGTAGAACTCCAAAATTATATATATATGTATATTATGTATATATATGAGAACAATGTTTGAATAGTATATTATTTTTAATAGGGACGGGATCTTAATATATTGCTCAGGCTGGTCTCAAATTCTTGGCCTCAAGGAGTCCTCCTGCCTCAGCCTACCCAGTAGCTGGGCTTATAGGTGTGTGCCACCGTGTCTAGCTCAGAATGGAATATGTTTTCTTTGTTCAAATTTATAATGTTTCTTCTGAGGTCAATTGATGAAAATGATGGAAGTGTTTTTAAGAATAGCAATGTTGGGCTGGGTACAGTGGCTCACGCCTGTAATCCCTGCACTTTGGGAGGCCAAAGCGGGCAGATGACATGAGGTCAGGAGTTTGAGACCAGCCTGGCCAACATAGTGAAACCCCGTCTCTACTAAATATACAAAAATCAGCTGGGTGTGGTGGTGTGCACCTGTAATCCCAGCTACTTGGGAGGCTGAGGCATGAGAATTGCTTGAACCCAAGAGGCAGAGGTTGGGGTGAGCCAAGCTTGTGCCACTGCACCCCAGCCTGGGTGACACAGCAAGACTCTGTCTCAAAAAAAAAATGTTGAGGTCTGTGGCAGTGAACCGCACAACACAGTTTATAGGCTTAGAAGTTTATGTGAGTTTTGGAAGTGAGCTTATTAGGAGGGATGAGTGAATGCTTTCTGGTTTATCCAGACTTCAGACTGTTAGGCAGCTATGAAAGACTGAGTTCGCTCTATTTGGTGCTGACATTAGTTTATAGACACGAGTGCTGTATATACCAAGTGAAAAAGCTGTAGAATAATGTGTATAAACTTACTTTTTTTTTTTTTTTTTTTTTTTTTTTTTTTTTTTTGAGACACAGTCTCGCTCTGTCACCCAGGCTGGAGTGCAGTGGTGCGATCTCAGCTCACTGCAACCTTGGCCTCCTGGGTTCAAGCGATTCTCCTGCCTCAGCCTCCCGAGTAGCTGGGACTACAGGTGCCCGCCACCACGCCCAGCTAATTTTTGTATTTTTAGTAGAGACAGAGTTTCACTATGTTGACCAGGCTGGTCTTGAACTCCTGACCTCAGGTGATCCGCCCGCCTCGGCCTCCCAAAGTGCTGGGATTACAGGCGTGAGCCACTGTGCCCAGCCTAAACTTCCATTTTTGTTAAGAGAAAACAAAGAAAGGAAACCACAGGTCCCATCTCCAAACCACAGGTCCCATCTGTAAATGGAAACATGAACCCACCTCTCAGACTGTCAAGAGGATTCGACGTGAACATGCCGGTGGGGCTCGGTGGAGGAGGAGCCAGGCACCGGGCACTGCTGTAGCCACTGCTGGGGCTCAGTTCACCCTGGGCTCCCTGCTGGTGTAAACTTTCCCCTCTTTCTAAAGGTGCCCCTGGGTGATGCACTCTGGGCTCCTCCTGCTGGCCTCCTTCCCGGGGCACCTGGCTTCCTCTCAGAATGTACCTGCCCCAACAATGGGTTTGTCAGAGACGTGGTTGTCATTGTCACCACCACAGCAATTACTGCCATTTATTTAGTATTCGAAATGTGCCAGGTGCTTCTCATGTCTTTTTGTTTTGTTTTTTTTTTTTTGAAATGGAGTCTCATTCTGTCGCCCAGGCTGGAGTGCAGTGGCACCATCTCAGCTCACTGCAACCTCTGCCACCCAGGTTCTAGTGATTCTCCTGCCTCAGCCTCCTGAATAGCTGGGATTACAGGTGTGTACCACCACACCCAGCTAACCTTTGTATTTTAAATACAGACGGGGTTTCACTATGTTGTTCGCCATGTTGGCCAGGCTGGTCTCAAAACTCCTGACCTCAGGTGACCCACCCGCCTCGGCCTCCCAAAGTGCTGGGGATTACAGGCGTGAGCCGACGGTCAGGAGTTCGAGACCAGCCTGGCCAACATGGTGAAACCCCATCTCTACTAAAAATACAAAAAATAAGCTGGGCATAGTGGCTGGCGCCTGTAATCCCAGCTACTTGGGAGGCTGAGGCAGGAGAATCACTTGAACCTGGGAGGCGGAAGTTGCAGTGAGCCGAGATCGCACCACTGCCTTCCAGCCCTGGGGACAGAGTAAGACTCCGTCTCAAAAATAAAATAAAAAAATAAAAAATATGATCTTCATGACAGCCCTGTCCAGTAGCTACTGTTAGTGCCTCATTTTACAGGTGAGGAAACTGAGGTTGCAGAGGGTTAGGTGACAAGCCACAGTCATACAGGAGGAGGTGTGTCTGCTTCCCGAGCCAAGCTCCCACCTTACTTACAGGGGCCTGGCCTTTGTCCCCTGCAGCCGCCGTGGCCCTCAGGGACGTCAGGCTGCTGCTGAGGCTCCTAGGCTGAGGAGTGGAAGAAAGGACCCAGGATCCCCACCCCTCCACCCCCTTGTGCCACGAGGCATTTCCTGTCCCTCTGGGCCTTAGTATCCCCCTCTGTGAAATGAGACACTCGGGCTGTGTGGTCTCCAAGGTCTCTGGCTGCCGATTCCCATGCACTTGATTCTAAATTGTGTTTATTGATTCCTGGGACATCGATGCTTGTGGGATCAACATGTCCCTGTGATCTGGGCTCCGTGGCACAGGCACTTCAGAGAACACTCTAGATGGGAGTTCTGTCGGCAAGTGAGGAGGCGCAAGTACGGGAAGGTGTGCTGCGTGTTTTATAAGGGCCCTAGCTGGGGGCCGGCCCCAGCTTGACCTCATTGCCATCCCGCTAAGGTGACTGCCCAGCTGACTTAGACCAGGAGGCCCAGCTAGGGCCCAGCTTCTGCGTCACTGTGTCTTCTCTCCATTCAAACTTTGGACTCTGATGACACAAGGCTCTGTGCAGGTGCTCAACAGCATCTAGCAGACCTGTTGCCTTGGCCCGTCAGCTGGAAAGAGGAGCAAGTGCAGCAGGCTCAGCTGGAGCCAGTGTGAGGCTGTGCCCTGTGCCAGGGGCCTCTGGTGTCTCCACTGTGCCCAGCCTTTACCTCATCTCTTTCATGGCAGCTCCTTGTTTATGGCTGGGGCTCCAAGACTCCATGAGCCCGGTGTGTGCGCCAGGGTGGGAAGCCAGACCCCACTCCCAGGGGACAGATGCCGATCTGTTGCTGCTCCTACCTACAGGTGGTCCCCCAGCCCAAGCTGGTGTGCATCATGGCGCAGGGCACGGGGTGGGCTCATCCCCAAATCAGCGTTGGCATCCCCGGGGCGTATGTGAATAACTATTTTTCTATTGAAAAAACAACTCTGCTCTGCTTACGGGGCTCCTGCTCGACCTTCTGTTTTGGAAAATTGGATTTTTGGAGGAAATCAGCACTTTGTGGGTTTCAATTCTCCAAACATGCATGTTCAATCTTCATTGCTTTCCAAAAGGGAAGCGACTGAAGATCTGAAAATTAGACAGTGGCTAGCATTGCCCAGAGGCCCCGTTATTAAAAACATTTCAAGACTGGGCGCCGGTGGCTCACGCCTGTAATCTCAGCACTTTGGGAGGCCGAGACAGGTGGATCACGAGGTCAGGAGTTTGAGACCAGCCTAGCCAACATAGTGAAACCCGTCTACTAAAAATACAAAAATTAGCTGTGCATGGTGGTGCGTGCCTGTAGTCCCAGCTACTCAGGAGGTTGAGGCAGGAGAATCGCTTGAACCCAGGAGGCAGAGGTTGTGGTAAGTTGAAATTGTGCCACTGCACTCCAGCCTGGGCAACAGAGCAAGACTCTGTCTCAAAACAAAACAAAAACATTTTGGTGCCAGTGGCGCTGCTGAGGGCCTCGGGCTGGTGCTGCGCCCGCATCTCCTTTCGCTACCACCCCCGGGGAAGGGGGTGGTCAATGTCCTTTCCCCTCTCTGAAGAAACTGAGGCATTGAGCTTGTATTTCTCTGCACTGGTTCCCATTTCAGTAGTAATAGGGACCCTCCAGCACACCAGATGAAGTGATGTCTGTGATGTGGCCCCGGGAGGCAGGAGCAGGCTGGGAGTTAGGAGGCTGAAGCCTGATGTGGGGGAGCGCTGCCTCCCAACCCCACTCCCCGGGAACCAACCTCCACCCCTTTGCCCTGCTGCCTCCACATCCCTTTCCTCTGGCTGTGAAGTTCTCCATTACCAAATGGGCCCGTCAGATCTGGAACTTGGGTCAGTTAGGTGCTTCTCCCAGTAAAGCACCTACTGTTCTGGGTACTGGGTACTGTGCCAGGTAGATTTTGGGCAGGATTCTAGAGAGCGTCTGGCAAAGTTGCTGCAGGAGAGGGCCAGTCACTGCCTACCAGTCGCGGCCCCTGTGAACCCACAAGTTGACATTTCTCAAATTCCAGCCTCACTTTGTGGGCCAGGCAGCCCTTCTGACCTATGAGCTGCCAAACAGCCTTTTGAAGACACTGCCTCCGAGGGTTCCTTGCAGCCCTATGTCCTCCTGAGCACCTGGTAGCCCCTCTCTGGCCTTCGAGACCCTGGCCTTGGTGCTCACTGCCCCTCATCCCTACACAGGAGATGCTAGGGTGACTCCTCTGTTGGTAAACCAAGGCTCTGGTCACTGAGGACAGGGCTGGTCCTGCGCCAGGGTGCCCCCAGGTGCTGATCTTGGCTCCACTGTGGTTGGGCACCAGGCATGGCAGGGGTGCTGAGCAGACAGAGCCCTGCCCTCCCAAGCCCCGGGCTTGCAGAGGAGGCAGGAGGAGGGAGGTGGTGATGGCAGGACCAGAGCAGCACCAAGGGCTGTGTGGGCGCAGCTGGGAGGATGGGATCTGCCTGGGTGCCTGGCTGTGGGGCCTCCAGGAGGAAGAGGTGTATGAACCCTGCTTTGTAGGATGATCAGGGTCAGGCCCCAGGGGAGCATGAAGGCAAAGATTCAGGGTGCTGTGAGGGCCTCTGGGTCACACAAAGGTGACCAGTACCGGGGCTGGAGGGCAGGGGGCCCAGCTGGGAGGGGCTCATACTGCCCTTTTCCTGAGGCCCCCTGCCGCCTGCCCAGCCTCTCCTCCAAGGGAGCCCATTCTCCCTCCAGCCTCAGGACCCTCGGCGGTCCCCAGAGGGCCAGCTATTGAGCTGTCCCAAGGTCACCCAGGATGTCCAATGATTGTCCTAACAGTTTACCTGCTGTGGAACAGTAATGAGAGGGTTTTCATTATTTGCGGGTGAGCGCTCCTGGCAGATGCCGACAGCCAGCAGATGTGGAGAGTCCGAGGTGATTTGTAAGGGCCGGTTCATCTGATGCAGGGTAATTGCCCCGGGCGACGTTGTCACTCAGAGGCTCGTCCTGGCCTGCTGAGATGAGGTAAAGGTCAGTTCAAAGATCCAGTTTGGGCCGGGCGCCGTGGCTCACACTTGTAATTCCAGTGCTTTGGGAGGCCAAGGCAGGTGGATCACCGGAGATTGGGAGTTCAAGACCAGCCTGGGCAACATGGTGAGACCCCATCCCTACTAAAAATACAAAAATTAGCCGGGCATGGTGGTGGGCACCTGTAATCTTAGCTACTCGAGAGACTGAGGCAGGAGAATCGCTTGAACCCAGGAGGCGGAGGTTGCAGTGAGCCGAGATTGTGCCAGTGCACTCCAGCCTGGCTGACAGAGTGAGACTCTGTCTCAAAAAAAAAAAAAAAAAAAAAAAAAGATTCAATTTGGCTATAGAAAGCGGGAGCAAATCCCCACTCCCGTGGGACTCCTGGGGAGGAGGCAGCGTGCTGAGGTGGGGGCCATGGTCTCAGAGGGGCTGTCTGGCAGCCAGGACCCTACAGAAGGCCCCTTTCCCCAAGATTCTTGGGCGGTGGGGTGGGGAACAGCCCATCCCAGAACTGGGCTTTTCCCTCTTTGCAGGGGCTCTTTGTGCAGCTCTTCGCAAGCCTTGCTGGGGTCCTGGAGCCCTGCCTGACTAGGGCTTTCCTGATATTTTGGAATTCCTGTACTTCGTGCCTCCCAAGGCTTAGTCTGTGACATCTGGTGGCAGGCCCCACTGAGGGATGACAAGGGTTTGCTTCCTCAGCTGTCCTAGTTGGCCTGGGCTGCCATAACAAGTGCCATTGACGGGGGACTTCAACAGCAGACGTTTATTTTTTCACAGTTCTAGAGGCTGGAAGGCTGATATCAGGGGTCAGCATGGCCAGTTTCTGGTGAGGCCCCTTTTCTGGGCTTGTAAGCAGGTGCTGGCTTGCTGTGTGCTCACATGGCCTCCTTGTGCATTCACGAGGGTGCTCTCTGGTGTCTCTTCCTCATAGGACACTGATCCTATCGTGGGAGTCCCAGCCTTATGCCTTCATTTCACCTGAATTACTCCACAAAGGCCCCATCTCCAGATGCAGTCACATTGGGGGTTAGGACTCCCCGTCTGGGCTCACAGGCCTTGCTGCTTACAAGCTGTGTGACCTTGGTCAGGTCTCTGTCTCCTGGGGCCTCCATCTTCTCCTTTCTAGAGTAGAGATAATGGTTCTTGCCTCATAGGCTCGTTTACCCAGTGGGTACGACTTACTGAGGGCCACCTGACAGCCAGGCACCTGGCCCCTGGGGAGGTGCATAAGGGACAGCAAATACCTTGGGCATGAGGACAAAATCAGATCATGGATCCTGAGTGACACCACCGTCCTTACCCAGATGCAAGGCTCAGGATAATGTTGTATTAATATTTTACTCTTTAAACAATAGTGCATACTTTCTTTATTTTCAGTAATTTAAAATAAGGAAGAGGCAACCTGGGGCTGGTCCCTGGTAGTCAGAATGGGTCTCTGGTGATGGCTCAAAGGGGGGTGTGGTCTGGGGCACAGAAGGACAGAACCCAATGGGAGGGGACTTACCCCAGCATTTCACATCAGATTTTTCAGGAACAGATTTCATCTCTAAAACTAGTACTTGGTACTATAAGAGCATATAGGTTGAATGAACTTATATTGGTATTTCAGAGGAGGCCAGTGGCTCAAGAGTCCTAAAGTGAGTTCTGTGACTTACTCATGTTTCATCACATCTGAAGTTGTGTTTGGAATAACAGATGTGAGGCACTGTCATCTCACTGTCACATCGATTGCTCACTGTTCTGAGAAGGTCACATCATCATTCATTAGCAATAATTAGTCCCCGGGGACCCCCTGCACTTCTTCACTCAACTGCTCCATTAACTTGGGTGCAAATCACGCATTCCAAGTGCCAATCAATGGAGATCTATCCATAATGTACAAGGTGACGCTATTAGTTACAATATATTAACTGCCTAATTTAAAAATAAAAAAAGCTATCTTTATGAAGGGCAATTAACCACTAAGTGTAATTGATAATTCATAAATCTCTGATTAGGAAAGACAAATAATAAGAAAGGAATGGATCACCTATCCTATTGAAGAAGACGTTGCCAGCCTCTGGTCTGCCCTCACTATGTGGTCAGCAGATCTACAGATTTCTTCCTAAATTGCACCTGTCAGCTCCAGGGCTGGGGATCTGGAGGCTCATTTCAGCGCAGAAACATGTGTTTTCATCACTGAAGCCTGTCTGTTTCTGTTGGGGGTTATAAGGAGGCTGCAGGCTCAGGACACCCTCAGGGAAGTAGTGGGTGGGGTCATTTAGACTTCTCCCTCAGTCAGTCATTCAGCAAATGTTTATGGGGGATTGTGGAGTGCCAAGCCCTGTGGGAAGCCCTGGGGATGCCGTGGGGACCCGAACAGATTCATCCCTGAACTCCTGGAGCTCATAGGCCAGTGAGAAAGACAACAAATGCATAAATCAGATGATTGGAGACACTGGTTAGTGTTACAAACAAAAACTGACAGAGACAGGGCGGAGGCAATGTCACACTGGATGGTGGGAGGAAGGGACATTGGCTGAGTCCTGCCACCTTTTTGCAGTAGCTGTCACTACCACTCAGGGCTGTATTTGGGGCCCTCCCTCACTAGTGGGGAATTGTGCCTGGCTTATCTGCCTTTTTTTTTTTTTTTTTTTTTTTTGCGACAGAGTCTCACTGTGTGGCCCAGGCTGGAGGGCAGTGGCACGATCTTGGCTCACTGCGACCTCCGCCTCCTGGGTTCAAGAGATTCTTCTGCCTCAGCCTTCCGAGTAGCTAGGACTACAAGTGCCCGCCACCACCCCTGGCTAATTTTTTTGGTATTTTTAATAGAGACAGGATTTCTCCATGTTGACCAGGCTGATCTAGAACTCCTGCCCTCAAGTGATCCACCCACCTCGACCTTCCAAAGTGCTGGGATTACAGGCCTGAGCCACCATGCTCTGCCTTATCTGCCCTCTCAGTGGTCCTCCACTCCAGTCCCATTTGCTGGCTCCACCTTCCACATACCCCACGCTGCTCGAGTTCTTTCTATCTGAGAGGGTGGGGCCACTGCACACCTGCCTGTGCGCAAAGTGGGTGGCCCTTCCCACCACCTGGCTTGCCCTTTCCTGCCATCTCCTTGTCCGTCCCTCAGGTCTCCAGTTGGGCCTGAATCCCCTGCCTTTAAGACCCCACACTGGGCTGTGTCCTTTCCCCACTATGTGGGAGAGCTCCAGGAGTGCTGATTTCCTGTTCCTGACT
Source organism: Hylobates moloch (assembly GCF_009828535.3). NCBI lineage: Eukaryota > Metazoa > Chordata > Mammalia > Primates > Hylobatidae > Hylobates > Hylobates moloch. Next base: position 8,985,356 of record NW_026652278.1, on the reverse strand, counting down.
CCACTGTGCGTAGATATCAGCTTCATCTCCAAAGTCTGAGGCTCAAGAAGGGGACAGAAAGCCCTTGACGCTTCTGGGATTCAGTCTCTCACCCATAACATGGATAAATTACATTCACACTGGGTTCAGTTTGAGTTGAGTTTTTAGATGGGTCTCACCTGCTCAGATGGAAGTTGATTTCAAGCCGTAGTTCTAGTAACTGGGTTGAATCTGCGTGTATTCATTTCATTGGGCCACATCTGTAAACAAAACTTGAGCACATGCCTCCTCTCTGTGTATTTTCTTTAAATTTTAAATTACGCATTTAACACTATATTGCTTAGGTTATAAAAAATATACAACTTGAAAGAATAGGTGAAGAGCCAAGATGTCTGCATCTTTGCAGATCAGTGGAATGTGTGTGTTTCGGGACCTGTCTGAGAACAGTGCCAGATGCAATTAGCATGGCTGATTAATTTCACTAGGGTTTCTTAAAAGTGCCTCCTGGCCCTTGGGCTTGCAGCTTGATGTCTTTTCCGTGCAGATGTCAAATATGACTGCTGCCTTGTTGGGGCCAGTTTGTCCAGGAGGGGCTCTTGCGATCTTGGCGAAGGAGCCAGGTCCTGCCTATCACCCTCCCCCCAGGTCTGAGTGACCCACCCCGCCTGCCTCTGTAGGTTTCTCTAGCGCGCTCGGGTCCCTTCCTGGTGGGTGCCAGGTCCTCCAGCCTCCTCTCCCTGCACAGAAGCACCACACCCTGGCCCTCTCTCTTGCTTCCCAGGGAGGCCTCCCTTGACCTTCCTACCCCACCTTGTCACCCTCTGTCTGCTCACCCTGTTTATATTCTGCATAGTGTCTCTCCTCAGTCACAAATTGCCCTTCCTTTGCGGGGTGTCTTGTGTGGTGCCCTCCTCCTATTCCACCCTGGATGGTGGCCTGGAGATCAGGGACCTTTTCCATGCTCACGACTACAGCTCTGTGCACCAAGCCAGTGCCAGGCACGTAGTAGGCGCTCAGTGACAGTTTGCAGAAGGGTGGATGTTATTTCATTTGGTGCGTTCTGAGAACTTGCCCAGGTGCAGCCTGGATTCGCGGGTCTCCTGTGAAGGCAGGAGGGAAGAAGCTCAGTGCCGCCAGCCAGTGGCAGTGTCCTCAAGTTCATGAGACCTCCAGGCTGGGTTTGGGCAGGGTCCAGGTCCTGTCTGTCCATCCCAGAATAGTTGGTGTCCCTGATGACTTTGGCAAACCTTTCTCCATTGACAGTGATGAGAAGACAAACCTGTCTCGGGCCATCTGCCCTTGTACTTTTTGGGAAGTATGGATCCAGAGTTAGTAAGGCGTGGACATGTGCAGCTCACTTGCAAGTGGAAATGCTAAGTGTGGTGGAAAGGGACAGAGAAATAGCTGTGGACATTCAGAGGTGGCCCCTAGCCAGGCTGAGCAGGATTGTGGAGAGGAGGTATTGCATGGATCTCAGGGGCTGGGTAGAAGTGGCACAGGTGGGCCAGGCACGGTGGCTCACACCTGTAATCCCAGCACTTTGGGACACCTGAGGTCAGGAGTTCGAGACCAGCCTTGCTAACATAGTGAAACCCCGTCTGTACTAAAAATACAAAAAATGAGCCAGGTACGATGGCAGGCGCCTGTAATCCCAGCTGCTCTGGAGGCTGAGGCAGGAGAATCATTTGAATCTGGAAGGCGGAGGTTGCAGTGAGCTGAGATCATGCCACTGCACTCCAGCCTGGGCGACAAGAGCGAGACTCCTTCTCAAAAATAAAGAAATAAAAAAAATAAAGAAGTGGCACAGGTAGAGAGGCGGGGGGACAGAGCTGCATCCCAGGCAGGGGGAGAGGCAATGAAAAGGGGGGTCAGGTGGGGAACCTCGGGGAGCCTCAGGTGTATGAAGTCCAGTGAGGATGGAAAAGAGTTGTCGGGGCGTGGTATGGGGCTTCTGTGAGAAGGGATCTGCTTCAGCTCAGAAATCCCAGCCTGAACACATCCGGGGTCAGCCAGGGCCCCCTCAGGGGCTTGCAGTGGCCTGGTCTGCTCTGGGCTTTGCTGGATGCCCTTCGAGAATCACCGCACAACCTCCTTCAGAGGCCCAGCACTCCATGTGTTGACTTCCCGGGCCTGTGTCTCCCCTGCCGCAGACTGAAGCGTTCCCGGCTGAAGGTGAGGTTCTGCACCAACGAGTCGCAGAAGTCCCGGGCAGAGCTGGTGGGGCAGCTTCGGAGGCTGGGATTTGACATCTCTGAGGGGGAGGTGACCGCCCCGGCACCAGCTGCCTGCCAGATCCTGAAGGAGCGAGGCCTGCGACCATACCTGCTCATCCATGACGGTAGGCCTGTTGGACACCAGGACCTCACGGGGGTGAAAGCTCCCCTTTCCCAGGGTGGGGGCTGTGCAGAGGGCCTCTTTCACTGGGCCAAACCACTGACTGAGCTAGGCCACCAACACTCATGGGTGAGGAGTAAAAACCTCATGGGACTTCCTGCTGGGGCTGGGGGCAGGCTAGGACCCAGCCCTGTCCATCCCTTGGCCTCACACCAGAGGATCCTTAGAGCAGGTTCTGGATGGCTCCTGGGAGGAAAATCCTAGGCTCTCTTTTCTGATCTAGGATGGACCAAGGGACCAGGGAATTGTCAAGGCGGCAGAGTTTTAGCTCCTGTTGAGAAAGAGACAGAGAGAGAGAGAGAGAAAATGAGAATGAGAATGAGTGAATATAAATGAGAAGCTACATTGAGGTCCATAGCTTCTAACGTCTGGCACCATAGCCTTCAACTATGTGAAAACTAGCCCTGCTCTTTGGAACAGTTTGCAAATGGCTGTAGGAACAAGGTTTGCATCCTGATTTCAGTCTGAATGCAAGAACAGAGAGCCCCTTTGACCCTCAGTGGGGAGGTTTTTTTGGAATGAAGCAGAAGGAACAATATTACTGGTGCCTCCTGAATATTTAAAAAGAAGAGAACATTAGCAATTCCACACACTTCTCCATTGGTCCACTGCACCTTCTTCCTTCCTCTGCACTTGATATTTTTATTTCTACAAACCACTAGGCAGAGGCAAGCATGGTTTTTTCCTTTCCAGGGCAAGATGGGGGCTCTCAAGAAGTGGCAGGTGCTCCCTGGAAAGCCGAAATGTCGACTTCATAGCCCTGGTGCCAGTTAAGGGTGACATGCCTGGCCTTTAGAAATCATGTTTCTCAAAATTCTTTCTCTGTAATCTAGGATCCCTGCTAGTGTCTTTAGAACATGGTCTTCAAAGAAAGAAGATTTAAGAAAAATTATCTTGCCCCATCCTCCAGAAAAGAAAGGGTTGCTGGACCCGGGAGTGGAGCTGGAGGAAGCCAGCAGGAGAGGGAAGTGGGCATCCACTTGGAGGGTGGCCTTGGCCAGTGAATCAGACAAGCAGACGGCAAATCTGGGAGGCTGGAGGGAGGACGAATGCCCTTCCTTAGCTGTAATCCTGCATCTGTGTTTTCAATAACTAGATCCTTGTTTTCGGACTTGGAATTTTTTTTTTTCAATCATTGGTGGATTTTCTAACATTTTATGAAAAATTTCAAGCATACATCAAAGTTCAAATAATTTTTACCTGGAATAGTTTTGGTTTTTTTTTTTTTTTTTGGGACAGAGTCTTGCTCTGTCACCCAGTTTAGAGTATAGCAGTGGTGTGATCTTGGCTTCCTGTGACCTCTGCTTCCCGGGTTCAAGCGATTCTTCTGCCTCAGCCCCCCAAGTAGCTGGGGTTACAGGTGCGTGCCACCACACCCGCCTAATTTTTGTATTTTTAGTAGAGATGGGGTTTCACCGTGTTGGCCAGGCTGGTCTTAAACTCCTGACCTCAGGTGATCCACACACCTTGGCCTCCCAAAGTGCTGGGATTACAGGCGTGAGCCATCGCCCCCGGTCTTACTTGGCATAGTTTTACACCCTTCACCTAGATTTTCAATGACATTTTTTTATATTTTCTTCACTTTATATCCATCCATCCCTCCATCTATCTATCCATGTTATTATTTAGATGCATTTCAGAGTAAAATGCAGACACGGTATACTCCCCTAAACACTTCAGCATATCATTAGAGTTTGGTATTTGTTTACAGTTTTTCCTGTTGATGTAAAATTTACATACAATGAAATGTACACACCTCGAGTGTACTTTTGCTGAGTTTTGACAAATGCATGCACCCATGGAAGCCAACCCCGTGGAGAGCTAGACCATCACTGACAGCTCTGACAGCTACCTCGCGCCTTGCCCCGGTGGTCTCCACCCCTTGTCCCCTTAGAGGCAACCACTGTTTGGATTTTTTCCATTATAAATAAGTTTTCCTATTCTAGAATTTTATGTAAATAGAATCATACAGCATATAATTGTGCTGGGGCCTCCAATGCTACCCCTAGGCTGAATGATTCATTAGAAGGACTCACAGAACTTAGAAAAGGTATTACGCTCACAGTTAGACTTATTACCATGAAAGAATAAAGATTAAGTTCAGCAAAGAGAGGAGACATGTGGGGCAAAGTCTAGGAGAAGACAGGCTTGAACTTCCAGTTGTCCCTTCGAAGTGGAGTCCTACTGGGCACACTTGATTCTCCCAGCAATGATGCGTGACAACACGTGGGAAGCATTGGCCACCAGGGAAGCTCACTGGAGCCTCAGTGTCCAGGGTTTCTGTGTAGACATTAGCACCCGTGTGACTGACCTTAGCGACTCAGTCTCCAGCCCCACAGAGTCCAAACTGATACAGCTCAGCCAGGGCCTCAGGGATACAGAAACAGGTGTTCACCGTAAGCCAAGCTGTTAGCATAAGTGATCTGGTCGGACTGAGAGAGCAGGGCCCAAGGCCTTGAGCATACAAAACCCCTCTTAGCAGGTAGGACATTGCAGTGGCTCAGAGGTTATCTCCCAGGAGCCAGTCCTGAAGACAGGCCTTTTTTGGAATGTACAGGGTTTGAGCAACCTAGTCCTGCTGAATTAACCCTTTCCGTCACAGTAGTCTTTTGTGTGAGGCTTCTTTTACCCAACATAATTTTTTTTTTTTTTTTTTTTTTGAGACGGAGTCTCGCTGTCGCCCAGGCTGGACTGCAGTGGCGCGATCTCGGCTCACTGCAAGCTCCGCCTCCCGGGTTCACGCCATTCTCCTGCCTCAGCCTCCTGAGTAGCTGGGACTACAGGCACCCGCCACCACGCCCAGCTAATTTTTTGTATTTTTAGTAGAGACGGGGTTTCACCGTGGTCCCGATCTCCTGACCTCGTGATCCACCCGCCTCGGCCTCCCAAAGTGCTGGGATTACAGGCATGAGCCACCGCGCCCAGCATCCAACATAATGTTTTTGAGACTCATCCATATTGTTGCGTGTATCAGCAGTGTTGTTCATTTTTATTGCAGAATAGTATTCCATTGAGTGAACAGACCACAGTTAATCCATTCACATGTTGTTGATACCTGGATTGTTACCAGTTTTAGTCTATTATGAACAAATCTGCTATGAACATTCTTACACAGTTCTTTTGGGTAAATACATAGCAGCGAAATTACTGGGTCATAGGGTACGTGTATGTTCACCTTTATAAAATACTGCCAGACCTTTTTTTCAGAGGGATTGTACTATTTTACACTTCCTCCATCTGCTGCAGCTGTTCAGTATCCTCACCAGACCTTGGTGTTACCAGTCTTTTTAATTCTCACCATTCTGGTGGGTATGAAATTGGTGTATTTCAGTTCCTTCCTTCTTTTCTTTTCTTTTCTTTTTTTTTTTTTTTTGACAGAGTCTCGCTCTGTTGCCCAGGCTGGAATACAGTGGCGCAGTCTCAGCCCACTGCAACCTCTGCCTCTCGGGTTCAAGTGATTCTCCTGCCTCAGCCTCCTGAGTAGCTGAGATTACAGGTGCCCGCCACCATGCCGGGCTAATTTTTGTATTTTTAGTAGAGATGGGGTTTTGACCATGTTGGCCAGGCTGGTCTTGAACTCCTAACCTCAGGCGATCCGCCTGCTTTGGCCTCCCAAAGTGCTGGGATTACAGGCATGAGCCACTGCACCTGGCCTCAGTTTCTTTTCAATTTAGAAAGGTCAACATCTAATCCTAAGAGCGATGACAGCGTGTTTCTTCTAGGATCTGAAGACACAAAGCCAATGATTTGACGTATCCTTGCAAATTTTCCTATTTTAATTTAAAATGGGGGAAGACAAAGAAGGAAAGGAGGAAGAGAGTTTCCTAAGGGAGCTGGTGAACTGGGGCCTGTGGAGATGGAATTCTGCTTTTTCTTCAGGACATATGTGTGGGGTTGCCTGAAATGTGTCAACAGTTCTTACAGTTTGGGACCAGTAGTGCCAACCCTCCAAGGCTTGTGCAGCCCCATTTCCTCCTGCTGCAGGCTCTCAGTGTCTTCTAAGCAGATTTCCCTTCTTAGTTGCAAAGCTGTGGGTTTCCTGCCTGCGATGGTGACCTCAGGGAGCTCCTGGGGCTGATGTGGTATTGGGATGGGGGGTCCTGGGTGTGTCCACCTTTCTCCTCATAAGCCCTCTGTGAGGAGCTGAATTCCCTCCTGTGTCAAATAAGAATAACACCCTCCTGTGTCCACCTCCCATGGTAGCTGTGAGGATCGGAAAGAAACGCATCTGAGAAAGGGGAGCACATGTAAAAGGTGTCCCTGGTCAGAGATGGGGAGATAGGTCACGTCCTCCCAGGTCTGCGTCGCACTGTCTCTCTCTCTCTTTCCAGGAGTCCGCTCAGAATTTGATCAGATTGACACATCCAACCCAAACTGTGTGGTAATTGCAGACGCAGGAGAAAGCTTTTCTTATCAAAACATGAATAACGCCTTCCAGGTGCTCATGGAGCTGGAAAATCCTGTACTCATATCACTGGGAAAAGGGTAAGTTGGCTCCAGGGAGAGTCATTTCTCAGTGCTTTAGATGATGCTGTGCCAGTCTCTGACTTGCGGGATCAGGCAGAGAAGGATGCAGAAGGGGAGGTGGGAGGAGCGCCGGTGACTTTCTTTTCCCTCCGTTTTTCATGCTTTCTTCATTTCTTTATTCCTCTCCTTTAATCATTTCTTTAGGAAATAGGAACACTGTCTTCAGGAGCTGGTTGATCAAGCTTCCATGTGGAGTCTAGACTAGAGGAGGGCGTCATTGCAGTTGGAGACCCTCTGGAGATCTCAGAGGCCAAGTGTTGATCGTCCCAAGTTTAGAGCAAAGAAGGAGAAGGTGCATTTGCAGAGGATATAGCAGGGTGCTGGAGAATGCTCTCAAGGGTTGTCTAATTAGTAAAACATAGGCTTGAGGGCCTACCCAGTCTGGGCACCAACAGTCTCTGGCCACAGATCACTGTCTCTGTAAAGTTGTGATTTTGTGATCAGTGTTTTGTCTAAACCTCTAGCACGTGCCTTGCCATCTCTTTCTTAAACAAAACAGTGTTGGTAATTTTTAACATTTTTTTTACACTGAGATAGCACATGTTCGTTGAAGAAAAATTAGACAATACAGATGAGCAAAAGAAGAAACCAGAAAGTATTTTTAGTCCCACTGCACGAGGAAAACACCTGTCACTATTTTGGTGTATGTCCTTGCAAGTGGCTTCCTGTGTGAATAGACTATTATGGATGGAGATGTTCACAGCATTTGACCTTGTTTTGTCACCCATTTTTTATTGTTCACCAAACAATATTTGTGAATGACTTAGCATGCAGCAAATGGATATATCTTGGGGCACGGTTATCTATGGTGTGCCTATCTTGTATTTTTTTTTTTTTTTTTTTTTTAGATTGAGTCTCGCTCTGTCACCTAGGCTGGAATGCAGTGGCGTGATCACGGCTTACTGCACCCTCCGCCTCCCGGGTTCAAGCAATTCTTCTGCCTCAGCCTCCTGAGTAGCGGGGACTACAGGCACCCGCCACCGCACCCGGCTAATTTTTGTATTTTTAGTAGAGACGGGGTTTCACCATGTTGGTCAGGATGGTCTCGATCTCCTGACCTTATGATCCACCCACCTTGGCCTCCCAAAGTGCTGGGATTACAGGCGTGAGCCACCGCACCCGGCCTCTTGTAATTTTTTTCTTTTTTGCTTTTTCTGCTTGTAAGTTTATTCAATGCAAAATAAACCTCACCAGTTTTACTGAGGTGGCTGACCACATCCACGACCAAATACACCTCTAAACTGAAATTCGGTTGCTGACCCAGCCCCAGCCTCAGCTTTCTCATTGGCACCAGGGGGGACAGCACTCCGTCTGTGGGTGTCTCTTTCTCTCTGTGGCTGTCTGTCTGTGGGTGTCTCTCTCTGTCTGTGGGTGTCTCCATCTGTCTGTGGGTATCTCTGTCTGTGGGTGTCTCTGTCTGGGGGTGTCTCTCTCCATCTGTGGGTGTCTTTCCCATCTGTGGATATTTCTTCTTGTCTGTGGGTGTCTCTTCCTGTCTGTGGGTGTCTCTCCCCATCTGTGGGTGTCTTTCTGTCTGTGGGTGTCTCCCGTCTGTGAGTGTCTGTCTGTGGGTGTCTCTCCTCATCTCTGGGTGTCTCTTCTCATCTGTGGGTGTCTTTCCCTGTCTGTGGGTGTCTCTGTTGGCTTCCACTCTTGTGGGTCTTGCAGGTCGGTCACGCTCCAGACCTTTAGGCTGCAGCCTGCCAGTCTCTGGACGGCTGTGGCGTGGGGTAGCAGACACACTCTCCAGGGGCAGATGGTGGTAATCGCAGAGATTCTGGATCCGCGTGTGGGTGAAGTACCAGTAGAAATGTCTCCAGGCAAACTCCTTCCCGCAGCCTCAGGACCTGAGAGACTGCCCATGACGTGAAGGTTGGGCATATTCTCATCTGCCAGCTCCAGGTCTTAGGCAGGTGGACATTCTTCTTGGCCACCATGACTCCCTCCTTAAAAAGGAGTTCATAAATAGCAATCTGGTTCTTCTTAGGCATCAACATCTCTGCGGCTGTAGGGTCCGGGGCCGGGGCTGGAAAGCGCGATTTTTTTCTAACTGATCCCTGCTGATGGCATCTAGATTGTTCCTGGTTTTTCACCATACTAGGGCTGTGATGAGCATCTTGGTGCATTTCGGATGACATCTCCGGATACAGTTACAGAAAGAGTATTTTTGAGGTTCTTGAGGCATGTTGCCAAGTTGTTTCCAGAAAGCTGCACAGATTTATTCTGTACAGCCTAGAATTCTAGAATCACAGGGTTCTGCACAGCCTAGAATTCTAGAATCACAGTGTTCTGCACAGCCTAGAATTCTAGAATTATAGGGTTCTGCACAGCCTAGAATTCTAGAATTATAGGGTTCTGCACAGCTAGAATTCTAGAATCACAGGGTTCCGCACAGCTAGAATTCTAGAATCACAGGGTTCTGCACAGCTAGAATTCATAGGGTTCTGCACAGCTAGAATTCTAGAATCACAGGGTCTACACAGCTAGAATTCTAGAATCACAGGGTTCCGCACAGCTAGAATTCTAGAATCACAGGGTTCCGCAAAGCTAGAATTCTAGAATCACAGGGTTCCGCACAGCTAGAATTCTAGAATCACAGGGTTCCGCACAGCTAGAATTCTCGAATCACAGGGTTCTGCATTCTAGAATCACAGGGTTCTGCACAGCTAGAATTCTAGAATCACAGGGTTCTGCACAGCTAGAATTCTAGAATCACAGGGTTCTACACAGCCTAGAATTCTAGAGTCACAGGGTTCTGCACTGCTAGAATTCTAGAATCACAGGGTTCTACACAGCCTAGAATTCTAGAATCACAGGGTTCTACACAGCTAGAATTCTAGAATCACAGGGTTCCGCACAGCCTAGAATTCTAGAATCACAGGGTTCTGCACAGCCTAGAATTTTAGAATCACAGGGTTCCGCACAGCTAGAATTCTAGAATCACAGGCTCCTAGGGTTGCAAGGACACTTTGGAGTGTCTACCTCAGCTTCTCATGAAGTGTGGGAATTCCGAGGCCGTGGCGGAGGAAGTGTTTTCCAGCTTCAGTGCTTTCGGTGCTTCTGGTGACAGCGCTCACTGCCTCTGCTTGCTATACCGGGACCAGCTGATGGAACAGACAGGGAGGGACTTTTTATCTGGCCATTGGCCATTGCCACGCACTTTGTGTACCCCGTTTTGTGTAATTCTGACTACAACCTTGTGGGCTCTAGGCAGGTCATTGCTGTTTTGCAGGTGGGGTTGTTGAGGCCACAGGAGATGAAATAAGCTGCTGTGCCCCAGCCATTGAGTGCTGATAGGACCAGGAGTGCCACTTGGCGTGGCCAACCCCAGACCCTGGGCTTGTTACCTCTAAGCTACATTCTAGAGCAGACTTTTTGCCCACACAAGCCTTAAATGTGGGCTGGGGACAGTGGCTCACACCTGTAATCCCAGCACTTTGGGAGGACAAGGTGGGCAGATCACCTGAGGCCAGGGGTTCGAGACCAGCCTGGCCAACATGGTGAAACCCTGTCTCTACTGAAAATACAAAAATTAGCCAGGCGTGGTGGTGCATGCCTATAGTCCCAGCTACTCGGGAGGCTGAGGCACAAGAATTGCTTGAACCTGGGAGGCAGAGGTTGCAGTGAGCCAAGATTGCGCCATTGCACTCTAGCCTGGGCAACAGAGCAAGACTCCATCTCGAAAAAAACGAAAAACAAACCTTAAATGTATTTTTGAGGCTGTGTTTAAAAATGGGGAGATTTTACACAAAATATCCAGATTTCTGGATTCTCTTGAAGAATCAGAAGATCTGACAATACTGAGCCTCACATTCCTGCACATGCAGCAGTGTCGCTGGAGCCACTGCCTCCATTAGTTAGGGTTTACCGCAGACCCCGCCCCTCCCTGTTGTCCCTGTCTCCAGACCTCAGAGTCAGTTGCCATTGATCGTGTGCTGTTTGTTGTTTTTTTCAAAGTAGAGAAGTACTTCTTCATGCTGTGTCTCTATCAAAAATGGGCAAGTGAAAGATGTTTCAATAAATAACAGGATTTTCTTTTTAGTAACAAAAAATTTCTAGTGTGTTTCTCATATAAATAAGATGCGTCCTGTATGTAGTCAGGGTTCCTCAGAGAAGCCTGAAGCTACAGGATATAGATATGTAGAGAGATTGACTGTGGAGGCTTGGCGAGTCCAAAATCTGCAGGGCAGGGCTGGCAGGCTGGGGACTCAGGAATGCGCTGCAGCAGAGTCCTAAGGCAGTGTGCTGGTGAGATTCTTGCTCAGGGAAGGTCAGTCTTTGTTCTAGTAAAGCCTGCAACTGGTTGGATGCGGTCCACCTACATTGCGGAAGGGAATGTACTCTCCTCCTAGTTCACCGATTTAAATGTTAATCTCATCCAAAAACACCTTCACAGAAACATTCAGAATAATGTTTGACCACATATCTGGGCACCGTGGCCCAGCCAAGTGGACATATTAAGTTAACCCTTGTAGTCCCTTTTTAAACTTACACCCATTGCAACTTAGGTCGCTGCTATGGAGCAAACCACAGAACCTGGTCTCTTAACGCATTTACCCGGGCTGACCCGTTAGGCCTTTGAGTCACCAACACCTCACTAGAGAACAAGCATAATGAAGAAGCTCTGCTGTAATTCGTTAATGTTAACACTTTTTTCTTTAAAGATGTCTCATGCTGAGCTTGGTGGCACACGCCTGTAATCCCAGCACTTTGGGAGGCTGAGGTGAGAGGATGGCTTGAGCCCAGAGGTTCGAGACCAGCCTGGGCAACATAGTAAGATTCCGTCTCTACAAAAAAGAAAAAAAATAGTAGTCTCATAATTATCAAAACCACTATTCCAGATCATGGATAATAATAGTCAGAACAGGTATATTGTTGAAAAAGGAAAAACAAAAAACAAAAAGCAGAAGCAGTCGCTTTCAGCTTTGTAATACTGCAGCAAATGTCATAGTGGACAAGGGTTTGTTTAAAGTAGATTAGTGGGGTCTCTGCTGATGGGGGTTCTGGGTGTTTAAAAACCAGAGAAAGGAACTGGCGGTTTTAGGGACTAGGTCCCAGCTTCTCAGGACAGCCCGAGGACCCTCGAAGAGCTGCCATCACCGTGCTCTCCTCGGCTGTGGTTCACTGCTGGTGACGTCCACCCTGCACTGCAGGACACGGGCACAGGCTGAGCGGTGCCCACCAAGGAGGCAGGAGCAGTGGGTGGAGGCGCCGGGGCAGACTGTCCCTCTCCTGGAAATGGAGTGATTTACATTTGGCATCTGTTTGGACCTGAGAGTGGGAATTGGCTTTGTAATTTCTTCTGTCATGCCGCTCTCAGAAAATTAAGCTGTTTACCCGACAGACTATGGAAGGTTAATGGCTCTTCTGGGAAAGGTCAAGTGGTCATTTGCAGGGAGGCTGTGCTGAATAATCGGAAACGGCAGAAGAATACAGCATAAAATCGCATCTGACTCCTCCTCCCGGGCTTCCCCCTTTCTTTGCAGCATCCATGAGTTCCTCTTTGTGGCTAGAACATTCACATCCTAAGTGGGGCTGCTGTTGGCTAGGTTAAACCAGTAACCAGTAACAGGGAAAATACATCGCATCTCTAGTGTGTGGAGATTACCGGGCCTTCATATTAAAAAAAATTTTTAAGTGCTTATATTTGCTGTGTCTCTAAAAAATGTTCTCAGGTAACAGTTGGCCTCAAGATGCCTTTTTGTTTTTCTGAATGAATAAGGAATAAAGAAAAATTCTGGGCACTATAAAATCAAGCCCAGATTCAGTTTTTAAAAAAATAAATGTTAAAGTTTCTCATTTTGATTTCTGGAAGTTCGTGTTCTCCTTAGACTCTAAAGATTAGCATGCAGAGACAAGGTTTTGATTGTGTATTTTAAGTTGCACGTTCAGTTTTTTTAAAATCCCATCCAGGACTAAATTTAAACATAAGAAAATCCAGGTTTCTTTTGCTTTAGAAGAGGCTGCGTTCCGCGAGGCCAGCAGAAGTGGCGCCGCGTGGGTCCCCTTAGGAGGTTTTGCCAGATGATGGGAGGTGCTTGCTCCCGTCCACCCAACCTCCAGCTCCTCCAGCTGGCCCCAGGGTAGCTGAGGGACAGGGGTCTGGGCCCAGAAGCCCCCAGAATCCTCAGCTCCAAATAGAGCTGTACCTGTCGCAGTGGAGTGGTTTTGTTGATTTCAGGTTTTCCTTTGTTGCTGGGTAAGCATTTCCTGTGTGGGGTACGTTCTTTCCTCTGTCCTGGCTTACTTCCACACATCACTTCCTTACCCACCTCGATGCCCTCCTTCTCCTGGCACAAGTAGGCAGGAGGGGACGAGGGTCGTGGCCTTCAAGGGCCTGCACAGGGCCTTGCCTGTGGTGGCATGGCCACCCTGGTCCTCAGCAGGGTGCTCAGCGGATTCCAAGGTGCTCCCTAGACCTGGACCTGCCCTTCACTTCCTTTTAGCTTAGGTCTCAGCTTTCCATGCCTCTCCTGCCTCCCTGAACCCAGCCTGTCCCCCACCCTGTTCAAGCAGACTGCCCCCACCTGGCTCCTGCCCTTTAAAGTTTGTCTGTGGGCTTCTTTGCTTCCCCACCAGACTGTGAGTCCCTGGGGAGCAGGCCTGGGGCTGGGAGTGTCCCCGAGTTCTGCAAAGGGCTGTGGAGCATCTGGGGTTGTTAATGCCAAGGGGAACCACGGTAACCTGGGCCATTTGCAGCACCAGCCAGTGCAGGCCTCAGGACCTGGTGTCCCCTCACCATTTCCTGGGAACTCTGGACCCCACTAAGGAAATCATCAGACCAAAGTAGCTGATTGTCCAACTGGGAAAAAGAAAAGGTAGTACCTGTTTAGGCCATGTAAATGCAAAATATAGATTTGAAGTCTGCGTTTAAGACATGAACTTAGAGATTTCTAAGCCTGTTTTGGGGGGTCACTCTAAAAGGGAGGGCATTTGCAGGTCCCCCCTCTGTGAGCATTCACAGCATCCCAGCCAGCCTGTGTCCCTGTGCCGTGACCCCAGAGCACAGAGCCTTGGAGGCTGTGGAACAGGCCTGGGGTTCACGTGGAGAGTCCCAAGCCCACGTCACGACAGGAGATGCCCACACCTTCAACAGACTCCAAGCTCCAAAGCTGCCTAACAGGGGAGTGGCAGGGGACCAGCCGTGGCAAGGCCCGGGTTTGGCTGAAGCCCGTACCTGCAGCCCAGCTTGTAAATTTAGCCGGGAAGCATCTGAGGCAGGCAGTGGAGGACGCACAGGGGTGAGCGGTTCATCCCACAGGTGTGGCTGGGTGACTCCTACAGCTTCAAGGCATCAGGTGGGGCAGAAAGGGACAGGCAGGGTCCCCAGGAGTGGTGGAGCCCCGGGGCAGCTCCCAAGGAGCTCAGTTCTCACACCCCAGGTGGTCACAGAACACATTTCAACCCCCTAAACTGAACAGGGCTGTGTTCATTTTTTCCTTCCCCCAGCTCATATCTTATTGCCTGTGTCAGCCTGGGTGAGCAGTTATTTATAATAATACTCTCCTATCTCATCTGGGCAGTTTCTGCCTGCAAGGTACCGAGTTAATAACTTTGCATGCATTATTTTGTTCAAGCTTCACAGCAATCTGTGAGGTAGGTATTGTTTGTTGTTCATTTTGCCCATTTTACAGATCAGGAAACTAAGGCCCACAGGCGTAAGCAACCCAAAGTCACACCATTAGAAGGCCGCGAGATCTGAACGCTCAAGTCAGCATGCCCTCTTCTTCCCTCTTGTTTTCTGCATACGTGCTTTCTCCATGTCTCCCAAATCCTAGGGCATGGCAGGAGGAGACGGAAACTGATGTGATGGTGGATGGCAAAACATTTTAGTGGTTCCAAGAATCAAGCCCCCTTGTGTATTCTTGGGTTTCAATGAACTGCGTCTTCAGAGCAGCGCAGGTTAAACCACTTTCTCCCCTCATTGTAGTCAATTGGCTTTGTTCAGCCAGAGCAAACTGGCCCACCACGTGTCTGGACTGTGGGTGCCTTGAGGCTCAGTGACGCCATCATGGGGTGTAGGGTAGGCCAGGCCGGGCTGCAGCCAGCCACCAAGCCAGCACTGGGCTCAAAGAGCCGTGAGGCCATTTTGAGAAAGGAATGCTCACTCGTGCAGAGCCTGTCTCCACCTCCACGAGACAGGGGAAGAAACAGTTGTCTTCTCATAAAAGCATCTGGCACCCATGAAACCTGGCATCTCGCTTGACCTCCAGCTAATAGGGGATGCAGCAGGGTGCTATGGAACTAATGGAGTTCTCTTCTTCAGCCAGCAATTAGGGGTTAATTATTAGCAATTAGGGGTTCGCCACATACCCTGTGGACCTGCTGTTCCTTCCCAGGACACAGGTCACTTGTCATTCTCTGTGTTAGCAACTGAAACCATCTGCCCTCTGGGTCCCCTGTTAATCATTGCAGCAGGGTCCCCACGAGTCTGACAGCAGGGGCACGTTCTGTGTGACCCATGGCATCCCTGGAGCTGCTGGTTGCTGCACTCTCCCCACTGGGTGTGGCGGCCTGCCACCCGGCCCTGTGGTGCT
This sequence comes from Hylobates moloch, assembly GCF_009828535.3. NCBI lineage: Eukaryota > Metazoa > Chordata > Mammalia > Primates > Hylobatidae > Hylobates > Hylobates moloch. Next base: position 8,969,919 of record NW_026652278.1, on the reverse strand, counting down.
GGTCCCCTGCGGTCATTCTCAGCGTAGCGCCTGGACTGCCCCTCAGCCCGGCTTGGCTCTGCAGCCAGCGGGACAGGCCCGGTGCTCAGCTCCCAATGCTTAGCATCCTGCAGTCAGCTCCCCGTGCTCAGCTCCTCATGCTCAGCTTCCCGTGCTCAGCATCCCGTGCTCCGTTCTGCTCTCTCCTAGGCGTTACTACAAGGAGACCTCTGGCCTGATGCTGGACGTTGGTCCCTACATGAAGGCGCTTGAGGTACCAGCCCTGGTTCTGTCCCAAGCTCTCTTCAGACCTCAGGGCACCTGGGACTTTTTGGGTCTTTGTTGAGAAGAGGCTGTGCTTAATTAACGTACAAATGGCCTTTTGTGTTTCCACAAAGGCTGCCTTCCTATTCTGGGCTCCCCTGGCCGGGCCCTCGGGCCCTCAGCTGTCCTCCTCCCTCCCCTTCTCTCCCTTCTCGTCCTCCCCATCCTCCAGTGGGCGCAGCCCCCCTGCCCACCGTGGACCCTGCCGCTCTCCCAGCTGCTCTCTGCCACGCTCCTCTCGGGCTTGTGGCTTCTGTATCAGTGCTGACCACCGGTCTTATTCCTGACCCTGGGCATCTGCAGCACCTCAAGCTTGACAGGTCCTCACTGGCCTCCTTCCTGACTTCCCCTTCAGTTTCCAAGGCCATCTGTGGCCAGGCCTCCAGGTGGGGCTCCCCTGGGTCCACTCTGGCCCAGGTCCCATTAGCTGCCCCAGGTCAGCCTCACATCTCATCCCATCCTCACAGCTGCAGCAGCTCCTGCCTGCCTGCCGTCAGGTGGGAAGGAGAGGCAGACGAGCAGAGGCCCAGGAGGCCTGTGATGAGCTGGGAGTGGGCAGGGGAGAAGAGGGCGAGAAGGGATGAGAGGACGGAATTGCAGGCGAGTGAGCAGAGCACTGCTCTGCTGGCCCTTGGGAGCCCTGTAGTTTTGGCATCTCTTGGATGCCTTCTGCTGTGGGTAAGGCCTTTGAGCAGATGGCAGGGTGCCTGGTTCTAGGTAACCTGAGCGACCTGGGCAGCCCTTTCTGGACTTGTGAGGCTCCTGCCTGTGAGATGAGTTCTCAGGCCACAGCATCCTGCTTCTTCAAGGGCCTTGACTCTTGGGGACACATTTGGGACAGGGTTTCCGTGGCTGGGCATACACCTGTTCCTTGATCCCAAACTCATGCCATGTCCCTCTCTCTTTTCCCAGTATGCCTGTGGCATCAAAGCCGAGGTGGTGGGGAAGCCTTCTCCTGAGTTTTTCAAGTCTGCCCTGCAAGCGATAGGAGTGGAAGCCCACCAGGTAGGTTGGCGCCTTGTGAAGCGGGTCGGGGGAGGCAGCCCCGTCAGGGAGGCCCTGGAGCTTGGAATGGATTGCAGGACTCAGGCAGCCTGTGGGGTTGGCCGGGCAGCCAAGCGTGGGCTCCCTGTGAGAGCTGACCTGGCTGGGAAGGAGGAGGAAGACAGCAAACGAAATCCACTGAATAGTTTCAACCGTGAAGTTACTTTCAGTGTGAAAGCAAGAAGCAGAAATGCCTATGGCTTTTCCTGAGTTTTTGCTGCTTCTCTGAAAGGATAAGAATTGACAAGTCCTATCAGTGTGTTAATATATCTCACTGGCAAGACAGTGTAACAGCAAGATTACAGCAATATGGAAGAAATAATAAAGTCACTCATTTTGCGACCTTTATATTTTGACTATTTTGGGATAGATTGCCTTTCAAACTTCCGAATTTTAGAAAGGAAGAAGAATAGGTTAGGATTTTATTGTCTACACCTACCCCACCCCCACCCTAAGTGAGTCTGGCTTCGTCCTCCAGTGGGTTTTTTTTTCTTTGTCTTTTTTTTTTTTTTTTTGAGTCAGTGTCTCCATTTGTCACCCAGGCTGGAGTGCAGTGGCACTATCTCAGCTCACTGCAACCTCCACCTCCTGGGTTCAAGCAATTCTCCTGCCTCAGCCTCCTGATGAGCTGGGACTACAGGTGCGCGCCACCACGCCAGCTAATTTTTTATTTTTAGTAGAGACGGTTTCACTATGTTGGCCAGGCTGGTCTCAAATTCCTGACCTCAGGTGATCTGCCCACCTTGGCCTCTCAAAGTGCTGGGATTACAGGTATGAGCCACCATGCCCAGCCCCGGCTAACTTTTGTATTTTCCATAGAGATGGGGTTTTGCCATGTTGCCCAGGCTGGTCTTGAACTCCTAGCTCAAGCCATCCTCCTGCCTTGGCCTCCCAAAGTGCTGGGATTACAGGCATGAGCCACCACACACAGCCCCTCCAGCAGGTTTTCTGAAAGATTGTAAGGAATAGTGGGCAGCCGGCATGGTGGCTCACACCTGTAGTCCCAACACTTTGGGAGGCTGAGGCGGGTGGATCACTTGAGGTCAGGAATTTGAGACCAGCCTGGCCAACATGATGAAACCCCATCTCTACTAAAAATACAGAAAAACAAAAAAAAATTAGCTGGGCGAGGTGGTGCATGCCTGGTAATCCCAGCTACTTGGGAAGCTGAGGGATGAGAATTGCTTGAACCTGGGGGGCAGAAGTTGCAGTGAGCCGAGATCACGCCACTGCACTCCACCTGGGTGATAGAGCGAGACTCCTCAAAAAAAAAAAAAAAAGGAAAAAAGAAACAGAGTCCACAGCTGCCCCAGGCTATCCTGCTGCCTCCTCGGAAGTGGGCAGCAGAAGCATGGGTTGGGGGGTCCCCCAGGTGTCAAGCCGGGTGCATGTTTCCCCTGTGTGTATTTCGGTCCAGAACACTGGTGCCTCAAGGTGCTTTGAGAAAGATGGCCCAAAGCTGCCGAAGTCTAGACACTGCACCTGCACGTGCCCTGAGATCCATAGAGATGTCAAAAGACGCAGGCTCTCTGGAGTCCCCAGAAAACACCTGGGAAATGTCACGTTAGTCTGTTAGAGAAGGAAAGGTTTGTGTTCTGAATGAGTGAGAACTGCAGCAATAAATAACCTGGCTTTTTACTACCTTGCTTCATAGGGCAGAGTTTTGTTTTTTATTATGAGAGATTTCAAACATACAGAAAAGTAGAGAGAATGATACAGACCCCCATTATATCCATCACCCAGCTTCAGTGGTTAAGATTTTGCCACATTCCTTTCTTCTATCCTCTTTTTTTCGTTTTAAAAAATTTACTGGCTGGGTGTGGTGGCCCACGCCTGTAATCCCAGGACTTTGGGAGGCCGAGGCAGGTGGATCACCTGAGGTCAAGAGTTCAAGACCAGCCTAGCCAACATGGTGAAACCCCGTCTCTAATAAAATATAAAAATTAGCTGGGTGTGGTGGTATGCACCTGTAATCCCAGCTACTCAGGAGGCTGAAGCAGAATTGCTTGAGCCCAAGAGGTGGAGGTTGCAGTGAGCCAAAACTGCACCACTGCATTCCAGCCTGGGCGACAGAGTGAGACTCCATTTCCAAGTAATAATAATAATAATATAATAAATTTACTTAATTTTTGCTGTCATATTTTAAAGCGAATCTCAATTGTATCCTTTCATATTGTAGCATGACTTTAAAAAAATCGTGATTTTTAGATATAACTACAATACATTAAAACTCCTAACATGGCCAACAGGCATACAAAAAGATACTCAATATCATCATTCATCAGGAAATGCAGATCAAAACCCCAATGAGATACCACTTCACACTAAGATGACTGTATAGTTAAAAAAAAAAAAATAGGAAATAACAAGTGTTGGCAAGGATGCAGAGAAATTGGAACCCTTCTCTATTGCTGGTAGGAAGGTGCAATGACAGTGTTGCCACAGTCAGCCACTTGGTGGTTCCTCAAAGTTAAACATAGAATTTGCCATATGACTCAGCAACCCATTTCCAGGTCTACACCCAGAAGAACTGAAACAGGTGTTCAAACAAAAACTTGTACAAAAATATCCATAGCAGCTCCATACACAATAGCCAAAAGATAGAAAAAACCAAGATACCTGCCCATCAACTGATAAAGGATAACCAAATGTGGTATGTCCGTACAGTGGAATATTATTCAGCCATAAAGAGGAATGAAGTTCTGACACATGCCACAGTGTAGATGAACCTTGGTAGCATTATGCTAAGTGAAGGAAGTCAAACACAAAGGACATATATCATATCCTTCCATGTATAGCAAATGTCTAGAATAGGCAAATCCATAGAGATGAAAAGCAGATTAGTGGTTGTCAGGGGCACAGGGGAATGGGGAATGCTGCTTCAGGGTACGAGGTCTCCTTTTGGAGTGATACAAATATTCTGGAACTGGGCCGGGCGTGGTGGCTCACACCTGTAATCCCAGCACTTTGGGAGGCTGAGGAGGGTGAATCACTTGAGGTCAGGAGTTCGAGACCAGCCTGGCCAACATGGTGAAATCCTGTCTCTACTAAAAATACAAACATTAGCCAGGCGTGGTGGTGTGCGCCTATAATCCCAGCCACTTGGGAGGCTGAGGCGGGAGAATTGCTTGAACCCAGGTGGTGGAGATTGCAGTGAGCTGAGATCGTGCCACTGCACTCCAGCCTGGGCGACAGAGCCAGACTCTGTCTAAAAAAAAAGAAGAAAAACAAATATTCTAGAACTGGACAGTGATGATGGTTGCACAACGTTCTGAATGTGCTCAATGCCAGTGAATTGAATACTGTGGTCACAGTCATAAATTTAATGTGTATTTTACCACAATAAAAATTTTAAAACCACCTAAAAAATTAACAGTGATTTTTATTAGTATTATTTAATACCAACCCATATTTAAATTTCCTTGACTGTCTCAGAAATGCTCTTTTACCACTGATCTGTTGGAATCCAATCTGAAGAAGCTCCGTGACTTGTGTGTGGTTTTTATGTTTCCTAAGCCTCTCTTTTTAGCCCTCCATCAGGGAACATTTGAAATATCTATGTCAGTAGAGAGGGCAGCTCAGGGAACTCCTAGGTACCCATCACTGTGCTTTAATAATTATCAACTAATAACCACTTTAAAATTGTTTTCAACTTTTCATTTTGAAGTAACTTGACACTCACAAAAAGTTGCAAACACAGTACAAAACGTTCACATGTGCCCTTCACCAGCTTCCCCATCGTCATCAAACGATGATGAAACCAGGAAATCAACACAGGCACAAGGCGGTTAGCTAACCTAGAGACCTTATTCAGACACCACCAGTCATCCCACTCATGGCTTTCTGGGCACACGTTGCATGTAGCAGTCATGTCCATAGTGTCCTTTATCTGTGAACTCTGATAACCTGTTGAGGTGTCTTCCAGAGTTCTCCACTGTCGTTACTATTTGTCCCTTTTAATAAGTATCTTTTTTTAAATTATTTATTTATTTTTTGAGATGGAGTCTTGCTCTGTCACCCAGACTGGAGTGCAGTGACGCTATCTCTGCTCACTGCAAGCTCCGCCTCCCGGGTTCACGCCATTCTCCTGCCTCAGCCACCCGAGTAGCTGGGACTACAGTTGCCCGCCACCACACCTGTGTAATTTTTGTTTTTGTATTTTTAGTAGAGATGGGGCTTCACCGTGTTAGCCAGGATGGTCTCGTTCTCCTGACCTCGTGATCTGCCCGCTTCATCTCCCAAAGTGCTGGGATTACAAACGTGAGCCACCGCACCCGGCTTTTTTTTTTTTTTTTTTTGAGCAGGAGTCTCATTCTGTCACCCAGGCTGGAGTGCAATAGCGCCATCTCGGCTCACTGCAACCTCCACCTCCCAGGTTCAAGTGATTCTCCTGCCTCAGCCTTCTGAGTAGCTGGGATTACAGGCGCCCGCCACCAAGCCCTGCTAATTTTTGTATTTTTAGTAGAGACAGGGTTTCTCCGTGTTGGCCAGGCTTGTCTTGAACTCCTGACGTCAGGTGATCTGCCTGCCTCGGCCTCCCAAAGTGCTGGGATTACAGGCATGAGCCACTGGGCGTCTGGCCTTCATTGGTGTATTTTATGTGTGGCCCAAGACATTTCTTCTTCCAGTATGGCCCAGGGAAGGCAAAAGATCGGACACCCCTGCTGTAGAGGTTTATGATCAAAATAGTGTATTTAAAGCTGCTGGGAATAATTCTTTTTTGTGGGTGGTATTCCCCCAAGTGGACGCTCTTTGAATTCATTTTCATTTTGATGTTTAGGGAATTGGCTTAACGTTTACATTTGTTTTGTAGTTATGTAAAATATTTATATGGTTCTAAAATCCACAAAGCAAGACATATTCAAGGAAGTCTAACTCCTGTTCTTTTCCTTCTATTTCATTTTTACCTGTCTCTTGTAGTTAGCCATGTTTATAAATATTATAGCTATAAATATTTTATAAGTATTATAGCTTACTTTTTTATTTGAAAAAATAAGCAACTACGTATATATTTGTATTCCCCTCATAGGTTGAATTTAAGAGAGAATAAATTCTCAAAATAATTTGTTTTATATAGAGAGAGAAAGGCTAATGCTTTAATCTGAGTTTAAAAATCAGTATTTAAAAGTTTATAAGTAGGCCGGGCATGGTGGCTCATGCCTGTAATCCCAGCACTTTAGGAGGCCAGGGAGGGTGGATCACATGAGGTCAGGAGTTCGAGACCAGCCTGGGCAACATGGAGAAACCCCATCTCTACTACAAATACAAAAATTAGCTGGGCATGGCAGCAGGTGCCTGTAATCCCAGCTACTCAGGAGGCTGAGGCGGGAGAATCGCTTGAACCCAGGAGGCAGAGGTTACAGTGAGCCGAGATCGGGCCACTGCCCTCCAGCCTGGGTGACAGAGTGAGACTCCATCTCAAAAAATAATATAAGTGGTATGATCACAACCATATCAAACAGCCCCCTTACCCCGACCCAAAACCCAAACAAAAACAAAACCCTGCCACTGCCTGGAAAATAAGACCTGGCCGGGCGCAGTGGCTCACGCCTGGAATCCCAGCACTTTGGGAGGCCGAGGTGGGCAGATCAGTAGAGCCCAGAAGTTTGAGACCAGCCTGGGCAACACAGCAAAACCCCATCTCTACAAAAAAATGCAAAAAAATAGGCAGATGCGGTGGCATGTGCCAGTGGTTCCAGCTACTTGGGGGGCTGAGGTGGGCAGATTGCTTGAGCCCAGGAGGTTGAGGTTGCAGCGAGCTGAGATTGCACCACCGCACTCCAGCCTGGGCAACAGAGCGAGACCCTGTCTCAAAAAAAAAAAAAAAAAAATAGGAAAGCAAGAAGGAAGGAAGGAAAGAAGGAAGGAAGGAGGGAAGGAGAAGGGGAAGGGAAGAGAGGGGAGGAGACGAGACTGGCTGTCCAGATGGCATTGCTGGTGATATTTGGATGGTCCGACTTGGGTGATCTCCCTGCCTTTTTCTTTTAGCATTTTCAGTTATTTTCACAGTCAGCTTCCTTCACATTTCGAATGAGATACAGCCCACCTCACTGCCGAAAGAAGACCCCTCGTGAGGGTCTGGTGAATCTGGGTTTGTGGTTTTCGGATGCTGGGGCAGTGTGTCCAGGAGGGAGCGGGGCTGTGGATTCCTGGTGGGTCACCGTGGCTGCTTGAGGTTTTGGTCACTGCCGCTGCCATCCACCCTGAGCATCTGTGGCCCTGGAGAGCGAAAGACTTGTTTCCTCTGGTGGCTCCGAGCATATGTGGCAAAGCTGTGTCTTATTTACCTCCCACATCGTCGTCCTCTCCCACCCTCATGTGACGTTTTTGCCTGTCCCCTTGACAGTGGGGCAGCAGCTGCATGTTCCGAACGTCCCCACCCTGCCGTTTTCCTAAAATGGTCACTAACGTTATTTGACTCTCAGGATGTGTAGACATTTTAAAGCAGTATTTCAAGGTAAGGCCATTTCAAATGAACTGTGTCTTATGCACAGGGTAATAATTCTCTGTTCCTGGCTTTTTTATTTTTAATGAAAAATGCCTGCGAGGACCTCTCTTGCTGCTGAAGTGCCAGGCTGTGGCAAACCTTAAATTTTTCCAGCTGCTTTAATCAATAAAGTTATCACCAGTCATTTCCCTTGACCACTGCTGCTTCCCGAGACCCTGACCTGCTTCCTGCTGCTGAGTTTTCAGTCTGCACTCAGAATAGATATAACTCCCCAAATCCAATTTTCATTTTAACCTTTCCTCAGTGGCCTAGAAATCACAGATTGCTGGTATTACGCTAATAGATTGGAAATTCAAACCTCTTAGAGGCAACCTGGCCCTTTCTAGGATTCAGTAATAAGGCAAAGAATAACATACCTTAAAGGTTACTTCTAGAAATATCTAATTCTCACGGTTTAAGCTTCTGAATCAGTGGATGGTTTTATAGCTTCATATGAACGCCCAAGTGATGTGAAGGTTTTGGCAGTTTTCCATCATCATAAGAAGTTCTGTGGGATGCAAATCATGCAGGTTTAGTGGAGATTGAGACTGTTCAAACCAGTGCACTTAGTTATATGTGGCAGCCAAGGAGCCTGGTCTGGAGGGGCCCGTTCCACAGGTGAGGAGCCTGAGGCTTAGAGATGAAACACCTTGTCATAGGTGCTTTGCATTCCCACCATGAGGTTAAGACAGGATTTCTCAGGCTGGGTGCAGTGGCTCACACCTGTAAACCCAGCACTTTGGGAGGCCGAGGTGGGTCGATCACCAGCCCAGGAGTTCGAGACCAGCCTGGATAACATGGTGAAACCCTGTCTCTACAAAAAATACAAAAGTTAACTGGGCATGGTGGTTGGCACATGCCTGTGGTCCCAGCTGCTCAGGAAGCTGACGCACGAGAGTCGCTTGAATCTGGGAGGCGGGGGTTGCAGTGAGCTGAGATAGCACCACTGTACTCCAGGCTGGACAAGAGAGTAAGACCTTCTCTCAAAAGAAACCGACAAACCCCCCCAGATTTCTCAACCTCGACACTTGACATTTTTGGACTGGGTCATTTTGTGGTGAGGGGATGTCCTATGTGTTGTAGGTGCTAAACAGCATCCCACTGTCCACCCACTACGTGGGACCACCCCCTTCCCAAGCTGTGAAACCAAAATTGTCTCTAGACGTTGTCAGATGTGCCCTGGGGAGAACCACATTATTAAGAGAACGGTTACAGAGAACTCTAGTACTGAACCCAAGATTACTTTGCTAATGAGGAGTGAAGCCAGGCACCAAACCATCGTCTTCCAGCCCCATCCAGTGCTCTTTGCCATAGCCCAGCTCTCAGGGAGGGCCAACAGTGCAGCAGAATTTCTTAAGAGAGGTGGGGGGGTAGGGAGGATTTCAGGTGGGGGGGTAAGGAAGATTTCAGGTTGGGGGGGTAGGGAGGATTTCAGGTGAGGGGGATAGGGAGGATTTCAGGTGGGAGGATAGGCAGGATTTCAGGTTGCAGGAGTTGGAAGGATTTCAGGTGAGGGGGGTAGGCAGGATTTCAGGTTGCGGGGGTAGGGAGGATTTCAGGTGGGGAGGTAGAGAGGATAGCAGGTGGAGGGGTAGACAGGATTTCAGGTGGGGGTGTAGGAAGGATTTCAGGTGGGGGGTAGACAGGATTTCAGGTGAGGGGGGTAGGGAGGATTTCAGGTGGGGGGGTGGGGGGCAGGGAGGATTTCAGGTCGGGGGGGTGGGGGTAGACAGGATTTCAGGTGGGGGGGGCTAGGATTTCAGGTGAGGGGGGTAGGGAGGATTTCAGGTGGGGGAGGTAGGGAGGATTTCAGATGGGGGGGTTGGGAGGATTTCAGGTGAGGAGGTAGGCAGGATTTCAGGTCAAGGGGGTAGACAGGATTTGAAGTGAGGGGGGTAGGGAGGATTTCAGGTGGGGGGGGTAGGGAGGATTTCAGGTGGGGGAGTAGACAGAATTTCAGGTGGGGAGGGTAGGCATGAGGCTGCGGTGATCCTCATGGCTCGCGCCCTCAGAACTGCCTGTGAAAAATGGGGGTGAGGTTTGCAGGCTTATCCAGAAGCCTAGCCATATAAACTGGAGGGTGCCCTACCATTTCATTCCCTGATTCTCAGGGCATCAGTCCTAACTATAGGGGTCTGGGGACAGTCTGTACCCCTAGGGGGAGGCTGGTGAGTGGGGAGTGCATGTCTGTCCACATGGGGGCCACTCCGGGCCAGTTCTTTCTGCTGCGGCCTCCCTCCCCCATGGGTGTTTCCACTGAGGCCTCCCCGCAAACTCTGTTGGCTGAGCCCCGCCTCCCGGCCCTGGGCATTTTCTTTGGATTGTCAGTGTGGGGATCACCCTGCTCAACTCCTGACTGGGAGCAGGCTGGCCTGCTGGGCTGTGCCCACTTCCAGCACTGAAAGAATGGGCCCAGGAGGGGATCAGCCCTCCTGCAGCCCTGGTTTGAATTGGAAACTGTCCACCGATGCCTGGCACCTGGCACCTAGCCCTGCAGCTGTGGGTCTGAAACTGACGGGAGTTGCAGGAGCTTCCGGCCCTGGCTTTGTCTTTGTGATGTGTCCTAGTCATAAGGTGCTCTGAGACCTCATGGCTTAGTTTTCCTTCGGAATTTTTCTCCCTTGGAGGCTTTTTTTTTTTTTAGTGGATTTTATTTTCTTCTCAAAACACAAGTATTTAAAATATCTATGAAGCAACTCATGCTCATTAAAGGAGCTAAGAAAAATTCAGAAAAGTACAAGAAGAAAAGAAACCACTCATCATTTCACCAGCCTAGAATAACACAGATCATGCTCGATCTTGCCAATTTTTGGTGGCTATATATACATTTTTAACACAAAATTGGGATAATCTTGTATCTGCTGTTTAAAATCTGAGTTTTCCCCCTTAATATCCTATTGGGAACAATTTTTTTTAACTTACATTTTAGGTTCAGGGATACGTGTACAGGTTTGTGATACAGGTACATTGTGTGTCTTGGGGGTTTGCTGTGCAGATTATTTCATCTTCCAGGTCATAAGCCTAGTACCTGTTGGGGTAGTTTTTCAATCCTCACCCTCCTCCCACCCTCCACCCTCAGGTAGGCCCTGGTGTCTGTTGTTGCCCTGTGTCCATGTGTATTCAGTATTTAGCCCCCACTTATAAGTGAGAACATGCAGTATTTGGTTTTCTGTTCCTGTGTTAGTTTGCTTAGGATAATGGCCTCCAGTTCCATCCCTGTTGCTGCGAACGACATGACCTTGTTCTTTTTTAGGGGACAGCTTTCTTTGTGCTTATTGAAGCACTTTAACAAACCAGTTTTCACGGCTGCATACTGTTCCACTGTTGAGACTCCCGTCATGTTCTTGACCATTCCCTATTGATGGAGATGAGGCTGCTTCCAATTTCGCTCTTGTGCATAACCCTGATGAACACATCTTGTATGTACATCCTCTTGTACATTTCTAATTATTTGCTCCAAATCCTAGTGATGTGCCTGGGAGGCTGTGATGCATGTTGCTTATTTCTGTTTCAGAAACGTGTGTCCGTTCACCTTCCCCACCTGCTGCGTATACAGATGCTTGTTTCCCCACATCCTTACCAACACCATGATTTCTGGCTTTTTTTTTTTTAAAGTGGTCTTTGAGTTTTGCTGTTAGTCTTGTTCCTTATGAAGGTGTCCAACCACAGTGGCAGTCACTCAGCATCGCACTGTCTCCAGGTCTCTATGGGACCACAGTGGCAATCACTCAGCATCGCACTGTCTCCAGGTCTCTATGGGGCCACAGTGGCAATCACTCAGCATCGCACTGTCTCCAGGTCTCTGTGGGAGCCTGAGTTCCTTTGGGGCCTGGATCCAGGGCTCATCCTAGAGTGAGCCGTCATCTCAAGGCATCTCCCTGGGGGATATGTGCCCCTCGGGGCTGCAGTTACAGACACTGAGCTCGCTCCACCTTCACCACCCAGCCCTGCTGCTTCCCACCCTAATCCTCCTGGCAGAGCCCCGGGATAAGGAAAATATTTATGAAGAGGAGACCAGGGCAGGCAGGCAGATGCGTAAGAGGGAAGATTGACTGCTGTAGCACCGGACCCAGGACACCTCCCTCTGGGACTGTGGTGCGTCCCTCTGGCTTTCTGGATTCTGGGTTCTGGGGGGTCTGACCTTTCATTTTTTTCTCCACCTCACCCCGCACCATGTCGTGTCTGAAAGGAAGCAAAGCCCAGCCCTGGCAGGTGGAGTATTTTTATTTCCCCTGACAGCGCACCTCCTGACCTCTATCTTCTTGCCAGTGATTTTTTAAATCCTAAACGATTTGGCAATAATTGCTCCTCCTTGCGTGATTATTGCCCTTCACCGATAGTAAATCTGGGAATCCCCCAGGGTCCTGAGCGCACTTTGGTATGCGGAGCCCACAAGCTGGCCTGGACAGGCATCGCTGCTCCAGGCAGCTGTGCACCCAGCCGGCCGGCCCTGGCGTCCCTGCCCCCAGCCTCCGCCTCCCTCGCCGACAGCTTCCTGGGGCTCTGCCTGGATGCAGCCTCGCTTTATCCCGCAGAAGCTCCACGCTGTTCCTGCATGAGAACTCGTCCTCCAAGAGACCACGTTCCTCTGGTCCTGTCCCCGTGGGCCACATCCACACATGTCCCAGCCCAGGAAGAACAAGTCTCTGTTCTGGGAGGGAAACCTGTGTGCCGTCTGGTTCTGTGTGTGGGAAGAGCACGCACACAGTTTTATTTTCCCCAGAAGCATGGAGGTGTAGGATGACGTGTAATACTTGGAAGACCCATTCCATTTCCAAGGAACCTTCTAGCAGGATGGCCCCGGAGTCTCTGGCAGCAGTGGACATGGTCCTGAATTGGAGTGCTGTGAATGTTCACCGCTGACCTCACGGTTTGAAGACAATTGCTTGAGAAGGGCAGAGGGGACCCGAATACAGGGGGCTCTGGCCAGCCCTGCTGCCAGATGCCAGCAGCCATGGGGGCTGCCCGGCCAGCCCTGGCTTTTCCCGACCCTTAGAGTGCCCTTTGTGCATGCAGCGGACACTGGTGCTGGTCCCATTCCCGGGAGCACACGGTGCCACTAGCTGTGTCTTGCCTGGCCGGGTGCTGGTTTGATAGACACAAGAACCTCATTTGGATTTGGCAGGATTTTCCCTAACATCAGTCATTCTGGAAAAAACACTTTGAATTTTTACCATATCTGGGTATTTTTACCATATCTGGGTACTTGCCACTAGCTCTATTTACTTCACGTTTCTTAAAATTGATTCATTTTATTACTTAAATAAATGTATTTTAAAAGGAACTTTTGATGACTACTATAAATGGAAAACCAGAATCTCTCACTTACCATAATAGATTAATCTAAAAATAAAGACCACATGATTACATTAAAATGTATGTCCTTGCTCTGCCTGAAGTCAAATAGTATGTCACCCGTGTGCATGACACACTGGGAATCACAGGGGTGGGTGGAGGAAAGATCAGAGAAAATCCGTGGAGAGTGTGAAGTAGAGAGCACCACACCAGGAAAACGTGGCTTTATTTCAGTGCCTCATGTCTCGCGGTGGCTTGCGGCTACCAGTCATTGGTAGAATTCTCAACATTGCGGCCTTCAGCCACCTCCTCTGAGCTCTCTCAGCGCCACCATCCCCCGTGGCTTCTCTGAGGGAGGTCCCTCTGGCCTCTGCTTGACTGTGATACGTGACGAGTCTATGCCGAGTGGCAGAAAAGCTCCGTGTTCAGCTGAAACTACCTCCCTGGCCTCAGGGGGCCTCACTGGCTCTTTGTCCCTTCTCACAGCTAATGGTGATTCCTTGGTTATCTGAAGGCCTGTTTGGGAGACAGTTCCCAGGACAGTTGCTTCAGGCTTATATGTGTGTGCTTTCTGGAATTCATGGCATGGCCTGCCCTGGTGAATGGTGGGGAGACGGGTAGTGAACACATGTGTGGTAGCCCCTGCTGGGTGTGCCCCACCTGTCCTCCATGTCCTACAACCTGGTTGGCTCCTTTTGCTTGTCAGAGCAGAGCTCAGAACCTCACCTCCTCTGGGAAGCCTTTCCTGACCACCCACAAGCCCAGTTGGTCAAGAGGAGGTCAGACCTCACAGCCTCCTGTGCGTTATCCCAGGCCCTGATGATGAGACTGTGGAATTACCTGATTAATGTCTGTCTGTAGCACTTGTCGTGAGCTCCGTAAGTGCTGGGACTGCATCTGTCTGATTCACACTGTGTGTCCACTGCCTGGCCTGGCACCGGCCCCCGAAGGCCTAGGGCAAAGGTATCAAGTAATCAGAGCAAGGGCGCCTGCTGCAGGTCGGGGGCCTCTGACCTGGTGAGATAGGGAATTTCCTCAACAAAATATTTCCTCATGTTTCTGTTTCCTTTGTAACATGTTTAGGCCGGGCGCAGTGGCTCACACCTGTAATTCCAGCACTTTGGGAGGCTGAGGCGGGCGGATCACTTGGTCAGGAGATTGAGACCATCTTGGTTAACACGGTGAAACCCCGTCTCTACTAAAAATACAAAAAAATTAGCAGGGCGTGGTGGCAGGCGCCTGTAGTCCCAGCTACTCGGGAGGCTGAGGCAGGAGAATGGCGTGAGCCTGGGAAGCGGAGCTTGCAGTGAGCCAAGATCGCGCCACTGCACTCCAGCCTGGGCGACAGAGCAAGACTCCATCTCAAAAAAAAAAAAAAAATGTTTAGATAACTTATTATGTCCTGGCCCTGTGCTGGGTGCTTCACTAAGATTATTTCCTTTAAACGCCACACCTGTTATACCCATTTTACAGATGGAAGTAGAGGCTGGCCCAAGGTCACACAGCCAGCAAACAGCAGAGCTGGGATCTCCACCCCACTGCTCTAGCTCAGCGTGAGACAGGAGTGAGTCTGTGTGTCTGCTGGCCACATCGGGCCCGCCCCCCCTTTCTGGGTCCCCTTCCCCCAGATGGAGAGCAAATTCCACCTGGACCCATCCTTGCAGGCAGAGTCCAAATCGATGGGACACACACTCAGTAAAACTCCCCCGGCTTGGGCATGCTTCACAGTCATCGTTTCATTTTGTCTTGATTTTGGTTTGTGTATTTATCAGTTAGCCCCGCTTAGCATCTGAATTCCAGTGAGAAGACCTGTAGTTTGTTTGTTTGTTTGTTTGTTTGTTTGTTTTGAGACAGTTTTGTTCTTCTTGCCCAGGCTGGAGTGCAATGGTGCAATCTTGGCTCATTCTCCTGCCTCAGCCTCCCAAGTAGCTGGGATTATAGGCGTTCGCCACCATGCCTGGCTAATTTTTTGTATTTTAATAGAGACGGGTTTCACCATGTTGCCCAGGCTGGTCTGGAACTCCTGGGCTCAAGTGATCTGCCTGCCTCGGCCTCCCACAGTGCTGGAATTACAGGCATGAGCCCCTGCGCCCAGCTTTTTTTTTTTTTTTTTTTTTTTTT
>NW_026652278.1:8903599-8954569 GCF_009828535.3 Hylobates moloch | reverse complement strand
CTCTGTTGCCCAGGCTGGAGTGCAGTGGCGCAATCTCGGCTCACTGCAAGCTCCACCTCCCGGGTTCACGCCATTCTCCTGCCTCAGCCTCTCCGAGTAGCTGGGACTACAGGCGCCTGCCACCACGCCCGGCTAATTTTTTGTATTTTTAGTAGAGACGGGGTTTCACCATGGTCTCGATCTCCTGACCTCATGATCCACCCACCTCGGCCTCCCAAAGTGCTGGGATTACAAGCATGAGCCACCGCGCCCGGCCATGCGCCCAGCTTTTAATCAGATTTTGGAGTAGGGGAGTGAGAGGAGCTGGTTGGTTCTTTTTTTTTTTTTTTGAGACCGCGTCTCACTCTGTCGCCCGTGCTGGAGTTCAGTGGCACAATCTCAGCTCACTGCAACCTCCACCTCCCAGGTTCAAGCAATTCGCATGCCTCAGCCTCCCGAGTATCTGGGGTTACAGGTGCATGCCAGTCTAATTTTTGTATTTGTAGTAGACACCGGTTTCACTATGTTGGCCAGGCTGGTCTCGAACTCCTGACCTCAAGTGATCCACCCGCCTCGGCCTCCCAAAGTGCTGGGATTACAGGTGTGTGCTACCACTCCCAGCTGTTTTTTCTTTAAATTACATGTATTTATATTAAAAAAAAAAAAAAAAGAGCATGAGTCCATTTAAGCAATAACACGTTAATGTGGCAAAAGGAGACCCACAAATGACTGACGTTTTGGCCACACTGACGGGGACTGTACGACTCCCTCCACTCTATGTGGGTGACCAATGGGAAGTCTTATTTGAGCCTCATAAGTGTGTCCAGACACAGCCAGCCATGTCGTAATGCAGAGCACTCATCTGCTCAAGACACATTTGCTGAGCGTCAACCAAGTGCCAGTTGTCAACCCAGATTCCTTGTCCTGAAGGAGCTCCTACTTCTGGAAGGGTGAGATGAGCAGAGTCCTTTATGCTGCACTGTGACACGGGTGGCACCAGGGTGTGATCCCAGAGTGCTTTGGGAGGCCATGAAAACCAGCCTGGGGGCAGAGGAAAGGTGGTGGTCACCGGAACTGAGTCCTGAAGGCCTGGGAGGAATTAGCCAGCAGAGGAGGGAGGTAAGCAGGCAGAAGGTCAGCACATGCCCACAAGCTATTTTTCTGGTGTTGGTGTGTATTTCCAGCTATTGTCATTCTCCCTTTGCCCAAAGGACTTCGTCTACATTTCTTATAGGGTAGATTTCTTGGTGATGAATTATTTCCGCTTCGGGTGTCTGAAATATCTTTATTTCATCTTCGTTTTGGAAAGATATTTTTGCTGGGTACAGAATTCTAGGTGGGCATTTTTTTCTTTTACTGCTTAAAAGACGGCAGTCCACAGTCTTCTCTCTTGCATTGTTTCCGACAAGAAATCTAACGTCTTATCTTCGTTTCTCTGTATGTAACATGTCTCTTTTTTGTCTGTTTTATAAGATTTTCTCCTCGTCACTGGTTTTGAGCAATTTGATTATGATGTGCCTTAATACAGTTTTCTTCATGTTTCTTGTGTTTGGTGTTCATTGGGATCTTGGATCTATGGATTTATTATTTTTATCAAGTTTGGAAAAGTTTCAGTCACTATTTCTTCAAATATATTTGTGTCTTCTCTCATCTCACTTTTTTTTTTCTGATTTAGGGACAGGGTCTTGCTCTGTCGCTCAGACTGGAGTGCAGTGGCACGAACACAGCTCACTGCAGTCTCAAACTCCCTGGCTCGAGTGATCCTCCCACCTCAGTCTCCTCAGTAGCTGGGACTGCAGGCTCGAGCCACCACATCTGGCTAATTTTAAAAATTGTTATAGAGACAGGGTCTTGCCGTGTTGCCTAGGCTGGCCTTGGACTCCTGGGCTCAAGTGATCCTCCCACCTCAGCCTCCCACAGTGCTAAGATGATAGGTATGAGCCACTGTGCCCCAGCTCATCTCACTTTGAGGAATTCTAATTGCGTGCACATCAGGCCACTTGAAGTTGTGCCATAGCTCACTGATGCTGTGTTCATTTTTAAAAATAATTTTTCTGCCTCTGTTTCATTTTGGGTAGTTTCTATTGCCACGTCTCCAGGTTCATTCATCTTTTCCTCTGCAGTATCACTTCTGGCATTAATCCCACCCAGTGTATTTTGATCCCTGACATTGTAGTTTTCATCTCTAGAAGGTTGGTTTGGATTTTTTCTTTTATCTTCCATTTCTCTACTTTTGGAACACATGGAATACCATTACAAGGGCTGATGAATGCTCTCGTCTGCTCGTTCTCACCTCTCTGTCAGTTCTGGCTCAGTTTGGATGAACTCATCTTTCTCCTCCTTCTGCATAATATTTTCCTTCTTTGCACGTCTGATCATTTTTTATTGGGTGCCAGACATGATCAATTTTACCTTCTTTTTGGGTGCTGGATATTTTTGTGTGCCCATAAAGAATTTCGAACTTTGTTCTGGGATGCAATTAAATTACTTGAAAACAGTTTGATCCTTCCAGATCTTGCTTTTAAGATTTGGGGGCAGCACCAGAGCAGGGGTTGCCCTGGATAAATTATTCTTCACAGCGAAGCCAGCAGCTTCTGAGATCGCACTCAATGCCCTGTGCATCGTGAGTGAGCTTTCCCAGCCTGGCTAGTGGGGACATACACAGTCCTGCCTGAGACACAGGCACCATTTTCTCTAGTCATTTGGTGTGATTCTTTCCCAGGCTCAGGGAGTTTCCTCCCTCACATGTGCTGGCAGTGGTCTGCTGAGTACTTGAGGGGACCCTCCACGATCTCCACAGCTCTTTCTCCATGCAGCCTTCTCCTCTCTGATTCCCTGTCCTGTGGACTCTGCTCCTAGGTCTCCCCAGAATCCTAGCTTTGTCTCCTCAGTTCAGGGATCCTACTGGTCTCTACCTGGGTTTCCCTCTGTATTAGTCAGCCCAGACTGTCATACGAAACACCACAGACTGTGTGGATTCAACAGCAGAAACTTTTTTTCTCACTATTCTGGAGGCTTGAAGCCTGAGATCAGGGTGCCGGCAAGTCTGGTTTCTGGTGAGGGCTCTCTTCCCGGCTTGTAGATGGCTGCCTTCTTGCTGTGTCCTCCCATGGCCTCTCTGTGCTTGCATGGAGAGTGCACTCCAGTGCCTCTTCCTCTGGTAAGGACAGCAGTCCCATCAGATCAGGGTCCCCTCTGACCTCATTCGACCTTAATGAATTGCCTCCTTACAGGCCCTGTCTCCAAATACAGTCACACTGCGGGCTAGTGAATTTGTGGGGGACAGACTTGAGTTCACAGCACCCCTCCTGTGCCCACAGTCTGGAAGCATCGAAGGCAGTACGCTGGGAGCAGTCACAGGAGCCACCTCATTTGTTTCCTGCATCTCAGAAGTCATTGTCCTTCGTTGCTTGATGTCCGGTGTCCTGAAAGCTGTTGGTTCATAGTTTGGTTTTCTGTTTTTTTCAGGTGAGAGAGTTTATCCCAGAGGCTAGTTTTTGAAATGATGCCCAGGCTGTCAGCATTTCCTCTGTGTGTGTGTGAATTTTGGTTTGTATATTATTTGGTTTTTAAGGCAATACCTTCACCGTTGAAAGCAAAACCTATATAAAGCAAAACTTACAAAGATTTGCCAGAGATTTGCTTCACTTTCATGGAATCGAGGGCAAATAACCAGGTTACAGAGTCTTTAGGGTCAGGTAAAATTTAGCCTGTGTTCCAGCGGAGGCCGGACAGCGTTCAGCATCCCTGCTCGTCCTTGGGGCGCCAAATCACTTTGACATCTGCTGATTGATTTCAAATTGCACAAATATATACCATTCAAAGGCGTGGCCTACGGGGGCAGTGTGAGATATATTCAAGGTGGGTTGACTTTTAATCAATACGATGACAATATTATCTTGTTTAATTTGTATGATGGTGGTTTTAAACATCAAATCAAGCCATTTATTATGTCAAAAAAAGATGAAGGAGCCCAGAAATAAAACTCTCCTGGCATCACTTCTGAGCATATTTCACTGCCGTGACAGGCCGTCATGATTGGGGACGATATCATGGGCGACGTCGGCGGTGCCCAGCGGTGTGGAATGAGAGCGCTGCAGGTGCGGACCGGGAAGTTCAGGTCAGTGCCAGCTGGAGTCAAATTTATTCACCTTTCTTCCAGGGGATGACCACGTCCTCATTCTGTTTTGTTCAAAATAAAGGGGATATTCTTTCCAAATCAAAGAGCAGTATGTGGGCATTCACTATCTTCTATGTAATGGACCTCTAAGAACAGGGCTGAGTGGTCTTTTATAGCAGACAGTGATAAAGTAGAGTGGCTTTTGATACAGGGTCTGGGTTTTGGAATGGTGTGCAGTGCAGAGAGAAATAAGCAAAGGCACTGTCCATCCTGGGCGGCCCGCCGGGGAATTGGGCCAAATTTGTGCTGCTGTCCCTTCGGCAATTCGATCAGACCCTGCACTGCGGCAGTTACAGCTGTGGGCACTCAGCCCCTTGGACAGCCTCCCTCTCCTTTTGTTCACCTTCTCCACTCTGTGAGACACAGAGAGCCTGGAGACGACAGAGGGTTGCTCAGGGATGCCCTGGAACAGAATCTCCATCTCGAGAAGAAGCTTGTGTTTTATTTGCTGGCAAAAGTCTGCCTGGCCTGGAGCAGCTGTCGGGGGTTGGGAGCTCCCGGGCATGTGGAGGGCCCTGTGGTACCCAAGCTCCAGCTCGCCTGGTCATCGAGAGGATCTTGGACATCAGAGTGTTGCCTTGCCTTATGCTAGATGGTTTCGACTGTGGCCATTCAGAGAAAGTACATCTTTGCAGATGCTGGAGAGACTTGGTTGAAACATGGTTACCTGGAGGTACTTGGATTTGGGGTGGGGGCAGTTACATTTGTCCTGAGAGGTCTGCTTAGGCAGGACCAGAGAAGACAGATCAGAGGGCCTGACCATCACTCTGAAGTCTCTCCTGCGGGTTGGGAGCCGTGGCTGAGTGCGAGGTGAGTGAGGAAGTCTCAGCGCACCTGGGTCCAGGGTCAGGAAGTTGGTCCCTTCCAGCTACCTCCCAGACCCTCCCAGGCTTGGGGGCCCCCATGGAGCCCCCGACATGTATGACATATGGGCCTTCTTTCTTTCTTGAAGTTGAGTTTTGTGGCTCCCCTTGGTTAGGCCTGGCCTAAGGGAGTGAGGGAGACCCCACTCACAAGCCACAGGAACATTTTTTCCAAGAGACCAGCCAGGGGTCCCCCAGTCCCCACTCCTGCCTTTCCTGCAAAGGTCGCAGAGCCTGGTCTTGCTGCTGCTCCCAGGCGAGGGGCTCTCCGCTGACAGCGGACTTCGGGGCCCAATAGTTGATGCCAGGTGCTGCCTGGCGTCAGCCGTCAGGAGCCCAGCCCAGCTCCCCGTGCGTCTCAGGGCACATCTGTGACCCATTAGCACAAGTGACACCTCCCTGCTTGGGAACACAGCGGTGTGGCTTGGCAGGAGGTGGAGAGGGAGAACTGTACCATGTTGTGTACTGGGTTTCTTCCAGTTCCTTGGATGAGAAACATGTCTGTCCTGAATGCCACCTCAGTTGGGGTCTTTCTGGCCAGCCCAGGCCAGGTGCCCCTATAAACTGAGAATGGGCCTCTGAAGAAGGCTCCCCAC
The DNA here is from genome assembly GCF_009828535.3 of Hylobates moloch. Taxonomy (NCBI): domain Eukaryota; kingdom Metazoa; phylum Chordata; class Mammalia; order Primates; family Hylobatidae; genus Hylobates; species Hylobates moloch. The sequence goes on along the minus strand of NW_026652278.1, from coordinate 8,948,951 downwards.
AGCCCACAAATGCAGATGGGCATGAAGGAGGCTGTGCCCACCCTACGCCAGCAAGGGTTGGTGCTTTTCACATTCCGGTTCCCTGCATGCTATTTGAAGAAGAGTATGAGGTGGGCATCCCCCATGACACTGTCTCCTGGAGAGAGAGAAACTCTTTTGAGACAGAGTCTCCCTCTGTCGCCCAGGCTGGAGTACAGAGGTGCGATCTCAGCTCACCACAACCTCCGCCTCCCAGGCTCAAGTGATTCTCTTGCCTCAGCCTCTTGAGTAGCTGGGACTGCAGGGGTGCACCACCACGCCTGGCTAGTTTTTGTATTTTTAGTGGAGACGGGGTTTCACCATGTTGGCCAGGCTGGTCTCGAGCTCCTGACCTCAGGTGAACCACCCCCCTCTTCCTCCGAAAGTGCTGGGATTATACACGTGAGCCATCGTGCCCGGCCCTGGAGAGAGAAACTCCATCAACAGTTTGCCGAATCTTTCTACACTGCCTTCTCTGCGTAGATAAACAGGCTGGTAATATTTTGGTTTTTTCTTTTTATAAAAATAGGATGATATTGTTTTGCAGCCTCCTTTTTCATTGAACACTGTTTTATGGCCTCTTTCTACAAGCGTCTTCATAATGATTTTTTTGGTAATTTTTAAAATTTCAGTAGTTTTTGGGGAACAGGTGGTGTTTGGTTACATGCATAAGTTCTTTAGTGGTGATTTCTGAGATTTTGGTGCACCCATCACCCGAGCAGTGTACACAGTACCCAGTGTGTAGTCTTTTATTTCTCACCTACCTCCCACCCTTCCTGGCAAGCCCCCGAAGTCCATTGTCTTGTTCTTATGCCTTTGCATCCTCATAACTTAGCTCCCACTTATAAGTGAGAACATACAGTGTTTGGTTTTCCAGTCCTGAGTTACCTCCGTTCCTTGAGGTCTCCGACTCCATCTAGGTTGCTGTTAATGCCATTATTTCGTTCCTTTTTATGGCTGAGTAGTATTCCATGGTGTATATATACCACATTTCCTTCCTGCCTTCCTTCCTTCCTTTTTTCTTGATGGATTCTTGCTCTGTCGCCCAGGCTGGAGTGCAGTGGCGTGATCTCAGCTCACTGCAAGCTCCGCCTCCCAGGGTCACGCCATTCTCCTGCCTCAGCCTCCTGAGTAGCTGGGACTACAGGCGCTCGCCACCATGCCTGGCTAATTTTTTGTATTTTTAGTAGAGATGGGATTTCACTGTGTTAGCCAGGATGGTCTCGATCTCCTGACCCCTTGATCTGCCCACCTTGGCCTCCCAAAGTGCTAGGATTACAGGCGTGAGCCACCGCGCCTGGCCTCTTCCTTTTTTTTTTTTTTAACTTTTAAGTTCAGGGGTACATGTGCAGGTTCACATGTAGGTAAACATGTATCATGGGGGTTTATTGTACAGATTATTTCATCACCCAGATATTAAACCTAGTACCCATTAATTATTTTTCCTGATCCTCTCCCTCCTCCCTTCTCCACCCTCCAACAGGCTCCCGTGTATGTGTTATCCTGTGTATCCATGTGTTCAGATGCTGTAGGAAAGGAATCAGTGTAGTGCCGGGCACACAGCAAGCCCTCAGCAAATGGCCAGGGTGGCGAGCACGTGCGGCCACTACCGTCCATATCCATCCGTGTCCATCCATATCCACCAAGCTCCAGACATGGAGTCACCTGCCTCTGTTAAAGAGGATGGGACTTAGCCCGTTTGTTCCTAACGAGATTTAAAATGTCAGATCTTTTGATTTGTTTGTAAGGATGCAAATCTGTGTTTGTTAACATGCCGGACAAAGGGAGAAGAGTGTTAGCTTGGCTAAGGTGGGGACTCAGTTGCTGGGGGAGGCCACATGGGCATCAAAGGAGGTGGGGCTCTGCGTGTGTAGCTGTGCCCCAATTAAAGGGTTGGGAGGTCTCCCAGCCACTGGTGACTCTCTGGAGCTGCGCTGTCAGACACAGTAGCTGCGAGCTGCAGGGGGTGACTTGTAGCTCGTCCACAGTGAGACGTGCAGGAAGTGTAAAATACACACTGGATTTCAGAGACTAGATGGGGAGAAAGGATTGTGAAAGAGCTCATGAGTATTTTTTTATATCGGCTGCATGTTGAAATGCTGATATTTCGTGTTAATTTCACCCATTTATTTAAATTTTTGTTAACGTGGCTACTAGAAAAGGTTCGCTGGCCTCTGCATGAGTGTTGGTGGCCCCAGGTGGCAGCTGCCCTCCTCCTGCACTGTCCCCTTCTCCCTCCAGATGGTACTCTCGGTACACAGATACACTGAAATGCTGGAGGGGCGTGGGGTCCTGGATGAGTAGCTGATGGGGCCTCGCTCTCTGGAGGGCTGTTTTGGGACTGGAAGTGCTTGCGTGGTGCTCCCTATGGATGTGTGGCCGGCCCGGGGCCAGCACACAGCCTCTGGAGTCAGCCGGGCACCTGCCACTGGGCCGGTATCCCTTCCTTCCAGGAAATGCCCCCAGCCAGGCTCTATGGAGCAGCACCTTGCCCTTCCAGGGCCACCCCCAGCCCTCTGGCATCTCAGCACGGCCCCGTTCTGCACAGCGGTGAGCCCCCCACGGGCAGCAGCTGTGTCTCCTCTGCAGCTGAGGCATGTTGTCGCAGCCCTGTGCTGAGCCTCTCGTCTCCTGCGAGTGGCCCAAAGAGGCCTCACAGGAGCCACTGACCACTGGATGGGTCAGCTGGGCATCAGAAGGCCTTCCAGGCTCTGTCCTCTGTTGGTGGCCTTGGCCTAGCCTTGGCTGAAATGGGAGAGTGAAGGGGGAGGAGGGGTGGCCTTGTCCTGGGCCCAGGTGGCAGAGAGCCCTGTGGTGGGTAACTGTGCTCACACTTGGTTTGAGGCCAGGGCAGGATGGGGAGGCCGTCCAGGCTGGGCAGCTGGTGGGCGGGGGAAGCGGTCAGTCCTCCCAGTCACTGGCACCAGGAAGGGAGAGAAGCCGGAGGACTGACTGAGGCCTCCCACTGGTCCTGCTGCGGGACGTGCCCTCAGCCAAGGTCTTCTAGTACGGAGCACGCACTTACACGTGCACACACACACACGATTGTGTTTCTGAGGCAGCTGTCAGAAGTCTGAGAGGCCGAGAGGCGGCTGAGGAGTGGCATTCGGCCGCTCACTGGCAGTGAGATCTCCTTGTCACCTTGGATGTATCCATTTCTCTTGCTTTCATTATAAAATGGCCCAAAGAGAGTGAAGCCTCGGGGTTGGGAGAGATTGCAGGTGGCTTAGCTCTGGAGGGAGAGTTTTGCAGGGCCTGTTACCCAGTAAAGCGTCATCCCCGGGCAGGCATGTGTGGAGCTTGGCCCGGCAGGGCTGCCCAAGAGCCCTGGACAGGGAAGCACAAAGCTTTCTTTTCATACCTGCTCCCTGTGGAAGTCCTGCCCAGCCAGGGTGTGGCCCTCACCTGGCTGGCAGGTAAAGGCCTTCTGGGTGTCCCCCACCTGCCCTGTTCCCGGGACTCCTGGTGCATTGGACATGGCTGCTCCCCTGGACCCCTCGAGGTCTCATCCAGCCACAGCATTCCTGCTGCCCAGGCCTTGGACGAGAGTGTCTCCTCCGTGGGGGGTCCTGTGCCGTGGGTGGCAAATCCTCATGGTGCCATGAGTCCTGCAGCCCCAGAGTGTGCTGCTGCCCTGCCCTGAGAGACTTTTTCAGATGGGACAGCTAGGACCTTGGCCAAGGCCACCTGGCAAGGTTTTACAGAGGCTGGACTGGAACCTGGCCACCCCCAGTCCCCTGGGCGAGTGCTTTTGCCTGCACTTTTCCCTGTTGGAATGTCCTGCCCTTGGGGCCACATTGTGCAGCAGTCACAGGGCCCCGCCTCACTCCAGGGCCCAGGCAGGGCTCCACGTTTGGATGCGGGGCCCAGTGGGTAAGTGCACTGCTGCCCACGGCCCCCAGCACTGTCGCCCCTCCCTGCTTGCCTGCCTGTCAAGGCAGCCCTCATCTTCCTTGGAGGATGGGGCTGGGCTGGCAGCCTGTGCCCTCCCATTCTGACAAATGAATAGAGGGAAGGGACGTTTTACCCAGTTCCAAGGTGCCCTCTCTGTCCTCAGTGGAGAAGGAAGAGCCACTGGCACATCTGAGCCGCAGACCCTTCCTGCCTCTTATATCCCCACCAACTTGTCTTCCTGTGGACATGCCAGAAGCCAGACAGTGTGGCCCCTCACCATCCCCATCACTCTGTTCCCTGTTCCACGCCACAGCCCGCAGCCACCACCCAGTCAAAGGCGCCACTGCCTGGGAAGCCCCGCGCTAGTCCTGGAGCTGCTGCGTAAATAAAGCCGCGATGCAGAGCTCGCCTCAGGTCTTCTCTTATTGTTTACCCAAGGCTGGCAGATGTTTTATGAGCCCAGAATGTTCTTGACAGTTTGCCCTTCTGAGAGGGGAAGTTTCCTGGACCGTGATTCCTGACGTCCTGCAAGGTCTCTTCTAGCTGGGGCCTGGGTGCTGAAGGGGTTTCCCCCCAGCGGGGCAGCCAGCCGATCTGGGATTCCAGCCGCCTTGCACAAAGCTGGAAGACGAGGGGCTGCAGGGTGCGTGGCTGTGGAGCTGGCTGGGTCGGGAGGGAGAGTGCCCCCACGCCTGGTCTTTGACCTTGGAGGCGGCTGCCATCAAAGCAGCAGCTTGTCCTGGGTCTTCCCAGACTTTGCAGCGACGGACTCCAGAGTGTTTCCTGTTACGAGAAGGCTGTGGATTCGCTTTGCAACATGACAGATTTTTCTTCTGTGCTACGTGGAGTGTGAGGGAAGGAAGTGAACCTGGTGTTAAGTTTTCAGCAGTCACATGTCAAAGTGAGTGGCTAGCAGGGCGGCGGGGGGTCCAGGCTGTGGTGGCCCTGGTCAGCCTTCCAGGAGTCAGGACCCTCCTCCTGCCCTCCAGCCAGGGCAATCCGAGCCAGCGCCCGTGGAGAGAAAGGGCCAGTGCTGGGCTTGGGAGTTCACTCCAAGTTCCTCAGGTACTCATCCTGGCAGTGCAGGGAAGGAAGGGCACCAGGAACAGGCCTGTGGAAAAATCCACTGTGCAATGAGTCCATGAATCCCAGACATCCTCTCAGCAGCCCTCTGGTCCTGCCGGGGATAGAGGCTGTGGCTTCTGGTGTAGGTGGGCACTTCTGGGCTCAGAGGGGTCATTTAGCTCACCTGAGGTCACACAGAGTGGGACACAGCCCAATTTAAGCCTGTACACTTTTTTCTTTTGTCTCTTTTGGTAACAACTTTATTAGAAATCATTCCCATGCTATATAACTCAGTGGTTTTCATACATTCACAGGGTTGTGCAGCCGTCACCGCAATTTTGTAACATTTCATCACTCCAAAAAGAAGCCTCAAATCATTTAGCTATTATTAGCAAAGCACCCCCCACATTCCACCCAGCCCCAGACAATCACTAATCTACTTTATGTCATACTTTTTCTTTTTTTTTTCTTTTTTTTTTTTTTTTTTTTTTGAGACAGAGTCTCACTCTGTCACCCAGGCTGGAGTGCAGTGGCATGATCTTGGCTCACTGCAACCTCTGCCTCCCAGGTTCAGGCGATTCTCCTGCCTCAGCCTCCTAAATAGCTGGGATTATAGCCATGCACCACCACGCCCAACTAATTTATGTATTTTTAGTAGAGATGGGGTTTCACCATGTTGGCCAAGCTGGTCTCAAACTCCTGACCTCAAATGATCCCCCCGCCTCGGCCTCCTAAAGTGCTGGGATTACAGACATGAGCCACCGTGTCTGGCCTTATGTCATGCTTTCATTTGAAAAATTTAGAAAAATTAAATTGGCCCAGGAGTTTGAGACCAGCCCGGGCAACATAGCAAGACCTCATTTCTATTAAAAATCAAAATTAGCCAGGTGTGGTGACACCCACCTGTGGTCCCAGCTACTCGGGAGGCTGAGGCAGGAGGATCTCTTAAACCCAGGAGGTCCATGAGGCTGCAGTGAGCTATGATCATACCACTGCACTTCAGCCTGGAAATTTTTAAAAATTGTGGTAAAATATGTACAACAAAGTATGACGTTAAACAATTGTGATGTGAATAAAATTTGAATACATAGCATAATGAATAACACAGCGAACACTCTAAGGTCAAGAATTAGGAGGCTATCAGCTCCCCAGAAGACCTAGTCCCTGATTCACACGCCCAGTCCTCCGGAGGCAGCCCCACCTTGCCGTGGGCACAGTGGCTGCAGTGACTGGGCCTGCTTTGTTCTCCCACATGGCTGGCTTCCCTCCAACATGGTGCTGGCTCTTCCTTCTCTGACCTTTATCCAAATGGAATCGCACACTGTACCATTGAGCTGTGGCTTGTTCATCGTGTCCTCTGTGGCTCGAACACCCCTCTCTGCCCATCCCTCGGAGGGAACATCTGGGTGGGTCCCAGTTTGGCCCTTCTGCACAGGCTGCCAGGACTGTTACGGTTTGTGTCTCCTGGACACATGGGCGTGAGTCCTTCTGGGGCAGATCTGCTGATAGATGGCAGTGCTGGGTCATGCAGGAGCGTATGTTCAACTTGACCAGATGAGGCCAGACGGGTTTACGCCCCCACCACGGGGGACCCTGTTGCTCCCCGCCCCGACCATCACGAGCTGTTCTGGGAGGGAGGCCCATGTTCTTCTGGACATTGTCAGCACGTGGCAGTCCCGGACGCTGGGCCTCCTGAGAGAGTGGGGAGGAGACCCGAGGCGGAGGCAGGTGTGTGAAAGGAGGCTGGTGGGGTCCACATGGCTCAGCAGGTGAACGTGGGGTTTCCGGGGGGCAGATGCCCCGTCGAGGCCCCCATGGCTTTGTCTGGTTGGGGCAGCGTCAGCTTCCTCCTCCTCTGCTGGGTTTCCTGCCTTCTGTTGGCTGCTGGGGCAGGGGAGACGGGATTAGGTACAGTCACCCTTTCTGGTACTGACCTTCGTTAGCATTCTTGGTTCCTGACCAGGGCTGCTTCGTGTCCAGGGAAAGAGGGGAAAGGTGTTAAAACCTGAACCCCCCTGCTGGGCTTGGTGCCGCCTGTGGGAAAACCAGTGGGCTGAGGGCTGGGGGGCTCTGAGCTGAGGAAGGGGGTCCCAGGTGGAGGCCGGGAGGTGGCTGCAGAGTGAGGCCACGAGGCCTGGGGGTTGGCCCAGAAGGTAGGACCCCTGTAGGCAGCCTCCCAACCCCAGGAATTTGCCTTTTGGGAACGTGCAGGTCCCTCGAGGGTCCTGGAAGGCTCTGGAGTGGTGGGACAGGGATTGAGGGAGCGTCAGCAGGGCCCTCGCTTCTCCCTAGAGCCGCTCAACAGATGTTGCAAGGCGCGTGCTCTGGGCCTGGTGCTCACACGTGCTCTTCTCCCAAGACACTCCCTGAAGCGCATTCCCCAGGAGCTGGAAGGGGGATAACGCAGGTATGCCTCATGGCGGGGCCAGTGCTCCTGCTTACACACACTCGGCCTCAGCTCGTCTACACCCTGCAGCAGCCCAGAGAAGCTGCCCACCTTCTTACCCCTACGATTTAGATTTGCAAATGGAAGCCCAGAGAGGTGGAGTAACTTGCCCAAGGCCACACAGCCTACCAGTGTCAGAGTCGGGATTCGAACTCACTTCTGCCTGACTCCAAGGCCTGTGCCCCTGAACATTCTCAAGCCACCCCCCAATTAGCCAAGTGTTGCTGGAGCTCTGAGCAGGGGCCGGGCCTCACAAAACAATAGTAGCCAGTGTGGGGGCTCACAGGACTGGTCAGCTCCCACCCTCCCCCGCTTTGGCCCCCTCCACACACACACGACCTGCTGCTGAGCTGGACGTAAGCAGGACTTGGCTCCGGGGCCTTCTGACCTAGGGCAGGCCCTGAAGTCGGTCATTAGACCCCACCCACCCACCTGAGAGCCTGGTGGAGACGTGACAGGTGACAGCCCCAGAAGTCCCATCGTTGCTGCCTTTGTGGTTAAAGTCCGCGGAACCCGAGTGCCCTCTTCCCCTCCAGTGTATGGTGGGGAGGTGGGGAGGGGACCCAGGCGGATCTGGGCAGCTGTGGCCAGGCCGCAGCAAGCAGGGGAAGAAGAGGCCCATAATGAACTTGCAGCAGGAGCTATGGCCACCATCCTAGCCAGGCCGGCCACCTGCCCAAAATGGTCTCTAACCTTAACATGAACCTGGGCCGCTTGGGCTCTGCTGGATGCCCCCAGGGCTGCCAGAGCCTGCCCGTCACAGAGCCCCTCTGAGACCTGGAGTCTCACCTGAGTCCCTCTCGCTGCCCACAGGGCTGGCCTCTGCCTTTCCGCTGCTGCTCTGTGGCTTAGGAACATGACCAGGGCTGGTGGCGCTTACAACCCAGGGGCAGGGGAGGGCACATCCCCCACAGCATTCACCATTGCTGCTGTGTTCTGATGTATCAGGGAATCTGCATTTTTAATCCTTTAATTGTACATCTTTTCTAGCCTGGAAAAGTGAGGAAGGAAGGAAAGGGGGCCCAGAGGCCCCTGACTCCTGTCCTTGAAGACACAGCTGGACACAGTTCTTATTTTCAGCCATCATGCAGCAGTGGTTTTATTTGTGTGCAGGTTCCTCTGTGTCGTGGGTGGGTCCCAGGATGTGACCCACCGGTGTGCTCCCCTAACTCCACTGTCCTCAGGTTAGGGACAGCCAGGGACAAGGCCCCCTACTCCAGCCTCCAAACGTAGTTCCAGGCTGGAGTGCCCTGTGCCCAGGCCCAGCCTGATAGCCCCGGGTGCTCTCCCTGACTTTTCATGAGCCCAGGGGCTGAAACCAGAGCAGCAGGGAGACAGAAAAGCCCAGCCCCACCCTCCAGAGGGGGAGTCCAGCTGCCCGGAGACCCCAAGAGCACTGCCAGAATCTGGGTATGAGACCCAGTCCCCTGCCGCGTGCTAACCATGTAACCTTGGACGTGATCTCTTTGTGCTTTTTTTTTTTGTTTTTTTTTCTTTTTGAGATGCGGTCTTGTTCTGTTTCCCAGGCGGGAGTGTAGTGGCGCCATCATGACTCACTGCAGCCTCTAACTCCTGGGCACAAGTGATTCTCCCGCCTCAGCCTCCCAAATAGCTGGGAAACAGGTGTATGCCACCAAGCCCAACTAGTTTTTAAATTTTTTGTAAAGATGGAGTCTCCCTATGTTGCCCAGCCTCCTGGGCTCAAGTGATCCTCCCGCCTCGGCCTCCCAAAGTGCTGGGATTGCAGGGGAGCCGCTGCGCCCGGTTTGAGCATGATCTTTGCCTTGCTTGGCTCTGGGTTTCCTCATGTGTCAGGTGGGGCTGAGCCCCAGCTGTGTGGGCTGAACAGGGGAGGGTTAAGCTCGGCCCCTAGGGTGAGGCCCGCCATGGTGGTGGCTCCCGCGTGGCGTATTTCCCTAACGGTTCCCATTTGGTCTGTCCTGCTAGACCAGGCTGGTGGGACGTACATTGCCTCTGGGGTTCTGTCCACCCTGTGGGTGTGGTCCACCACATGGTCATGGTGGCTTTCTAGGGTAGACTTGACCTTCCCCACTGCCTTTATTTATTTATTTATTATTTTATTTTTTTTGGAATGGAGTCTTGCTCTGTTGCCCAGGCTGGAGTGCAATGGTGCAATCTTGGCTCACTGCAACCTCCGCCTCCCGGGTTCAAGGGATTCTCCTGCCTCAGCCTTCCAAGTAGCTGGGAATACGGGTGCCTGCCACCACACCTGGCTAATTTTTGTATTTCCAGTAGAGACGGAGTTTTGCCATGTTGGCCAGGCTGATCTTGAACTCCTGACCTCAGGTGATCTGCCCACCTCAGCCTCCTAAAGTGCTGGGATTAGAGGCGTGAGCCACAGCGCCTGGCCTTCCCCACTGCCTTTAAAATCTCGATGGTCCCCACTGCCCATGGGAGGAGGCCCAACCCTGTCCTCTGTTAGCCCCCTGGTCCCCATAGATATTTACCAAGCACCTACTATGGCCAGGCGTTGTTGAGGATGTGGGGGATCGAGTGAATGTGGCGGGTGTCCCCTGCCCTCTAGGGCTGTTCTTCCTTCCAGGGAGGGAGGTTCAAGCCCCTCTCCTGACGCCCAGCTGGCCTCTCAGCATCGTGGATCTCTGCTCTGCTGGTCCCCTGGAGTGGCCCTGGGGCCACCACCTAACACTCTTGTAGGAATAAGAGTTATTTTTTATGGCACAATCGCCTGTGCCCTGGGTTTGTGAATTTGGGGGATTCTTTTTTTTGAGACGGAGTCTTGCTCTGCCGCCCAGGCTGGAGTGCAGTGGCGCGATCTCAGCTCACTGTAAGCTCCACCTCCCGGGTTCATGCCATTCTCCTGCCTCAGCCTCCTGAATAGCTGAGACTACAGGCACCCACCACCACCATGCCCAGCTAATTTTTTTGTATTTTTAGTAGAGACTGGGTTTCACTGTGTTAGCCAGGATGGTCTCGATCTCCTGACCTCGTGATCTGCCCGCCTCGGCCTCCCAAAGTGCTGGGATTACAGGCGTTGGGGGATTCTTAAGAAGGAAAACCACCTGAAAGTGTGAGGTTATTAAAAACAGAAACCAACCCACGCACCCACCACTGGCGAGCAGCCCGCACCGCTCCCACCTGACCAGGGCTCCCTTCTCATGGGCGAGTGAAAGTTGCTGAAAATAGGCCTCCTGGTGAGGAACCTCCCAGCCAGCCCCAGCGCAGCCACTCCTATCGGTGGCACTGAGGCTGCACTCCGACTGTGGCATCCCCCATGTCTGTCCTCGTTACTAAGCAAAGATTTGTGCAGAGGCGTGCGCTCCACTTTGCAACGGTTTCATCCAGGAGCTCAGGGCCGGGGGCTCCATGACCATAGATTCAATCTCCTGGGCCACAGCCATCCGTGAGCGGGGGGACGAGGGGCCACACCCTGCACTCTGTCCCAGCATCCCCTCTCCCTGGAGCCGTGCAGAGATGGCCTCGTTTCGTCCCACACTCACATGCGGGTCCTAGACACCGGCTCATGCACACACACACACACGCACGCACCCACGCTCTGTCTTTGGCCTGTGGGAGGGCAGGATCCCAGCCGCCCCAGCGGGGAAGGGGCGTGGGGAATCAGCCCTGCAGATGCGGTGTGAGGGGCAGACCTGGCATGCTGGTCTTTGGCAGTGTGGTCCCAAGTGGGTGCGGCTGGAGAGATGCCTTGCCACAGGGCCCAGGCCACCCGCATGCATCCCATGAGGCCGTCCAAGCCCGTCTGCCCTGCATCAGAGAGGACACCCCCGATGCAGGGAGGGAGGAACCTGGTGAAGCCAGGAGCGGTGGGCAGGGGCCAGCGAGGATCCCCAGGCCCCCAGGGCAGTGTGCATCCGGCCTTCTTGCATGCCCACCTGGCATCCTCCCTGCCGCCTCCTGCCTCCCGCCCTACCCTTCCTGCATCCCGCTCTCATTTCCTCCTCCCCATGCCACCTGCTCGGGCCACAAGAGGGCGCCTTGCTGCCAGGGATGGGACAGGCCGGGCCTGCTGGAGCCAGGGCCGATGTACGCACAGCTGCATACACTCACCCGGGCCCACATGTGCTCACGAGGGGCCCCCATACCCACACGATCCCACATCTTCCACATGTGCACACGCCAGGCCCCACAGGTTCTCAGGCCCAGGCCACACATCCACAGGTGCCCACTCTCATGCTGGCCTCATAGTGCATGCGCACACACACACACACACACACACACCCACACTCACGCCCAGACCCCCCACACCCCAGGCCGCACATGTGGCCCTGCTCACACCCCACTCATTCCCTCCCAGATGCCGCGCCACCCCCATGCCCTGTGTGCCCTCTGCCTCTCGGGGCCCTGGGGGCCCCAGCTCCAAGAACCATGAGCTTGCTTTAGCCAGGCCTCCACAAGCCTGCCCATTCCTCAGGACACCGGCCCTCTCCTCTGCCACCCTTCATGGGTGCAGACGATGAGCGTGGAGACCACCACAGCACGCAGGGCCGAGGGTCACCATCAGAGTCTCCTGCAGCCCTGGAGTCCCAGGGCCTGAAGCAGGCAGAGCGGCCGAGGTGGCTTCACCAGCCTCACCAGCCCGTCCTTCTTGTCTCCCTGGCACCTTCTCAGAGAGAGGCCTAAGAATACGCTCTGGGTGTTGGGGGCCTCCCAGTGTTCCCTGCGAGTTTGGAGAGGCCAGGTCCCTGGGATGAGGACACCCCCACCCGCCAAGCTCCCCTCCTGCCAGTCCCACCTGGAGCCTTCGTGCATGCTGTCTGCGCCCTTCACTTGTCCCGCCACCTCTTCCTTGGCCTGCCTGGATCCTGCCATATCCTCAAGGCCTTCCCTGGTGATGGAATTCCAGAGTCCTCCCAACTGCAAGGGCCTGAGGGATCCGCTGCCCCCCAACCCCCCACCCCATCTCAAGGTCATGTGCTAATCCCATGCAAGCTGGGGTGTGGGCTGGCTGCCATGTCAAGCTCGTTTCTGTTGTACCCAAAACACAGTCTCACCTCCAGAAGAATTACCTGGCACTCCCTGGAGTCCCCGCAGCCTTCTCATTTTCAAATAATTTTTCAGATTTCTGGAATAGAAAGAAATTCCATACACCCTTCTCCCAGAGACAGACCCCATTCAAGCTTTGCCAATCATTCCATGAACTCCTCTAGAGAGAGGAAGACCCAGTCTGGGGACAGGCAGCTCCCTCTGTTCTCTCTGGACTCCGTCCTGGAGCACATCCCTGTCCTCGCCTCAGTTCTCACAGATTGTCAGTTTTGAAGATTATGAGACAGTCATTTTGTGTGGTGTTTTCTCACGATACAACCCAGGTTACGTGTTTGGGGCTAGCATTGCACAGAAGTGGTGCTGTGCTTGTTCTCATAGGCATGTAATGTTGGTTTGCCCAAATATTGGTGATGTTAACCTTGACCTCTTGTTTAATGGCGACCACATAACGTTGTGGTTTTCCCCTTTGTGACTGGTACATATTTGTGGGGAGATGCTTTGAGGCGATGCGATGTCCCACTTTCATCTGCCAGTTTTAGTGTCCTTTAGTATTTCTTGTTTGAATGAATGATTTCTATGATGGTCGCCAAATAACTCCATCATTCTTCCTTGTATTTACTCCTGGCATTTTACTTTAAGGGAAGATGTTCTCTTCTTTCCACTGGTTTATGTACGCCAGTGTGGGCTCCTGGCTTCCTATGTGATTCAGTGGGTTATCATCTGTTAACCGTCATTATTGGGATATTCAGATGGTCCCCGACGCAGGCACTGGCAGCCCCTTCAGGCTGGCCCTGTGACCTTTGGGCACATCCTCACCGTTCTTTGAGCCCTTCCTTGCATTTTGGCCCAAAAAGATGTTTCAGCTTCATTTGTTCAGTCTTTGCTTCAGCCCCGGAACCGGCCATTTCTCCAAGGAGCCCCAGTTCCTTCCAGTGGAGAGCGCTGTTTAGACTCTCAGCCCAGGGCCCCAGGTGTGCTTGTGTCTCTGGGCATTGCTGCACAGGCCCTGGTGGTGGACAGAAGTAGTAAAGATGCGCATGGTATGCAGGCGTGACACACACATGCGTCCGTGCTTACCCTGCCCACCTGGACCTGCCCAAAAGCCTGAGCTCACACCAGTGCCTCTGATTCCAGTGCAGCAGCACAGGGCTCCTTCTCACCTCATGCCTTTACACGTTCATGCCTTCCTTCCACAGCAGGGAGAAGCCTGGCTTCCTCATTCTCTCTCCATCTGCTTATCGCTCCATCCCATGTAGAGCCAAGTCCCTGACCTTGCCTGTGGTGGACACTCTGCGTTTGTTAAACTGAATAACCACAGTCCTCCCTATTGGGAGAAGCCTTTTCAGCTTCCCAGACCATGTCTGCATTTGTGGTTCTCATCCAAGCCTCGTGGGAAGGCATAGAAAGTCTTCTCTGTTTCCCAGGGAAGCTGCAGGCTCACCCAGGGTCACCCAGCTGGTAAGGGTGTAGTGGGACAGTGCCAGCATGTCTGTCCCAACGGTCCCTGTGACCTCTATGGAAGATTAGCCACGTGGTGGCAAAGTGTCCTGGGGAAGGGGCTTTCTGGGATGTCCAGGTGCTCGACTGGGCTGGGACTTGTACTTTGGAATTGAGAAGAAGCCCAGGCTCAAATCTTTGCCCCACTGCTTGCTGGCAGGAAGACTGCTGAGCCTCAGTTTTCTCATCTGTAAAGTGGACTTATTTCCCAGGTATCCTCAGCACCTTATTACAGGAGCTCCATTAATACATGGCTGCAGGAGGTAGTTCAGGGAAGCAATGGGAGTGGAGTGCTGGGTGCATCACGGCCTGGGGTTGTCGGCCTGGCCTCTGCAGGCATCTGAGATATTCCTGAGGGCAGATTCGGCCAGGCCCACACTTCTGGATAGAACCACAGGGCCATAAACTGAGACCATCGAGGGAGACCGCTTGGCTTAGAAAACTCGCCCAGGCACCATGTGCTCTGATTTGCAAAATGCACCCCCAGAGCAGCTTCCTGCCTTCGCTTTGTGCGGAGTTGGGAGCAGGGCGGGTGGATGGACCACGTCACCCAGAAGTTTGTGTCCTCAGATGGGGAGGGGAGAGCGTCTGCCCAAGCACAGCCTGGAGGCTTCCCTTGCTCCCCATGACCTTGTGGTGGTCACTGTCGCCCAGGCAGAGTGTGGCACACCTTGGGGACCTCCCAGAAGGATAGGCACTTGATTGGAAATGTTGACTTTTCATTTAAATAAGTAAAGGTCAGAGCCTACTGCATGGCGAGGAGATGGCTCTTCCCTGCCTCTGTCCTCTCTTACCCCCGTGTGAGTGGACAAACCCCCCGTCCTCACCCAGGTGGCCTGCTCCTGCCACCCTCACTATGTCCAAGACACAGCCCAGCTTTGCAGGCTCCTGCCGTGTGCTCAGCAGTGTGCAGGGTGATGAGATGAACAAGACCATGTGGCCTGAAGGGTCCCATGCTGCAGAGGGCCCCAGCACGGGGCCAGACCCCAAGTGTGTGCCTGGAGCGATTCAGGGGTGCTCGAGGAGGACTCAGTGGGATACGGAATGCAGGGACTGAGGCGTAGGGGGTGGCACAGGGGCTCAGGGCTGTCCCATGAGTCGAGGCTCATTGGGTTGGCAGGGACCACATCTGCCCTGGTCGATGCCCTGCCCATGCAGGCTCTAATGGCAGAGTTTGGGGATTGGGGCGGGGGATGCAGGGGGCCTGGGGTGGGGAGCTCGGGGGCAGTGGGCCAGGCAGAGCAGAGCCCTTTGCTGTGTCGGAAACCCCTCGGAGGCCCTAGGTGTGATAAGTGAGTGTGACACAGGAGAGTCCCGCTGCATGGGCCACCCACGATTGCAGAGAAGACGCCCTGCATGTCACAGGCTTGGCGGCCCATGCCGGGAATCTGGCATCGCCGTCTTTCCTCCGGTGCTGGGGAGCTCAGCAGCTGGAGGCAGATGCTGGATTGTCCTTCTCTACCGCAGCAGGGCAGGTAGCTTGTCTTTTAGTTTGTTTTTTTAATCTCCTGTATCTGTGACTCTGCAGAGCACCGACGGCAGGAAGAGGGCAGCACCGGCACATCAGAGGCTGAGGACGGCTTAGACAGGAGGTCTGGAGGCTCTCAGCCTGACCAGCCCTGGCCCAGGGCCGGGGAAAGGCCTGGGCTTTGGGGTCAAGGGCAGGGGATGAGATCTCGGACCCACGACCTAACCATTGACCTGCCTGGGCCACTTCACCCCTGCGTGCTTCCTTCCCTGTCTGTAAAAGCGGGTCTTGTGAGGGGCCTTGCAGGAAGCTCTGAGGCCCAGTGAGGCCCCTGTGGGGACAGGCGAGGCCACCATGAGTGCCCGTCCTTCCCGTCCAGTGCCTGGCAGGTTCCTGAGCACTCTCGGGGCTTCGGGCTGGGGCCCTGCTGCGGCGAGGGGGAGCGCTCCCCAGGCTGGCGCTGTCGGTGGTGTGGCTTTGGCTGACACGAGGTGGTGAGGATCTTGTTGACCTGACCGTATAAAGTAGCAATGTACTTTAAAAGTACTACTAGTAGTAGTAGAACTACCAGCCTTACAAGTGGTTCTAGGCCTGGAAAGGAAAGGGAAAGAAAGAGCGATGGAATCTGGTATTTTCTCAGGTGTCCTGGACTCCATCTGAAAGGTTTCTCCATGGGAAGCATTCCCTCCTGGGTGCTCGGCGCCTATTGCCACAGCATGCAGGCACCAGGGCCGCGGCGTAGGGGTGACACCTTGCTTGATTGTGTGGCCATAGCTGGTTACTTAACTTCTCTGTGCCTCAGCGTTTCCACTGTGGGTGGCGATAGCAACATGCCTTCTTCCTAAGGTTGTTGGGAAAACACTGATTGCAACAGTGACAGACACAGGACCCACTCCACCAGAAATTGTTCCATGAGCTTGTTTACCCACCAGACACCTGTATGAGAGAACTGACGTCATCTTCACTTTGCAGAGAGGTCAAGTAACTTGCCTAAGGTCACACAGCCTTTGAACTCTGGGAGTCGAACTCCGTCATCTATGCTCTGAACAACTCTGCCACATGTGATTACTGTCAGTTCCATTTGTTTCCACACAGTTTTAAGTTAGTCCTGTGGTTTGGTTTTATTTTATTTTTAAGACATGGTCTTGCTCTGTCACCCAGGCTGGAGTGCAGTGGTGCAATCATAGCGCACTGCAGCCTCGACCTCTGATGAGATTCTCCCATCTCAGCCTCCCAAGTAGCCAGGACTATAGGCACATGCCGCAATGCCTAGCTAATTAAAAAAAAAATTTTTTTTTTTTTTTTGTAGAGACAAAGGTGTTGCTATGTTGCCCAAGCTGGTCCTAAACTCCTGGCCTCAAGCGATTCTCCCACCTCAGGATCCCAAAGTGCTGGAATTAGCTTGGCGTGAGCCGCCTTGCCTGGCCTAGTCCGATGGGTGTTTAAACCGTGCTGGCCTTTAGGGGGTGCATGCTGTGAAGACCTGTGGGCCAGGGGCCAGGTATCAGGAGGAGACATGCCTATTGAAGGAGCTCAGAGCCGCAGGGCTGCGAGAGCAGCTGCTTTAGGCTCCTCAGGCCGTGGGCCCCTGAGCCCCAGTTCTGCTCTGCTCCCTCAGGGGAACTGGGGAGATCAAGGTGGGGCCCCTGGACCTCCCCTAATTCAGCCAGAGAAGCTCTCATCGCTTCCGGGGTTCCAGGCAGGATTCCCCTGGGCTGGGGTGGGAGGTTCTGCTGCTTTAAAACCACTGGAAAGGCTTGAGAACCAGTGATCTCCTGCCCTGTTACAGACGCGGAAGCTGGGGTGGAGCAGGCCTGTAAGGTGGGGGCTGGGGCCGGCACTGGGTCCCCTGGCTTTTCCACCCCGCCGCATGTGCGTGCAGACTGGCCGCGCAGTCCGTGGACTTGGGCCTGCCGTTTGGCTTGCTCCCGAGCATCCTGCCCAGAGGGCGTGTGGCTTTCAGGGATGCTATCTGGGGCTGGAAGTCAGTCCTTGTTTTGTCCTGGCAGGAGTCAGCAGGAGGGAGAAGAAGGGGTTAACCTGTCTGGAACCAGGAAAGAGGAAGCGGTAGTGTTCCCGCGTGCAGTCTCAAATAGACTCCTGCTCCTGCTCCGAGGCCAACCCAGCCAGGCTGGATAGAAGCTCCCCAGCTGGGCCATTGTTCCGGCCCCTCTCCCTCCACCCTGAGAGAGCCCCCAGCCCGGTGGGTCAGGGCAGGACATGGACAGGCCAAGGCTTTGGGCTCCAGGGAGGCCAAGCTGCTGGGGCCCAGAGACCCTGCCGTGTATCCCAGAGCCAGAGAAGAACCTCTCTGAGGGCTCTGTGAGCCAGAGGGCTGGGGGGTGTCGAGAGACAGGCAGGGCAGGTTAGAGTGAGGGGAGGGTGCCTGGTGCCATTTTGGAAGGGACCCCTGAAGGCAGGAAGCAGGACAGACCACCAGCCATTGGCAGAAGACCTCTGGAATTCTGAGATACTTAAATTCCCTGCGGCAGCTCCAAGCCCAGGGAACCAGACAGACTGGGGAGGATTGGCTAGAACAGTGCATCCTGGTGGGTCGTGTTGGAAGCTCTCGAGGTCCCTCTGCTGCTTGAGAGATGAAGGGATGGAGCCCTGGCTCTGCTGTGGGATGCCAGGTTGCCCAGGTTCCCCGACCTCTCCAGCAACAAAAATAATAAACACAGCATATGTAATATATAAATAATAAAAGTAACAGCCATCTTTTCAGAATAATCTAGCACTTAGAATGTGCCAGGGAACATACAAGCACTTTTCTCCTTATACAGCAAGCCTTAAGGTAAATTTTGTCGTCTCCAGGTTTTAAGTAAAGAATTTGAGAATCAGAGACATTCACAGCAACCTGGTGCACCCAGAGCCTGGCTGACCCCAGCACCGCTGCTGGCGACCCCACCTCGCTCGCCCAGGCTCCCTGCTTCCCCAGCCACCTTCCAGCTACCTTGAGAGATCCTGGGAGCATGGTGATTGTGGGGTGCATGGGGCCCAGTGAGCTGTTGGGGGTGTCAGGGTTCTGCCCGCGAGATCCAGACATGAGGACCTGGACTGGCAGCTGTGGGTGGCCTCATGAATCAGGGATCAGAGATAGTGGGCAGCAGGCGGGCCCAGCCCAGAGCAAGCTGTGCCACTGGCGATGCGGGGAGGCTGGCCCCATCAAAGGCTGGTGGAACTGGTGGAGACTCCTGTCCACTGCCCAGCACTAGGCCTACAGCAGACACCGTGAGCCCCAAACTTCCCAAAACCCCTCCCTAGTCCCACAAGATGGTATCTGCGGACCGTGCTTGTGAGAGATGGCAGCCAGGCAGTCCCCACAGGGCATCCATTTTCAGCTGCCCTCGCTTCTCAGACAAGGAAACTGAGGCCAGAGAGCCAGGTGGCCCAGGAGCTGGCTTCCCCATTTCCTGTTCCTGTGGGCCCCACTGCAGTGCCCACGGGCCGGGCTGATATTGCCCGAGACTTCGGAGCTCTGACGGGTGCGAGTAACTTAGGCTGTGTGGACACAAGCTGCTGGCTCGAGTTGCCCCATTATGAATGTGTGTGGGTCTGTGCCCCTATCATGTGCCACCACAGGGCCCACAAGTGTGCTGAAAGGGAAGGACACGGCCAAGGGGCCATGGTGGGCAGGAGACCTTCTTGGGGGTTCGGTGGTGTCCTTGACCCCACTCTGACTGAGCACTGCCCCAAGGCACTGCCATTCCAGGCCGCCTTCCCTGAGCCTCCCACCCCAGGCCCACCGACCTGCTGGGTCCTCCCACCTGCAGGGCCCGCCATGTGGGGCTCACCATGCGGGGTCACCATGTGGGGTCACCTTGCGGGGTCACCATGTGGGGCCACCATGTGGGGTCACCTTGCGAGTCTCACCATGCAGGGTCACCATGTGAGTCTCACCATGTGGGGTCTCCGTGCAAGTCTCACCATGTGGGGTCACCATGAGGGGTCACCACGTGAGTCTCACCATGCAGGGTTGCCACGCGAGTCTCACCATGCGGGGTCACCATGTGAGTCTCACCATGTGGGGTCTCCATGCAAGTCTCACTATGTGGGGTCACCATGCAGGGTCACCATGTGAGTCTCACAATGCGGGGTCACCATGCAAGTATCACCATGCGGGGTCGCCATGCGGGGCTCACCATGCAGGGTCTCCATGCGGGGTCACCATGCGGGGGTCACCATGCGGGGTCACCATGTGGGGTCGCCATGCAGGGTCACCATGTGGGGTCACCATGCAGGGCTTACCATGTAGGGCTTCAGGAGCTTGCTGAGCACCCTCCCCACCCACAGTCACTCTCCCTGGGGTCTGTAAGCCTCCCTGGGCCTGAGCAGCTCCCAGCCTTGCTGCTGCCTCTCTGCTTCTTGGCAGTGAGGTCTCCTGGTTGCCTTCTCTCAGCCCCTTGGGATGTTTTGCGTGAGGAAAGGAGGCTTTGATGCCGCGGAGCATCTGTACTGCCCACTCCGTGGCTTCACAGGAGCAGCTGGCTGTTTGTTCTGAGCTGTTCCACCTTGTGCCTGCCGGAGGGGAGACAGTGGACAGGCATCCCTCTCCCCAAGCGGTGGGGTGGACCCCCTGCCTGCTGTGGCCCCGTACCTGGGGGCCACGCACCACTGCCGTGGGCCGTGCAGCTGCTAGGAAGAGTGTGCTGCTGAGACCCGGAAGAGACGGAGGATGAAGTTGTGTTGCCAGATAGGCCATTTGTTCCGAGACTCGCATGCCTGGGAGAAGCCTGGGAATTAACTAGCTCCTTCTCTCCCATCCCATTTTACAGAAAAGTGAGACCCAAAGTGGTTTCTGACTTGCCCAGAGGTCATAACTGCTTGGACACTCATGGTCCTCAGAGCCCAGGTTTGCTGACCAGTGCAGGCTCTCACAGCCACTCAGCTCCTGCAGCCGTGGTGTGGCAGAGGAGGGAAGCACTTCCTGGGATTTACGCTGCCTCCCTGACATTTCAAGGCCCTTCATTTCTCTAAATATTGGAGGGGTTGAATTATTTTTAGTTCAGCCTCAAGGGATCAGAGGATAAGCTTGCAGCAACATTGGCAGATGGGCTTCTTCTAGTGGAGAGTGGTTATTCGGGGCCTCTTATTGAGAGAATCGGGTGATTGGAGGGAATCTGGGGTGTCCTGAGGCATACCAGAGGACCCACAAGTTTTTCTTGTGGCTCGTCTGCCATCGGGAAATCAAAATGACTCCCCTCGTCCTGAGTTCTCCAGGGTGTGGACCTGGAATGCTTAAGGCGAGGCAATGGTGTATCTTTAAGACGAGCACAGCTCCGGAGCCGTTCGAGCGCCTAAGGCCACGTCCTGCTCAGGACACTTTGGGCCTCAGTTTCCTTATCTTTAAAATGGACAAAGTTGGCCGGGTGAGGTGGCCCTGCCTGTAATCCCAGCACTTTGGGAGGCCAAGGCTGGCAGATTGCTTGAGCCCAGGAGTTTGAGGCCAGCCTGGGCAACATGGCGAAACCTCATCTCTACTAAAAGTACAAAAATTTGGCTGGACATGGTGGCTCATGCCTGTAATCCCAGCACTTTGGGAAGCCAAGGAGAGCGGATCACTTGAGGCCAGAAGCTCGAGACTGCCTCTACTAAAAATACAAAAATTAGCCGGGCGTGGTGGCTCACTCCTGTAATCCCAGCTACTTGGGTGGCTGAGGCAGGAGAATCACTTGAACCTGGGAAGTAGAGGTTGCAATGAGCTGAGATCGTGCCACTGCACTCTAGCCTGGGCGACAGAGCAAAACCCTGTCTCAAAAAAAAAAAAAAAATTAGGCATGGTGGCACACACCTGTAGTCCCAGCTACTCAGGAGGCTGAGGTGAGAGGATTGTTTGAGCCCAGGAAGTTGAGGCTGCATTGAGCTGAGATTGCACCACTGCACTCCAGCCTGGGTAACAGAGCGAGACCCTGTCTCAAAAAAATAAAATAGACATAATAAGAGTACCTACCACCTAGGGCTGGGGAGACCAGAATGACATACCCTGCCAAAAGCACGCACCACACTTCCTGGCACACAGCAAGGGTTCAGCAGTTACCAGCTTCTGCTCATTTTCTTGGTGTTCTCATCAGTATGATTATTTAGGGAAACTTAGGTCCCCAGATAACCGTGGGGAGGGGAGGGCTTTACCTCCAGGTGCCCCGGCCCAGCTGTTCCTGCAGCGCCGTGCTGTTTCTGTGTCTGTGCACCTCGGTGGAGATGCTGTGGGTGGGTGGGCAAGTGTGCCTTGTGCTGTGGCCTCCAGAGACAAGGAGGGTTCCCATCCAAGCAGGGCCCTGCAGCCCAGGCACATAGCCCCGCCCTGTCCCTCCAGGTCCACATGGCTGTGGGTTCCCACCAGGGGGCGGCAGTGCCTTGTGGCCCGGGACCCAGCCTGGTTTCTCCCGCTTCGTGACCAGGCTAGGGCCAGGGGGGCTGTGCAGGACGGGGCCTTTTTACCGCTGCCTGGAGCCACTTGCTCACCAACCCCACTGACAGCTCTCAGTTCCCCTTTCCCCCAGCGCCGTTCACTCTGAGGCACAGCACAGCCTTGTGCTTCTGGCCCCACTGGCCTGCTCCCTTAAGCTTAGTTTTGCCTTTGCAGTTTGAGTGACATTTTTGCTGGGGATCCGGGGCTGCTCGGGGTGGCCTCGCACACCCCCTGCACTTTGGCTGCCTGAAACACAGCTTGGGGTTCACGGTGCTCCGTGGTTTGACTCTCACAGGCAGGGTTCCAATGGCCACAGAGAGAGCATCTTCTCCAGCTGGCCCTACAGCGGCCCCAGGACCCCAAAGGCTACATCAAGGTGGCCACCAAGACCAGGGGGCAGAGTCCTCCTAAGTTCTGGCCCTAGATCTAGGCTCCAGATCTCCCAGGAGTTGGAGCCAGAGGAACCTGGGCTCACTTCTTTAGCAGGCTCTGGACACACGATGCCTTTAGGGTCTCAAGAAAATGTTTAATTTCTTTTAAAATTAGAAGGAAAAAGTCTCTGGAACATTTAGGGCCAAAGAAAATGTTTTAATGTTCTTTCTCACTTTAGAAATAATAATTTCAAAAATCTGTTAAATTATTTAACAGCTTTTTTAATGGAGGAAGGGGCCCTCCAAATCACGAAGTGGCCCTGGGCCCTGGGATGGCCGGGTGAGAGCCCGACATACCCACGCAGCATGCCTGAGTCCTGGAGTGCGATGTAATCTGAGCCACCCAGAATGGAGAGTCACCAAGAGGCAGCTTGGAGGTGGGCCACTGCCCCTGCACACTGTGCCTGGGGGAGACAGCCGACCCGACCCGCCTGCAGTGCCAGGATGGACAATTTGAGCTGGAGCCAAACTTGATCAAAGGGAGGCTGACTTTATCGAGGGCTGCTTTGTGGAGGGCGTTCGTTGTGGAAAGAGCCCAGGAAGGAGCTCTCTGCCTGTGGCTCAAAATGGCCACATAGGATGCAATTCCTGAGCTTAGAGTTGGCAGAAGAGCCAGCCTCTGCTAGCACCAGACCTAACGGAGGCGCGGCCCATGGCCACCCTGAGGAATTCCACCTGGGCGTTTGGTGTCCCTGGCATATCTCGAATGGCAGGCTGAGGCTTGAAAGTCTCATGCCTGTCTGCGGGACCCCCGCGTGAGCCTGGGACCACCTGTGGGGACAGTGTGTGGCTAGGCAAATGCCTTGGGCACTCGAGGGGGCACTGAGGCCCTGGAGGGCTTCTGTGGGCGGGAGTTCCCATGACATCATCCCTCAGTACAAGCTACGAGGGCTTCTTAGGACACACTGGACATCGGGGAGGGCTCTAATGGTATTTGCACAAATTTGCAATGTTGGAGACCAGAGTGGGGTGGGCTGGGTGGGCCAGGCCCCGGCCCAGATGGGGTGACCTTTCCTTCACCCCTACTTCCCCACTGCAGGGGTGCTGCCTCCCCATGGCCCTGGGGAGATGCTGACATCTGCTCATTGGCAGAGTGCCCTGTGCCCACAGTCTGTCCCTGTCCAAACATGAAACGGACAGCAGGAGGGGGCTCCAGCTGAGGCTCCTAGAGTTGGAAGCCCCTGCAGACTCGGTGGCTGCCTCACCAAAGGCTCCATCTGCATTTGCCCCCATGACCTTCCCACTGTGCCTGGGACCGCACTTAGAGCTGACCAGCACCTGGGGCAGTCTGGGGTCTGGGGCTGGTGTTCGGGCCAGCATGGAACACAGATGCCTTCACTGGCTCTGGTGGGCACGTGGCTTGCACAGATCGGACTGTGACCACAGGCTGCGGGACTCAGCCACCAGGTGCCTTCACTTACTTATTTACTGACCTTGAAGTTATCCAGCAATTATGTGTTTACAGATACCCGCACAACAGCCAGAGAGGTACGAATACATCACCACCTACAGGTGAGGGCACAGAGAGGTTAGGACCCACCTGAGGGGATGCAGCCAGCAGGTGGGACTTGGGCCCTGGCAGTCTGTTTCCAGCCTGTGTCTCAGGTCCAGGGTCTCCCTGGGACTGGAGAGGGCACTGGGGGAATGGAGCCGCCTCCTGCATCAGAGCTTCTCCTGCTCCAGCTCAGCCTGCAGCTCTCCTGCATCCCCAGGTGGGGACCAGAGAGAGGGGCAGGCCAGTGCCAGCCTGGAGGAGGGGGCAGTTACCGGAAGACCTTGGTCCCCATCCCAGCCCTCTGCACCCTGGGGCCCAGCCAGGCTGGAGGCCCATTTTTCCCAGAAGCCCACCTCCCTGCCTCCTTCCGGGGGCTCACTTCGCCCTGCTGCCTGTTCCTGATCGCCTCCTTGCCCCTACTCTCCCCTCTGCCCTCTCACCTCCCCTCACGTTCATGGGGTTTTGTGGACGCACCTGCCTGCCTTTCGTCAGTGGTGTCCAGCCGTCTCCCTGACCGAGGCTGAGGGTCCTGCACATCTAGGCCCCGTCATGGTCATTCTCCCTGGTCCCTGCCTGCCCATGGCTCTTGCCACAGTGGGAATGCAGCAGCTCTGGGCTGAGTGTCTGTCCTTGCCACTGCACTGCGTGTGCCCTGCGAGTGGGGGTTGCTGTGCTGCACCTCACTGCTACCCATGCCCATCTCAGGGTGTGGGCCCAGCGGGTCCTCAGGCTGTACCGGTCAGGGGGCTAGATACCTGGGCAGGGCCTTGTCCGAGGGTTGAAAAGGAGAGAAAATGCCCCCACTCCGGCTCGAGCAGTACAAGCCTTCATCCTCCCAGGCTCCGCCTCCCTGGCTGCTCCTTCCTGCATGGCCCCCACAGGGGTTGGCAGGGCGCACTCCCCAGAGGGACAGGAGTTTGTGGCCAACCTGAGGGTAGACACTGCCTGTCGTCCAGACCCTAGACACCCCTGGTCGGCCCATGTGTGGAGCCTGCCCCCATCCCAGAGCCATCATTCCAGCGAGGGCAGTGCAGGCCCGGGTGGCTGTGCCATGGCTGCTGTGATGTGCTCACTAGGAACAGCAGAGGTGCCCTGGGAAGGCAGAGGTCTGGGAGCCCCACAAGGGCTGAGCCTTGGGGCCTCAAAACAGGGAGTCTTCTCTGGGCTCAGGGCCTTTCTGGAGATGGGACTTCTAGGTTGCCAGGACCACTGGCCCTGAGGAGTTCAGCTGCCCACGGCGGCGGCGGCTGGGCTGTATCTTGCACTTCTCAGCTCTGTGGAGGGGTCCGTGGGGCCTGTCTGGGCCCAGCACAGCAGCGCACAGAAAAGCCACTTTGTATATTTGGGATTCCATTAATCCTTCTAGTTTGTACATTTTTGATAGCACCTTCAATTTTTTTCTTTTAAAAATTAATGTATTTTTTTCTGATAATATAAGAAATGCATGCCTTCTTTGGAAAATACAGAAAATCACAAAGAAAATAATCCACGATCCCACCTTCCAAAAGGAACCACAGTTAGCATTTTGTTCAACCTGTTTTTTTAAAAAACAAACAAACAAACAAATGCATACTAAAAGCAACGATTTATAAACTGCGGTTTTAGAGTTAAGATCGTACCCAGAGTTGCCGGTATCTCACCGGTTCCTCTTCTGGGACGGTGATTGTGCCTTCCCGGAGCTGCCGCACCCTGGCCTCCCAGCCAAGCCTGGTGACAGCAGTGGGGTGACCCTGCAAGGCCCCTGGGATGGCTGATGCTGAAAGCCCAGCAGAGCTGGAGTGGGTAGGGGCAGCCTCTCCAGGGCTGATCTGAGAGACAGGTATGTGCCTCACCCGGCATCACCCACCAGGGAAGCCTCCGTCCGCCCCCATGTAGAGTCATGATGGGTCCTCCCATCTCGTGTCTTCTGGGGAATGGAGCGGAAGGCCTCCCCTCTCTGGAACCAGGGGTGGGAGGGACTGTGCTCCCCAAAATGAATATTCCTTGGCTGTGGGTGAGCCTGCCAGCCCAGAGTCCCCGGGAGCCAGGAGCAGACTGGCAGGAGCCATGGCAATGACTGAGACACCTGGGGAGCCAGGTGTCCGGGCAGGCTTCAGTGTCCGCTCCCAACAAGTGTGGGGCATTGAGATCCTGGGTGGATCTCAGGAGAGCAGGCGTGCTCAAGCTGACACAGCCCGAGCTGTCTATTTACCACCAGACCCGAATCCACCTCTGGGCCAACAGTCTTACCCTGCAGGAGGCCTGGCACCTGTGTTTGTATTTTATCACCATGAGGTTGTGTGGGCTGCTGAGAGCATGTACAGAGCTCTGGGCACGAGCCTTGGCTCTGCGGCTGGCTGAGTGGCCGGGCCTCGGTGTTCTCATCTCTGAAGTGGGGAGAAGGATACCCCCGTCACGGGACCTCACAGTATTAGATGAGATTGCAGATGCGATGAGGTGGGGTCCCAGCAGGCCTGCTCAGGGCGTGGCCGTCCCTCCTGGTGCAGACACCATCATGTATGTGGAAGGTGATCACATCGAGTGTGCTTGCCACTGCGGTGCGAGCGCATATGTGCGCGGGTCTGCGCATGGGAGGCCTGGGCTGGGCTTCCTTTCTCGGCTTGTCTGGGAGGACGGTGGCTCCTAGAGGGTGTCTCCCTGTCTCTGCCCCACTCTGAGGATATGAGTGCTTTGAGCTGAGTGAAGGAGGAACTTCTCCAGGAGAGAGCTCTGTCTGCCACCTCCCCGGTGCCCCCACCCCTGGAGCAAAGCTGTCCTTACAGGGCCACAGCCTCTGCTGGCCCCGCAGCCCCTTTGCAGTGAAGGGGGGCTCCTGTGTGTGACTCCCTCCAGATAGACAAAAATCAGGTTTGGATGCCGGGGCCTCAGCTGAGTCCCTCGCTTCCTTTCCTCATCTGGAAAGTGGGGGTGTAGTATTGTGCCAACCTCCCAGGCCATCCCAGGATGAAATGAGATCATGCCCATAACTTAGACTTCCGCCTGGTCCCTGCTCACAGCTCCCCAAATGGTCATTGCCACATCTAAACAAATTTTTGTTTCATCCGGGGGTGCTGGTGGCCCCTGCAGCGGTGCCCACGGCAGCCCATGCACCCAGGCAGGAAGCTGCTTTGTGCAGGAGGGTCTTTGTGCAGGGGCAGTGTGGGCGAGCCTGGCAGCCTCCTAAGCGGCAGGACTATGTGGGCGCCTTATTGAGCTGTCAGCGGCTGGCAGCTGCTCCCAGGTAGCAGGAAGAAGGGCCGAGCTCCACGTGGGCATGAAAGTCCCAGCGGGTGTGTCAGGGGGCGGGGTGGGGTGGAAGTGTTAGTGCGACTGTGAGTGTGTGTGCATGCTTGCAGGATAAAGATGAGTTTTTAACATGTGTCTCCTGTGGTTTTTGATTTTTTTAATCTTTCCCAAAATCAATACAAACAAACCACAGGCATAATTTGGGTCTGTAAAGGCCGACGCTGTCATTCTGCTGCAAGAGGCAGGGAAGTTCATTTGGCGGGGGGGAATGCAGCACTTTCGCCGTCATTAAGTCCTGTGGTGGCTGGCGACAGTCACGGCGTTGATGGAGCTCAGAGCAGAGGCGGGAGGAGTGGTATTGACCAGGCATGTGTGTCTCCGGCGTGTGATGTGAGAACCCGGGGCTCGCCGGGATGCTGTCCTCCCTCCCTCCCTCTGCCAAGCTGGTGGGAAGGCCCTTGCCAAAGCGCACAAGACCCCTTCACACAGCACAAGGTCTTCGAGGCAGTCGCCTGCAGGTGGGGTGGAAGGGGTGCGCTCCAGACCCTAGGATCGCCCGTCTCTCCAAGACCATCCCTGGCCGCTGGTGGGCAGGGTGAGAGGGTTGTTAGCACCTGCTGTGGCCGGGGCCGTGCCAGGTCTGTACACATTGTGCCCTTTGCTGGGTGGCAGCCACCACGTATTCTCAAGGGCCTGTGCTAGGCCCCTGCCAGGCCCTGGGTTGTTCCTTTCCATGTGAGCTCCCATTATTAACTAAAGAAGACACTGAATGATCTCATGTGGTTGTATTTTTTTTTTTTTTTTTTTTTTGAGACGGATTCTCGCTCTGTTCCCCAGGCTGGAGTGCAGTGGCGCGATCTCGGCTCACTGCAAGCTCTGCCTCCCGGGTTCACACCATTCTCCTGCCTCACCCTCCTGAGTCGCTGGGACTACAGGTGCCTGTCACCACACCTGGCTAATTTTTTGTATTTTTGTATTTTTAGTAGAGACGGGGTTTCACCATGTTAGCCAGGATGGTCTTGATCTCCTGACCTCGTGATCCGCCCGCCTCGGCCTCCCAAAGTGCTGGGATTACAGGCATGAGCCACTGCGCCCGACCTCATGCGGTTGTATCTTGGTGGGTAAGGCAGGTCTTTCTGTGCCCCACCTGCCAGCCTCATGATCCGTGTTCCCTGCCTCACCACGCTTCTCTTGCTGTTTGTTCACACGCGTACTTACTTTGTTTTATATCAGTTTTTAGATACAAAAATAGTACAGGTAGAATTCTGTATTCTACATTTTCAGGGAACATCACATCACACATACGCTGCTCTTTTACTGTGGTTTTCATGTTTTCTGTACCTCTCCCGCTCTTACCCCACCTCCCACCCAGATTTAGTTCCGTTAACCCTTCAGGCTTCTTTTTCTGCACACACACCTGCACACGCGCGCACACACACAGGAGGTTGTCCTGTTTGGTTTTTAGAAATGGAATTGTCCTGTTCCTCTTCGCACCTTGCTCATTTCACTTCATGGTGCATCCCAGATACCCCTTTCTAAGTCACTGGCAGAAGCAGGACCTTGTGCTTCCCGATGGCTGTGAGCTGTCGTGGCGGCACACCTGTCCTCGGTGTGGAGTTCCAGTTCGTTCCTGCAGTCCCCTGTTAACAGACATTTAGACTGTTTCCCTTTTTTCCCCCTTTTCATTACAAACAAAAAAAATTGCTTTCTTAAACTGATTTTCATGTTTTTAAACTTTCTAATTTCTCATAAATACTTCAACTTTAGATTCTGCGAGTGAGTCTATTAGTTAGTGTCAGGCTTTGCAGAGGAAAGAAAAGTTCTAGAAGAGTCTGCAGCTCGTTCTCCCACCCCCTGCCCCCAGTGTCCACCCACAGAGGTGTGAGCATGCAAATAGGATGAGCTTCTGTCTCCCGTCTCTTGGGTGTCTTTTCCACCTGGGGCCTCCCTGGGGCCGCGCTGAGGGAGTGAAAGGCCCCTCCCTGGGCGCCCGAGGCCCCTGGCTTGGATGCTGTAGCCTTGCCTGAAAGCGGAGGAATTCTGGCTGCCTGGTGGAGGTCAGGGCTGGCCCTATCCCTCCAGGAGAAACAGTCTTGGGCGGGGGGGGCTGCTCAGGCTGGACCCAGCCCTGACCAGCGGGGCCATCGGGCCTCCTGGGCCCTGGCAGGATGTCGTTCCAGGGATACAGCACTTCCTTGCTTCTGCAGTGCTGAGTGGTCAGTGTCGGTTATCAGCTGTTCACATATGTTGCATAATCTCAGATGCTGGCTTGTAACAGTGAGTGGAGGTGGGTGGCCACACTGTCCCTTTAGAATAATCCACATGGCCCTGTCCAGGCAGGGCAGCCTCTGGGCTCCCACCTACCGCCTGATGCCCCTGTGCCTGGTGAGCCTGGGCTGGGGTCTGTTCGCTGTGGATGGGTGTGTTCAGAGTTCCCCGGTCAGCAAAGCTCCCTTTGTCTCCAGGGGAGTTCCTGGGAGGTAAAAGGGAGCCTTTTCAAGCCACAGGCTCACCCAGAAAACCTATGTAAGAAGAAAAGTTCAGAAACATCCAGCCAGCCTTGGAGCTGGGGAGACTGCTTCCCTTGAGGCCCGGGCCACTCCGGAACCATTTCTGTGATGGTAAAATGAGTGGGGGCCGCACGCTGGCTCTGCCTACTGTGAACATGATCCTCTGGTTCGTTCACCTTCAGGCTCCCGCATGAGCTGGGTGGTTGGTGTTAACCCTTTTGTCTTTCTACCCGGAACCCCCTGCCCTGGGCTCCAGGGAGCTCCACCATAGCCAGGGGAGGGAGGGCTCCATTCACCTCCTTCCAAGTTCCTGAGTTTGCTCTACTGATTTTTGTCTGCGGTGCATAATCAATCAGCCTGGACCCCAGAGAGGCCTTCTGTCGAGGTGGGTGGGTCTCAGAACTGCAGGCTGCTCCCCCTCCTACCTCAGGGCTGCCACTGTGCACCTGTGGCTGAGGCATGTTTTCTGGGGTTCCTGGCTTTGGCCTGCATGGCTGGGTGGGAGGAGGGCATGGGAGGTGATGCTGCTCACTGAGCGGGGCCTGCTTTGGCCGCCTTGGGATCAAGAGGCCTGTTAGATGCCCAGGTAGAGACCCTTGGTGGGCGAGCAGGTGGATCTTCAAGAATGGAGCTCCGAGGGACAGGTTGGCTGATCTCAGCGAACCCTGAGGCTTCCCCAAGGCCACACAGCTTGTCTGGCAGAGCCTCAGCAGGAGCCTGGGTCCCCGGACACTGAGGCTAGCTCTTTCTGCTGTGGTCTTCTCACAAACCAAGGTGGGATCACAGCCTTGGTAGCCTTGAAATCTCCCTAACCTGGCAAGACAGTGGAGAAGGGGGGCAGCCAGCGAGACATTCCATTGTAGAATAAATATATGCATGGTAAAACACTTGACATCTATTAACTTTTAAGTGGCAATAGTGATTCTTGTGGTTAGACCTGAATGGGAACTAGTACGTCTAAAGTGAAAATCTAATTGATTTTTTCCACAAAACAATGTTCCAGCAATGCATTGTGGACATAAAGGTTTGATGAATGTATAGCCAGGCACAGTGGCTCACATCTGTTTTCCCAACACTTTGGGAGGCCAAGGCAGGAGGGTTGCTTGAGCACAGGATTTGAGACCAGCCTGGGCAACATAGTGAGACTCTGTCTCTATAAAAAAATAAATTAGCAGGGCATGACAGTGTACACCTGTAGCCCCAGCTACTCGGGAGGCTGAGGCAGGAGGATCATTTGAGCTCAGGAGTTCGAGGAGTTCGTGAGTAGCCATGCACTCCAGCCTGGACAACACAGCAAGACCCTGTCTCAAAAAAAAAAAAAGATTTGGCCAATGAATTTTATCAGCTAAACTGGGATATTTAAGAGAAGGGAAGGAACTCCTAATTTCTGAACCCTGGTTCTGAAAAAGCTTTCTTTTTTCTTTCTTCACTTTAGTCTTGTTAGCAAAACCTTAACAGTTCATAGAAGAAATCATTTTTTACTTTTTTTCCCTTAATCTGAGCACAATATCTGGGGTCGCCATGGTGGTCCATTGGTGTGATTTGCAGGATGGGACCTTACATCCAGGGAAGGGGCTGCCAGGCTGGGCTGCCTCTGACCCTGTGGGCATGGCTGGGAAGGGCATGGCCTCCGGAATCAGAGGCCTGGGTTGAATCCTGGCTGAGTGCCTAGTGGGGCACTTTGAGACAAATGACAACCTTTCTGAGCCTTGCTTTTCTCATCTGTAAATGCGGGTGGCAATGCCTACTTAGTTGAATGTTAAATAAAATGAAGTCGTGTCTGTGAAGCACCTGGCATGGTAATCGGTGGCTGTGAGGACGACGCTGTCCTCATAGGGACTGGGTGGCACAGGTGCCTTGACCTTGGCATGCAGGGCGGATGGGCCAGGCTTCCAGCCAGTGCTGGATCTCAGAGGCCCAGGGGTTAGAGAATTAAGGGCCTCTGAGCCAGGCTCCTTGTTGCAAATGGACTCCTCTCCTCTGCATGCTGTGAATTGGGCATGAACACCTCCTGTGATGGGGGGCTCACTCCTTGCCGAGGCAGCCTAGTAAGCTGTTGGCACAGTCATCCTCATACCCTCTCTCCTGACCTGTGTCTTATGGCCTCTGCCCCCAGGCAGCTGTGGGGCAGGGGGCTGGGGTGACCCCCGTCTTGGTTGTTGAGCCCTTGCCCTAGCTGGAGGGTGACTGTCCCCCTACTCCCCCGACACAAGGCACAGCGTTTCTTGTGGCTGTCCTCCTTTGCGCCCACGCTGCCACTGCGCCCTGTGGCACTGCATTCAAAGTGAGTGTGTCTGCTTTTGTTTCTTCCTAGGACTTCTGAAAACGTGTGGGTGGGGGAGGGTGTGGAGGGTTCGTGCGCCGGGTGGTTTGGCTGCAGTGGCGTGGGAGGCGGCCCCAGAGGGGCAGAGCTGCAGTGTGTTTATGTGCACAGGGCCATTCCCTTCCTGTCCCGCGTGTGAACACCAGTGTACAAATGTGTGCACACAGGTGTGTCCCCCGTGCCTTTTCCCTACCTTGGCTGATCGTGGGGAAGATAGACTCGCTTCCCCTCTCCAGGCGGCGATTCCGGAAAGGAGGCTCTGGAATGCCAGCTGGGAGCAGGGAAGCCAGCGCAGCCAGGAGGGACCTAGCAGGCCCACAGAGTTCTAGGACAGCTGAGCCCTCCTGCCCACGGCCCTGCCGTCCCTGTGTGTCCCCAGGGTAACGTCCAAGCTCCGCAGCAGGGACCAGCCCTGGGTCCCACAGAGGAGGCTGGTCCAGGTGGTGGACTAGAGCTCTACTTGTGCCAGCCTGGGTGCAGAGGCCTGGCCGAGCCCTTCCTAACCTTGCCGTCCTGGGCCAGCTGTTCAGTCTCTCCGTGCCTGTTTCTACACAACCCATCCATAAAATGGGGCCATGGGAGCCACCACCTCCCATTAAATCATGTGTTCCCCCAGGCCTGTCGCCATCACTGGCGCCTCCACCAACATTAGCGCCAGTGTCTCCATGAAGTTGGGGTTCCTGGGGAGATGGCTCCCCCCACCCCAGCCTCACCTCCTCCCTGCCTCAGAGACTGAGCAGAAGGAAGGCAGCTGGACTGATGAGCAACTCGCCTGGGGCCCCAGAGAGGCCCGATCCCATCCTGCTGGGGCACACCCCAGGTCCAAGCCTGTCTGGGCACCCCCAGGGCTCTGGACTCACCTCCACCCCTCCCTCTGCGTCCTTGGTGGTCACACTCACCATCAGCAAGCTCGGCACCCCTGCCTGCTCTAGGGGGGCAGAGCCTGCCAACCCCTCCCACACTTCCCTCACCAAATCACAGGACCCTCGGGGTGGAGGCCGGTGCGTGGGAGGGTAAGGGTCAGGTGGTGGGAGGCCGTCCTCAGCAGGGATCCCAGAGTGGGAGACCCAGAGCTTTAGGACCCCAACATGTGGAGAGGCCAGGGTCCCTGGGATGGAGAGATGCCTCAGCCAGGGTGGGCGGAAGTGTTGCAGCCCCTGAGACCCTGCAGGCTTGGCTGGCCCCCCGGAAAGAAAACCTACAGCTGGGAGGGCAGTTCACACAGGGCGTGTGGGGAGCCAGAGCGCCCTCCACCTGCAGGCCTTGGGGAGCACCAGGCAAGGCTCCCTGGGAAGCAGGGCTGCCACCTCTGACCTCGCTCCGGCCTGACCTCACCATGGAGGCTCACGCAGGATGCCCACACAGGCCCCCAGGTGGCAGCTTCCTACAGTGCTTTTCCACCAGGGACCCTGCTGAGGCCCAGGGCCCTGAGACCCTCAGGCCCATCGCAGCCTCCCCACTGAGCACAGGCATGTCCATCCCCTCCCCTTCACCTGTCACCTGTCTGTCTTCCAGGCTTCGTGGGGCTTCCCAGTGCCCCATCCCTGCTTGTTAGAAGAGGGGCTGGGAGAATGGCAGGGCCTGGTACTCCAGGCTCCCCCTGCCCTCCTGCACTCTTGCCCTCCAGCCTTTCCCCACCCTGGAAGTGAGTTCATGATATTAATGGCAGCAGCAGCCGTATGAATGGAGCAGCCATGGTGCACCAGGCACTCTGCTAAGCACTTTATGCACATTCTTAAATTGCCGGATCTCCATTATAGAAATAATGTCTTAGGTTGAAAAACTACTTGACCAAGGTCATCCCAGCTGTAAGTGGCAGAGCAGGCCCTGAATCCAGGCAGCCCAGGCTGATCACCACCCTGCCACCACCCACCCCTCTCTCACATACAGGCTCTAGGCCTCCTGTCTGTACTGGAATCCCCCACAGCAGATCCACATGGCGCTGTCTAAAGAAGCACCTGCCCCTCCCCCAGACAAGGCAAGAAAGCCATCTCCACCTGGAGGGAGAGCAGTGAGGGGCATCATTAATGGGCTGTTGGGTGTCCTGATCTCTTTGAGAGAAGACAAGCTGAGCAGGCACAGCTCTTAATCCTCCAGCCACTGCCCCCCAGGCTGGGGCCTGCCAGCCCCCGCCCCCGTAGTCATTTCTAAATCGGGTCTAGATGGACTGGACGCGTGGCTGCCAGAGACCATTTGAACCCCCTGCCTCCAAATTCCCCAAAGTCCCCGCCTGCAAAGGACCAGCCCCAGCATGAGGCCCTGAAAGTAGCAACATTTCAATAGCCTAACCCTGGACAATCAGGACGATCCCTTTGCTAATTTATACGCTATACGTTTGGGGTTTAATTGGAGCGTAATTGTAATCCATATGCCTGTTAAGGTAATTACACTTATAAACCTAATATAATCCATAGATCAATGGGTTTGGAGCTAATTAAGGCAACCGTAATTAACATTTACCAAAAACCTTGCAATTACTGGAATATCCTTTAAGCTGGCCTTCCGAGCTGATAATGAGCGCCGCTCAGCGCTTCACGGCCTCCTAGCGTTCCTTTATTCTGTACAAGGGGGGCTTCTGGGGACCTCAATGTGGGGGAGTCAGTGCCTGCTTTTAGCACCCTGGGACTCTGATCAGGCACCCAGCTGATGAGTGACAGCACCACGGGAAGCCAGGTCCCTGTGACTTGGTCGTCCCCAGAACACGGCTGATTTTCTGGCTCAATGGACTCAGTCCGACAAAGGGGAACTTGGAGAAAGAGAATGAGAAATCCATATGCTGAGCTGGGACAGAACCCAAGTGGGGTCCTCACGCGGGGAGAATATGGCGCTTTCCTCCTGCCCACCCCCTGCTCCTGCAGCCAGGATGCACTGAGCTCGGACTGCACCGAAACCCCGGGAAAATCCCAACAGCAGCACCACAGGGCCAGGATTACAGCCATTCTTTTTTTTTTTTTTTTTTTTTTTTGAGACAGAGTCTCTCTCTGTCGCCCAGGCTGGAGTGCAGTGGCGCGATCTCGGCTCACTGCAACCTCCACCTCCTGGGTTCACGCCCTTCTCCTGCCTCATCCTTCTGAGTAGCTGGGACTACGGGCACCCACCAGCACGCCCTGCTAATTTTTTGTATTTTTAGTAGAGACGGGCTTTCACCGTGTTAGCCAGGATGGGCTCGATCTCCTGACCTCGTGATCCGCCCGCCTCGGCCTCCCAAAGTGCTGGGATTACAGGCGTGAGCCACCACACCTGGCCTACAGCCATTCTTGAATGTTGTGTGACTCCCGGTGATATTGTCACCTTGGGAGCTGCACAGAGACCCCCTCCCCCGGCCGGGCCCCTCCTCTGTCTGCAGAAGGAGGTAAGGGGCCCACCGCATCTGTCTTATCACAGGCTAAGCTGTTGGCATCTGTTCTTTTCCTGCTCCAGGAGGGACAGAGCCGCCCTGTTGTCCTTGCAGCACCGTGCTCTGTGAACTGGGCGCTCCTGTGGACAGCTCCACGTGGGTCTTCTTCGAGAGCCTCCACTGCAGATAGAAGGAGGCCTCGAGCCTGTAGTTCGGGGATGGTGGTCAGCCTGGGCTGCCTGGATTCAGCTCCTGCTCTGACATTTACAGCTGGGACGACCTGGGCCAGGTAGAGGTTTTTCAACCTAAGACTCAGTTTATTATTTATCTATTTATTCATGTTATTTATTTATTGACAGGGTCTTGCTCTGTCACCTAGGCTGGAGTGTAGTGGTGCAATCATGACTCACTGTAGCCTTGACCTTCTGGACTCAAGTGATCTTCCCACCTCTGCCTCCTGGGTAGGGTGCATGCCTGAGGGGGGACTACTGGCATGCACCACCGCACCGGCTCGTTTTTAAAATTCTTGCAGAGACAGGGTCTCCCTTTGTGGCCCAGGCTGGTCTTGAACTGGGCTCAAGTGATCCTCCTGCCTTGGCCTCCCCAAAATACTGGGATTACAGGCGTGAGCCACTACACCCGGCCTGGACTCAGTTTCTATAATGGGACTTGGCAGTTTAATAATGTGCATGCAGTGCTTAGCGTAGTGCCTGGTGCACAGCCACTGCTTCATTAATGCTGCTGCTGCTGTCCTTGTCATCTCTATCATTGACAGCCCTAGAGAAGCTGAAGGGGTGGGGCCAGGTGGGAGGGGCTGGGTGGGCGGGGCCAGGTGGGCTGTCTGCACCTCGCTGACTCCTGGATGGGCTGTGAACTTGACGGGTCCCAAGGCTCACTTTTCCCCCATCATCATTTCTGTACACTTTTTCCATCTCTGGGCCTTAGGGACTTTCCAAAGACTTTGCAACTGGCAGAGATTTCTAGACAGAATTAGGTTCTTTAACGAAGGAATGAGGCAAATGTGGACAGGAGATTGCTCATAATTGCGGCTGTCATTTATTGAGTACCTGCTGTGTGCTCTTAGCCTCTGGGCTAAAGACTGCACAGACATAATTCACTGACTGCCAACAGCAGCTTGATGCGGCTGGCATTTTAGTCTCACTTTAGAGTGAGGAAAGTGAGGCTCAGAGAGACTGAATCACAGGTTTGAGTACATCCAGCGAGGGGGCAGCTGGGCCAGGATTTGAAGCCAGCCATTCTCAACGCCACTGTGCTCTCTGCCTCCCGAGTGGAGGCCCTGACCCCTTTGCTCTCTTCCTGGGTGGGCCAGTGGGGCTGGGTGAGGGATGAGTGTGTCAGTGTTTCCCTCAGCTCAGTAGTGGAGAACAGGTAGGGTGGGCGAACTCCTGGCTGGACCAGAGCCACAGGCCTGCAGGAGACAGCCCTGCCAGGGCGAGTGAGCACTGTGGTCTAGGAGACCCTAGAGTGAGATGGGGCCTCTACAAGGCACAGCTCTCCCTGGAGGAAGGGAGGGAGGAAGGGAGGGTCCCTGCCTTACAGGACCTGGCCCTCCCCACTTGTCCAAAGCCCGACTGGGTCCTGTTGTGTCAGCGCTTTGCACCACACCCTGTGCTACCCACCCAACCTGTGTCCCCGTCTGATCTCCCTGGACCCTCCCACAGCCTGGGAAGGGTCCCCCAGCTGTGAGGTCAGCATGGGGGACCTTGCTCTGCAGAGGGCACCTGTAGGGCTGGCCTTATTGGAGTGTCCCTCCTTTCTAGGCCCAGAGTCCTGCGCTGCCTGGTGTGCGGGGCCTGAATGTCATCGTTTGATATATTTTATCCGACTTTCTAGTTGCTTTAAGGTACTTGGTCTGTCATGACTGTTAGCCTCTTTATTTAAAAAAAAAAAAAACTCAATATAATAGTTTGTATTTTTTCTTATTGATAATAAAACCTCTGACATTATTGAGCTCTTGTTCTGGGGCCAGCTCTGCCCCGAACTGTTTGTACACGCTACCTTGCTGAACCTGCACCCAAGTCCTCAGGCCATTATTCCTCCTTACAGATGAATGAAGTCACTGGCCCGAGGTCACACAGCTGGGACGTAGTGGAACCAGGCTGGGCGCTAGCTGGTTGACCTCAGTCCCCAGTGTTTATTTAGCGCGTGCATGCACTGGCTCATTTAGTCTCTACAGCCTTGCAGAGGCCACAGTGATGAGGTGGCAGAGGTGGTATTCAAATTCAGGCCCCTAAACTTGTATCTGTGTTCCCTCTTGAAAACTTCAGCAAACTGAAGAAGTGAAAGGCAGAGAGTAAACCACCGACCGGCCCACCATCCAGAGGTGACAGTGACCTCTGATACCGCTGGGTGTCCACCTTCCGAACTCTGTGCCCAAATGTGCCCTCTGTGTTCTAGTCCACAGCGAGGTCAGGAGCATGGGCTGTTTTGGGATATCTCTTCCCAGTGCCCAGTTCCAGAACACCCTTCCACACCACCGTGCGTTCTCCAGGGCCATCGTTTTAATGGCTGCAGGCTGCTCCCGCGTGTGGGCGCATCCTAAACAGCCCCTTATTATTATGGTTAGATGCTGCACGTGTTTCCAATTCTTCATTATTGTAAACCCGACTGCATTGCTCATTGTTGTGGCATGGCTTTGCACTGACTTTGGATTTTTGCTTTAAGATGACTTCTCACACATGGAATTGCTGGGTCAAAGGGTATGCAAAATTCTAAGGTGTTTGGTACTTCTGCAGAATTCTGCCTCCAGACATCAAGTTGCTCTCCCATCTGCACTGTGGATAATCCTGCAACTCTCGACACCCTCACCAACAAATAACACCAAGGACTAGCAGTGTCATTTTTAAAACGTGCCTCCATCGATAGGAAAAGAATGGGATCTTCTTTGATTGATAATGAGACTAAAGGCTTTTTCTGTCTTCCTCGGTTGCTGATATTTGTTTCTTCTGTAAATTGCATATTCATATCCTTTCTCAGTCTTTTTTGTATGTTTTTTAAACGAAGGCTTTTCTTTAATGGGAAATCTGCATTTCATCAAAGATGGAGCGCAGAGTCTGTGGTTCATTTATTCTCTGGGGAAGATGCTTCTTTTTTGTTCTCTCACCAATCAGAGACAAGCCTGAAGATGCTGGCAAATTAATTTCAGGCGCACGAGACAGGCGGTCGGTGCCCACGAGGATCCTGGCTGAAGAAATCACATTTTAGTCCCAACTCCTCAAAGTGTTGAGGCCGCCTGGAGTCCACACGCACCAGGGTTCAAATCCCCACTCAGCCACTTTCTAGCAGCATGACTTTGGGATGTCCCTCAGCCATCAGAGACTTCACTTTCTGGGCTGTACCGTGAGGTGTTGGTGTGCAGTTTAAAGGAAGTTTGGACGGCTGTGGTGTGGGTAGTTCTGAGTGCTCAGTAGGCAGACCTGGTTTTGAGCTGATAGACAGAGAAGGCCCACGCGAATGGGCAGAGCTGGGCCTCGCCAGGGCCTGGCACTCAGTTGTGCTCAGCAAATGCCTGTTACACAAGGGATGGTGCCCAGGTAACCTGGGTGAGCTACAAACCAGAGCCGCTGGACGAGTTCCAAAGGGAACTTGGGCACACTAGCCCCCTTTGTTTGTGTTTGGAGTGGAAGTCACCACATAGCTTTATTTGATTACTTTTTACCCGAATCCCCGTATCCTCAGGAATTCAAGGACAAGGATACATAACGACATGATTTTTGTCTTGGAGTAAATCACAGTCCACTTGGAAAATCTCCATCTAGAGGAGGGTGAGGGTGCAGGTCTTGGGGTGAGGCTGGGGATGAAGCCTCCCATGGCTTTGTGGTTACCCTGCTGGGGGGCTCACTCCCTGCAGGGCCATTGGTAGAGTCACACGATGCCGGGCAAGGCTGGCCAAGCGGGATACAGAGCACACTGGGGGAGGGATGGCTGCACAGGCGTGGACCGTGGGGGATCCAGGGTGGCGATCCCACCTGGGGGCCTTGGGCCGAGTGGTGGAGCATGTTGCCTGAACACCCGAGCCCGCGGACATCTAGGGAGCTTAAGGCATGGCAGGGGTGGGGTGCGTTGCCTGCAGCCTGGGGCGGCCTCGGCTCCTTCACGTCAGCGTGTCCTGACACCATGACACTGTGCGTGGTCACATGGAGCCTGTCCTCTTGTACCTGCTTCATCTCTGGCTTTCCTGTCCATCTGCCTGGTGCTTTGGAGGGTGTACCAGGCTGTGAGGGAGAAGCAACCACGTGGCCCTGTGTTCTTGTGCCGCAGCTGGGCCAGCAGATCTGGGGGAAAGGCCACTTCCTAGTGGCCTTTCTGGTGGGAGGGAGTCATAGTGATGAGTCTGGAAGCTGAGCCCGGGCTTGGGAGCAGCTGGAAAGGCTGCCTGTGGCCTCCCTGAGTAGACGTCCTCTACCAGTTGTTCAGCCTCCCTGTCCCCAGCCAGCCACCATCTAGTTGGCACTCCCAGTGGGTCCCACGAGCCGTGTGTTGCTATGCACAGCCCTTACTAGAATCCCACTTTCCAGATGAGGGTGACAGAAGGAGGAAGCATCAGTCACTTGCCCAAGGTCCCCCCGGCGAGGGGCTCTGAGCCTGGACATGGCCCTCTGAGCTGCTCTGTCGCCCCATGGCGTTGGAGCGTCCCAGCCTCTCCCAAGAGTGTGTGCCCTTGCGTTGCTGGCTCAGAAGCCAGAAGGCTTCCAGGGGCAGACCTAGGCGGAAGCCCTGAGTGGGCATCCTGGTCAGCCATGTGGAGGTTGGGGGCCGGTGGGCAGGAGCACTCACCATGCTACCCGACCCCCGATGGCACCCCCAACATGGAACGCACGGGCTCAGGACTCACTTTTATTTTGGTAGAGCTTGGAGTCCCCATTTCCATGTTTTGTTTTTCTTTATAGTCCCAGTGTCGAGCCTAGTAGGACACAGATGTCTCAGCAAACAAAATTAGGAGCCATCCGAGCAGGGCCCTGCGGCCATAGACATTCCCATGCGTAGCGAAACCAGGCCCTCTCGCCAAGCACTCTTTGGGAGGATATTTGGAAAAAATGTTAAGGCATTCATTTTTCTCTCGACCTTTTCTGTTGGAATTGTGGGGCCTTAACACTGGAAGTAAAAGGAGTTATGAGACACGGCTGGCTTCCTACCCCCGGGACAGCCCCAGTGGCCAGGCCTGGCCCAGTTCTCCCATCTGGCCCTCAGTGGTTTCTGCAGAGGTTACCAAGCACAAGGGCCAGGCTGTGGCCCCCACCTCTGTGCAAAGAAGTTGGCAATGATGTCCAGGTAGCAAGCAGGTGCAGGGCGCAAGCTTTCTACCCCCAGGCTAGTTAGAGACGGAGGAGACTCGAGGAGGGAGAGGACCAGCAGAGGACACTCTACGGGGGTGGCTTCTGGCAAAACAGTGCTATCTGAAGATGAGTTTGGAGTCAGGAATGTTTGCTGAGTTAGCCTGGATATTGGAAGTGCCCTTTCTTTTGAGCCCTTTGGCTCTTGGCGCTGACCATCTGCTGGCAGAACATGGGTGGGTTCCCAGAGCACCTGCCCCTGTGGTGTATATCAGCTGGCTCTCAGCTACACCTACAGGCCTGCACTGGTGTAGATTTGGGTCCCAGGTTCCCCACCAGGGGCCTGGCTGGCTTCCCCGGGGCCACACCCTTCCAGCGGAGTCACATCACAAGTTATGTGGAAATGGAGGCCACCACCCTGGCCACAGAGGTGAGGCTGGTGAGGCCCAGAGTGCACCTGTTGGGGATGCTGCAGCACTTGGAAATCTGGCTGCCCGAGGCTGGAAGCCACTTTGCTGCGAATGTCATGTAGGATAATGAGTGGACTCTTTTCTCAGTCCTGGAGGACTTCCTCGGCCAGTCTGGAGTAAGCCACAGCTGGGGAGATCAGTTCTGGGAAGTGCTGGGTTCTCCTGCATCTTTGGTCCTTTGGTGGCACAGGCCTTCCTTTGCAGGCCTGAGGCACCTGTCTTGGGTGTGTGCCATTGGCTCAGTAGCCCATAGGCAGTAAGTTCCGTGGAATCAGGCACATTTTCAGCCAGAGCTGCCAAGTGCTCCCTGCAATGGTGTTACCAACTGAGGTGCCACTCAAACCAGAAAACCCCGGGGCTGGGCAAGACAGCAGCTTTCAGGAGCTGGGAAGAGGCATCATTTCCACTTTCCAGGCCCTGTGATCTGGTTTGTAGCCTGTACCAGGGCACTGGAGTCCTGCCTTGGCCACAGCTCATGGTCTAGAGGAATAACCCCAGGTCCAGGTGAGACACTCAGCCTGTGATGGCT
Source organism: Hylobates moloch (assembly GCF_009828535.3). Lineage (NCBI taxonomy): Eukaryota > Metazoa > Chordata > Mammalia > Primates > Hylobatidae > Hylobates > Hylobates moloch. The sequence continues at coordinate 8,907,557 of NW_026652278.1, read as the reverse complement.
TCATATGGTCACCACGTTGTTGTATATGGAGAGAAGACTGTTTCTTGATTTTAAATTTTGTTTTTCATTTTATAAATGTAATATATTCACATGGAAAATTTGGAAATTATAAACAATCAAAAAGAAGCAGCTAAAAAAAAGTCCTTTCATAATCCACCGGCAACATCAGTTAACATGTGGCATATTTCCTTCCCGTCTCCTCCACTCCCATTTTTTTGGACTTCTTAAACATAATTGAGATTGTGTTTTATGTACAATTTTATAGCATGTACTTGTTAGCTTTGAAACAGACCCATCTGCGTTTGCAATTTGGCCTGCAGGGAAAAGACCAGATTGCTGAGTCTTAGCTAAAGCTGTGAGAGAAGGAAATCTAAAAATACCCTCCTCGTTGGCCTGCTCAGGGAGCGCTGTGGCCTCTTGTTCTCCTCCCTGTCAATACAGCAGAATTAGCCATGACTCAGAGTGGGTCTCCGTGGTGATTCTGTCTCCAGAGAACATGCCGTACTCCCGACGTCAGGCTCACAGGTGAGTGGGGGCACTAGCCGGGGACGAGGGGCTGGAGCCTGACCGGCCCAGCTACAGAGGGGCCTGGGGTTCGGCTCCTGCCTGTGGAGCCCCTCTAAGGCTCTCTGGGGTCTTCTGCGGAGCGAACACTTTGAAGGGAGCATCTGTCAGAGACATATGATGCTTCTTCACCCAAAGCCCCACCCTGGCTGCAAGAGGAGAAAATCAAAACCGTGAAGAGCATTTTAGAGACTTCCACTTCCAGCAAGATGGAGCAGAAGTGCCTTTCCCTATTCCTCCTGCCAAGTGCAACGAAAAACCCTGGACATCAGTTATGAAACAAACAGAAGAGGCTGAAAGGAAGAGAGGAGAAGGCAGACTGGCCAGGGAGCTCAGGACCCGGGGATCAGCAGAGGGGTGAATTCCCTGGGTTTCCTTTGTGCCTTGTACATCTCAGACGTGGAGCTGAAGAAGCCAGCAAGAGCCTCTGCAGAAGCCTGCTCTCCCTGGCCGAAGGACCAAGGCAGGGGCACCTTGAGAGACAGGAAACATTTAGGCAATAACTGTGGTACTCCAGCCAAACACCACAGAAAACCCTGTGGCCCCATCCCTACTCGTGCCAGCAAGGGCTCAGCGGGGAGCCTGGACCAAAACACTCACCAGGCTGAAATGAGCCCCTACCACTGGGGGTGTCAGAAAAGGCCAAGAAGGGAGCCAGGAGCAGGGTGGGAATGAGGTCCCCCAGCTGGAGCATCAGTGGAGACCACATGGTAAGCCCGTGCTTCCCCCAGTCAGTGGTGACAAGACATCCCTTCCCCTCCCACCGGACGGGCAGTGTCATACTGAAGAGTCAGGACTTCATCACCACTCAGAGGTTACAAGGCTATCCCCCCACAACAGTGTCAATGGAGCCCACATGGGACACAGTAATGAGGGGTTCCTGCACCTCCCTACCAGGAGAAAACTTCCCCCTTGAAGAGCAATAACGAGAGCACCTCCCCCATCTCAGTGTCAGCAGAGGCCAAGTGGGGAACCTGGACGTCCACCCCACCCAAGCAGAATAAGGCAGCACTACCCTCTTCCCCTGCCTGAGTTGTGTCCAGAGAAGGCCAGCTGAAAGGGAAGGTTTAAATAAGACTCAGAGTCTCACACCACACACCCAAAATGTCCAGCTTGTGGTACAAAACCACCTGTCATGCTAAGGACCAAGGAAACCCCAACATGAATCAGAAGAGAAGACCAACAGACACCAGCACTGAGATGACACAGATGTCAGGACAAAGACTTTAAAACAGCTACTGGAAAAATGCTTCAACCAACAATTGCAAATATGCTCGAAAAAAATGACAAAGTAGAAAGTCTCAGCAAAGAAATAGAAGATATAGGGCCAGGTACAGTGGCTCATGTCTGTGATCCCAGCACTTTGGGAAGCTGAAGTCGGTGGATCACTTGAGCCCAGGAGTTTGAGACCAGACCTGGGCAACACAGGGAGACCCTGTCTCTACAAAAATTAAAACATTAGCTGAGCATGGTGGTGCACACCTGTAGTCTCAGCTACTCAGGAGGCTGAGGTGGGAGGATCACCTGAGCCTGAAAGGTCAAGGTTGTAGTGAGCTGAGATCATGCCACTGCACTCCAGTCTGGGCAACAGGGTGAGACCCTGTCTCAGACAAACAAACAAATAAATAGAAGATATAATGAAGAGCCAAATGAAAATTTTAGAACTGAAAAATACAGTAGCCGAAATAGAAAACTCCATGGATGGGTTTGACAGCAGAATCAAGGGGACAGAGGAAAGAATCTGTGAACCTGAAGGCAGGAAAATAGAGATGACCCAATCAGAACAGAGAAAAAATAGACTGAAAAGAATGAACAAATAGCAAATAAGCACATAAAAAGATGTCACGAGTCACTAGGGTAACGCAATTTAAAGCCACAATGAGACATCACTACACACCTATCAGAATGGCTAAAATAGGCTGGGCGTGGTGGCTCACAGCTGTAATCCCAGCATTTTGGAAGGCTAAGGTGGGTGGATCACTTGAGGCTAGGAGTTCGAGAACAGCCTGGCCAACATGGCAAAACCCTGTCTCTATTAAAAATACAAAAATTACCTAGGCATGATGGTGCTCGCCTGTAATTCCAGCTACTTGGGAGGTTGAGGTGGGAAGATCACATGAACTGGGGAGGCAGAGGTTGTAGTGAGCTGAGATCATGCCACTGCACCCCAGCCTGGGCGACAAAACAAGAAAGACTCCATCTAAAAAAAAAAGGAAAGAAAAAAAAAGAATGACTAAAATAAAAAATGCCGATAAGAACAATGAGAATCCAAACCACTCAGACATTGCTGGTGAGAAGGTAAAATGATACAAACACTCTGGAAAATAGCTTGGCAGTGTCTTAAAACTCTAAATGTAAAACTGTCACATGACTCAGCCATGGTACTCCTGGGCAGTTATCAGAGAAATGAAAAATTATAATTTACACAAAAACCTATACACAAATGTTCGTTGCAGTTTTATTGATAATAGCCCCAAACTAGAAGCAATCCAGGTGTCCTTCAGTGGGTGACAAGAGGAACTGTATTCATGTCATGCAATAGTACCCAGCAATAAAAAGAAACAAACTCTCTTTCTCTTTTTTTTCTTTTTTTGGCATAAAATCCAGATCCTGCATAAAAAAGAAATTTGATACTCACAATGACTTGGATGGACTCCCAGTGAAAAAAGCCTATCCCAAAAGGTTATCTACTTTCTGATTCCATGTATAGCATATTCTCAAAATGACAAAATTCTATCTTGCAAAACAGATACTGTTGGATGGGGCGGGGCAGGAGGGCAGTGGGCGTGGCTATAAAGAGCAGCCTGAGGGGTCCTGGTGGTGATGGAAAGCTTCTTTATTTCACTGTATCAATGTCAATTGTTGACTTTGATATTGTTCTATAGTTTTGCAATATATTACTGTTAGGAGAAACTGAGTCACTTAGTGGCATGCTTACAACTGCATGTGAATCTCCAATTATCCCCAAATTAAAAGTTTACTAAAGCAACAATGGAACAAGAAAAAGAAAAGCCTGTGTACATAGCAACCCAGAATGCCTATGATAAGTGGCAGGAGCTGATGACAGGCAATCTGGGTTCAGAGCAATGACAACTCTGGGACAAGCATGCTGCTGGGAGAAAGAGACCAGGAGCTGCACACCCAGGCAGATGCTTTTGCATTGGGATGGCGGTGGGGGGTTGGAATGGATCGTCATTTACTTTTATATTTAACACTTTTTTTTTTTAAGAGATGGAACGCTCTGTCACCCAGGCTGGAGCGCAGTGGTATGATCATGGCTCACTGCAACTTCGAACTCCTGGGCTCAAGCAATCTTCCCACCTCAGCCTCCTGAGTGGCTGGAACTACAGGTGCACATCGAAGCACCCAGCTGATTAAAAAAAAAATTTTTTTT
>NW_026652278.1:8852240-8903499 GCF_009828535.3 Hylobates moloch | reverse complement strand
AAAAAAAAATTTTTTTTTTTTTTGAGATAGAGTCTCGCTCTGTCACCCAGGCTGGAGTTCAGTGGCACGATCTCAGCTCACTGCAACCTCCACCTCCCAGGTTCAAGTGATTCTCCTGCTTCAGCCTCCCAAGCAGCTGGGACTAAAGGCACGCACCACCACACCCAGCTAATTTTTTGTATTTTTAGTAGAGACAGTGTTTCACCGTGTTACCCAGGATGGTCTCAATCTCCTGACCTTGTGATCTGCCCACCTCGGCCTCTCAAAGTGCTGGGATTACAGGTGTGAGCCACTGTGCCCGGCCAATTTTTTTTTTAGAGAGACGAGTCTCACTGTGGTGCCCAGGCTGGTCTTGAACTCCTGGGCTCAAGTGATCCTCCCACTTCAGCCTCTCAAAGTGCTGGGATTACAGGTATACCCTACTGTGCCCAGCCTTGGATTCTCATTTAGCAGTCTGTCTATCTGTCTGAACATCAGTCTCCTGATGTCCTTCCAACAGATAGGAACAGAGTCCCTGCTAGGCATGAGTAGTTGGAGCATAAGGTCCTGGTTCCCCAGTGGGAGACGGATGTGTAAGGAGGCAGTCTCAGGGTAGGATGTTGAGTCTGGGCTGGGGACAGTGCACTGTGCCGTGGAATTCTGGAGAGTTTTTCCTCATATCTCTAAGTTCCAATGTGTGGCATGGTTATATTACATTTTTAGGATGGAAAAGTTATACCATATATTTAAATGAATTAACAGCATTTGCAATGACCTGGGTGAGATTGGAGACTATTATTCTAAGTGAAGTAACTCAGGAACGGAAAACCAAACATCGTATGTTCTCACTGATATGTGGGAGCTAAGCTATGAAGACGCAAAAGCATAAGAATGATACAATGGACTTTGGGGACTTGGGAGAAGAGTGGGAGGGAACGAGGTGTCCTTGTCCAGCAAGGCGCTCCGTGTGAGGCTCCAAGCATCTTTATGCACTGTGCTCTGATGTTTGCAAACACGACGCCTGGCAATAAGTGAGGCCCCCCAAGATACTCAAGGGGCTCCACTTGCCAAAGCTCCCCTCCCCACAGCAACCTGAGCTTCTGCGAAAGCTGAGAAGCATGCGTGAGAAGGGCACTTCCCTTGCTTGGAAATAATTTTTTGGTTGCAGTAGGGGGTTTTGTTTGTTGTTTGTTGCTTGCTGCCTGCTAGCTTGTTCTTGCAGAAGGAAGAGCTGGTCTCCTTTGCCATCACTTACTGAGGGCTGAGAAATACAGACAGGTGTCTTCAGGCTCTCCGTGCAGGCCACAGTCCCCAAGAATTCACTTGTGAGCCTCTGTGGCAGTTTATGTTGAGGATTAGGTTTAGTTTGGGGAGAGGAGGATCCATGGCGCTAGGGTTCCAGATTTGATGTCTAATTTTAGAAAGGACACTATTTTTAAATCAATAGCCGTGCAGCCTAGTGTATCAATCTGACCCCGTGCCCTTCAGGGACGCACTGGGGAGGACATTGTTCGGGACAGAGCCTGAGAAGAAAGGAATGCTACCCCACGCCGTGTGCCCCAGGCGGCCACTGTCGTCCAAGAATTTCCAGGTCTTTTCTGGTATCACTTCTTGGCACAGGCAGAAGAAGCCTTGTTCCCATCGTCCCAACATGCAGCTGGGGACCTGGAGAGCGTTTTGGCCTTCCTCAAGGTCACAGGAAGGCAGGGGGAAGGCTGGCAAGGGCCCTGTGGATCTGCCCTGCTCCAGCCCGGCGTCGGGTTACAGCAGTGGGGCTGGGAGGGGGAAGGGGTGTCACTGCAGGAGCTAAGGAGAAATCCGGGGTTGACACCCTCAGAAACTGGAGAAGACCAAGGAAGCAGAGCGGAGAGTGCCTCCTGCAGTCCGCGGAGGGCCTTTGCTGAGGTGGGCCTGGAGCCATCGCCGTGCCCCTGGGTGGCCCGCAAAGCCAGGCTTGGCTGCCTGGCAGTGTTTGTTGTGGGCAGTTGCCATGCCACTCCGTCAGCAGCAAGAGCAGGGACAGGTGTGGCAGAGCCGGGTGGTTCCAGCCCAGCCTGGCCTCCCGGCCGCACCTTCTCCAGTTACTCGAAGCGGGCCAGGTCCTGGAGACCGGGCGTGTGGTTATATGCTCTCCAGATTCTTGGTGCCTTCCCGATTGCAGAGTCTGGTTAGCATCATGGGACCCCTGGGAGGCCCACTCTCAGGAGGGGTTGTCCTTCTCCCCCAGGGGACACACTGCTTACTTGTACCCTGGGAGCACTGGGCAGGGAGACTGCCGGTGCCAGCCACTCCTGCAGCTTCTGCCCAGCCTCCTCTGGTGTCCCCTGCACTGTCACCAAGCCGTGGCCTTGAGCAACTTGTGGGTGCCTGGGATTTAGGCCTTGGGGTGTTGGAGCCCGCTTGGACCTGCTGGCAGGAGTCAGTTGTGACGTCTTTTGCCAGCTCTCTTCTGTAGCTTGGAACTGGCCACGGTGGAAGTATTTACACCATGGAAGTTGGCAAATGCACGGACCTAGCACCCCTGCCCTCCGTTCTGGAGAGCCAGTTACCAGCACACATTTGCCTTTTGGGGTCTTTTGTGCAGGGCTGATGGATGGAGCCGCAGCAGACACTTGGCCTGGCCACTGTGAGGCTGTGTGGTGGGAGGTTGGGGGCACCTGAGACAGAGGGAGGTGGCTGAGAGTCTGAGGGGGCAGCCAGGGCTGGAGGGCCATTTGGGATTCCGCTGGATTTCCCTGCACTTTGTCCAGGGGCAGGAGCCTCCCTCCCAAGGTCAGGCCCCATTTCTAGCCACGCTGGTCGCACACCCCTGTGAGCAGGTGTGCAGAAGAGAAGTGTTCCCTCAGGAGCCCCACACCCGCTCCCATCCAGCTCTCTCCCAGACGGCATCTCCAGGCACTGGGACCCCGCAGAGGCAGGCCCTGCTCAGCCTGCAGAGCTCCCAGTGGAGAGGGAGGTTGGGGGTCCAGGTGGCCTGAGGAGAGGGGTGCAGGCCAGCTGAGGGGGCTCCCAGAACTCCAGGAGCTCAGAGACGGGCTCTTGCCCTTGCAGCCCCATCCTTGGGATGCCCCAGCCCTTCGTCCAGACCTCTGCTGTGATTGTGTCAGGACCTGTCCCTGCAGTGGACTGGAAGCTCCAGGTGGGCAGGCCTTGCCGTGGTCACCTGTGTCCACAGGCCTGGGCAGAGCAAACTGATGAGTGTTTACTAAATCAGGGGGCAAGTGCACGCCCGGGGCCAACCAGGGCTGTGGGCATCGCATCCCGCTCAGCCGCTGTCTGCCCTCCACACGCCCCTGGCTGCCCCTCTCAGCCTCGGCCCCCTCCACTCTTGAGTGGGAATAAATAAGAGAGTAGAAAACATAAGTGAGGTTCTTGGCTGACCGCCCGGCTCATAGCAATGCTTAATAGATAGTAACCGGTGTTATGACTGAAGACGTCCTTTGTGGGCTGTTGGAGTTCTTAATATCCCCGAGTAACCACACGGCAACGCTCTGGCTTGACAAGGGGCAGCATTGCTGGTCAGCAGCCCGCCAGCCGCAGCGGCCACTTGTGTTCCCAGCTGTGGCTTGTGATCTATGGTTGACTAAGCTGTTACTCTCCTTGGTTAGACACGCATGCGCACACACATGCACACTCATGTACTTACGCATGTGCATGCAATGCACAAGCAAACACGTGGACACACATGACATACATGCACACACTGTACACACGTGCACACACGAGTGCACAGACACGAGGGCTCACTGTGATCTACTATAATGCATGGTCTTAATAGCTATATAATGTTCCACGGTTCTTTTTTATTTCTTTCCTTTTTAAGACGGAGTCTCACTCTGTCGCCAGGCTGGAGTGCAGTGGCGCGATCTCGGCTCACTGCAACCTCCGCCTCTCGGGTTCAAGTGATTCTCCTGCCTCAGCCTCGTTAGTAGGTGGGACTACAGGCGCGTGCCACCACGCCTGGCTAATTTTTGTGTATTTTTCAGTAGAGACGGGGTTTCACCGTGTTGGCCAGGATGGTCTCCATCTCTCAACCTTGTGATCCGCCCGCCTCAGCCTCCCAAAGTGCTGGGATAACAGGTGTGAGCCACCGTGCCCCGCTGGTTCTTATTTCTTTAATTTTACTGAAGAATAACATACCTACAGAGCGGTGTGCATATCATAAGGGTACAATATGATATATTTTCACAGAGTGAAATACATCCCTGAAACCAGCCCCGGATTGAGAAGCAGGACATGTCCCACCCCCTTCTTGCCCTTTTCCGGCAACCCCCATCCCCGGGGTAACCATTCCCCGGCCTCACCCCCGGGACAGTTTTGTTCACTCCTTTGCTTTATGGAGGTGAAACCGCGCGATGCGGACCCTGTCGAGTCTGGCTGCTTTTGCTCAGCCCTGCGCTTGTGAGATCCCTCCGCGGTGCTGGGGGCAGGTGTGGTTTCTTCCCGCTCCGTGGCGAGTCGTGTTCTGCCATTTCTCCGTATACCAATAGAGGCTTACAGTGCTGGACCGTGGAATGGGGTCTGGAATGTTCTCATACAGGTCCTGTGGTGCAATGGGCGTGTGCTGGCACTGGGAGTCTGAGTCTGACGCTCTTCATCCTAGACCTGTGAGAGGAGACTGTTGTCCCCAGGGCAGTGAGGAGGAGGCCAGCTTTGGAGTGGTCACCCTCACCTCGCCTTTACACACCTCACTTCATTTAATTTTTAAACAACAGTCCTGCTGCCGGTGGCCTTTTCTGTGTTCTGTGGAAGTGAGAGCAGGTGCCTGGGGACACGTGGAGGCCCCCCTAGGTTTGTGTGTAATGAACTTGTGCTGGCGACTGGCATGTTCTGTCTCCCCCATGGCTCCCATGGGGCGCCCTCCCACAGCTTTGGGCAGTTAAGACACGGGCTTGGATTGGCCATTGCAGGACATGCTGGTAATGGGGGTGAGGGGTAAGCTTTGTTTCCAAGGCAGGTCTGTGCCCTGGGGTCTTGTCCCCCTCCACGTGCACACTGCCTGGGTGGGGCTCATTCCTGCGGGCAAGGCCCGGGATCAGGAATGGCTGTCTTTCTTCTGCCCAGAGGGAGCTGCTTGTGGCTTGACGTGGCCCTGAGACTGTGAGACAGGCCACTGGGGGGCCCAGGCTCTAGCAAAAGTGGGGATTTTTTTTCTCTCCCTAGTTTTGGATCAGGTTTTTGAGGTTGTGCAAACGTAGGAATGAGGCCTTTCACCCCGTCAGTTGTCTGTCGGGCTGTGTCGCACAGTGGCCCCTCGGGACAGCCTACAGAGCAGCTGTCTCTTCCAGGCATTGCTGCAGGGCCTGCTGTCTCTGCTGTCCTGGGCCGGGCGCTGAGTTCTGTCGCGGAAAGTCTGAGGGCAGAGCTGGGAGGGCAGCGTTTCCAAAGCAAATGGAAAAGGCAAATGGGAATGTGGCAGGCAGGGTGGGCAGGGCAGCCTGGAAACACCCTTTGTCCCATGGAGCTCATTCACTCGGCCAGGATCTGCCGAGTGGCTTGCTGCACTCTGTGGCCCTGAACCAGGGCTGGGGGATCTCGGGGACATGTCCACAGAGCACACAGCTTGGAGGGGAGACAGGCATCTGCCACCTCCACCATCACAGATGCCACGAAGGCTGTGAAGGGAAACAGACCTGGAAGGCAGTGGAGCCGAGATGGGGTTGATGAGTGTCGCTAGTCACAAGCACGGTGTCTCTTTTCTCTCTTCTACGTGTTGATCGAGGTATAACACCCAGGAAAGGACATCAAGTGTACAGTTTGAATTTTTGCACACATGTACACCCGTGTAACCCCCACACCGATCAAGACGTAGAACATTCCGGCACCCAGAAGTTTCCCCGTGCCCCTTCCCAGTCAGACCCCCGACCCCAGGTCACCCCTGCCCTGACTCTCAGTGTAGAGCTCACCCTGCCACTTCCTCTTTTGCTCACAGTAGGTGGAGGAGGGGCTTTTACTGGGAAAAGCTGTGACTATTAATTTAGGTTTAAAATGTATTGTAACAGGCAGATCTGGCCAGTCCCTCCCTGGCTTCAATCTCTTTGGTGGCTTCCAGGATTAATCTTAGGAGGGACTGGAGGAAAAGCCCCTCTCTGTCCCCATGGCACCCACAGTGACCGTCACAGCCCTCCTCTGGGCCCTCACTGCCACCAGTGGACTCACTGTCGCCCCTGCCCTGTGCACAGCTCCTCAATTTGGGTCCCTCTGGTTTAGCTCAGTGCAGCCAGAATTCACCCAGTGCCTATGCGAGTTGGGCACTGGGCTGGCCCAGGGGCCTTTGGAATGAAGGGGACAGTCGGTGAGCTGAGGTTATCCCAAAATCAGAGGTGTGACCCTATGAGCAGCCAGGTTTTTAATTTTGTAATTGAGATATTCACGTCATAAAATTCCTCTTAAAATACACAATTCAGTGGTCTTTAGGTTTTTAATATATTCACAATGCTGTGCAACTATCACCTCTAATTCCAGAACATTCTGTCACTCCAAAGAGAAACCCTGTACCCATTAGCAGTGACTTCCCACACCCCCAGCCCCTAGCAGCCTCCAGCCTCTTTAAATCTCTATGGATTCACTCGCTCTGGGCATTTCACATAAATGGAATCAGTGGGCTTTTTTGTCTGGCTGCATTGACTTTGCTTAATGTCTTGACTGTTCATCTGTGTTACGGTGTGTATCAGAGTTTCACTTCTTTTTGTGGCTGAGTAATATTCCACTGTGTGGATAGGGCACATTTTGTTGATCTGTTATCAGCTGATGGACATTTGAGTTGCTTCCTGATATGGTTTGGCTGCATCCCAACCCAAATCTCGTCTCGAATTCGCATGTGTTGTGGGAGGTAATTGAATCATGGGGGCAGGTCTTTCCCGTGTTGTTCTGTTCTGGTGATAGTGAATTAGTCTCACAAGATCTGATGGTTTTAAAAAGCGGAGTTCCCCTGCACAAGCTCTCCTCTTGTCTGCCACCATGTGAGACATGCCTTTCACCTTCTGCAATGATGGTGAGGCCTCCCCAGCCACGTGGAACTGTAAGTCCATTAAACCTCTTTCTTTTGTAAACTGCCCAGCCTCTCTGGTATGTCTTTATCAGCAGTGTGAAAACGGACTAATACACTTCCACTTTTTGGCTGTTGGGAATAGTGGTGCTGTGAACACTAATGTATAGGTTTTTGTGTGGACATGTTTCCAGTTGTCTTGTATATATGCCTAGTTGTGGAATTCCTGGCTCGTGTGGTCATTCATGTTTAACTTTTTGAGGAACGAGCGGCCATTTTTAAAGACTGGTTAGGAATATGTAAGGAAGAAAGTAAATTTATTCACTTCCGTTCAGGAAATTTACCTACCAAACAACATGCTGAATGGGAACCGCTAGGGGCTTGGCTGAATGGCCCTGCACAAGGTGTCCAGGATGCACTGCCTGAAAGCTGTGGACCCTGTGCCTGGGAAGAGGACCAGCAAAGGGCAGAGCCCCCTGTGTTTCAGATGGAAAGGTTAAGTAATGTGACTCTGGTAATGCAGTCCAGTTCATTTATGAGATCATGGACCTCTTATACTACAGATTTTTTGTGTTTTTTTGCTGAGTATTTTGCTCTTTAACTGCGTTCCCTGGCTGGCCACCCTGCCAGCACCACGCTGGCCCTCAGGAAGCATCATCAGCCAGAGACACAGGCCTTTGCTGTGGCCTCACATGCCAGCAGAGGAAGACAGACAACATGGTGATGGATGAGGAAGTTGGGTTGTCTGTAAGAGGATGAGAAGGGCTGTCATTAAACAGGTGGGTTCAGGTGGGTCTCATTGAACCCTGAGATTTGAACCAAGACCTGGGGGAGTGAGTGAGGGGTTGGGGAAGGGAGATTAATGCGAATTCTGGGGAAGGAACATTCCAGGTGAGGAAGCAGCCACTGCAGAGCCCCTTGGGTGTTGGAGAAAGACACTCAGGTGGCTGGAGGGGTGGGGGAAGCATTGGGCAGGGAGAGGCCAGAGGCTGGCAGGCCTGCCGAAGGCTTTGCTTCTCTTCTGCCAGGCTGGCCATCACGGGCCTTGCACAGAGGAGAGCAATGACCTGCCTTCAGGTTTCAAAAGGTCCCTCTGGCCGCTGTTTGAGAGAAGGTCACAGTGGGATGAGGGCAGAGCAGGGGGACTGCTCAGCAGGCTTTTGCAGTAACCCATGGAGTGGTGGCAGTCACGGGCACCGAGTAGTGTACATGCTGCAAAGAAAATACTCTGTTCAGGAGGCCAGATGTGGTGGCTCACGCCTGTAATCCCAGCACTTTGGGAGGCCGAGGTGGGTGGATCATTTGAGGTCAGGAATTCGAGACCATCCTGGCCAATATGCTGAAACCCTGTCAATACTAAAAATACAAACACTAGCTGGACGTGGTGGTGGGTACCTGTAATCCCAGCTACTCGGGAGGCTGAGGCAGGAGAATCGCTTGAACCCAGGAGCCGGAGGTTGCAGTGAGCCGAGATCACGCCATTGCATTCCAGCCTGAGCGACAGAGCGAGACTCCATCACAAAAAAAGAAAGAAAGTAAGAAAGGAAAGAAAAGAAAAAAGAAAGAAGGAAGGGAGGGATGAAGGAGGGAGGGAGGGAGGACTTTGTTCACGTAATAAAGAAATCCAGACGTTTGACCGTTTAACCGTGGGCGTCATCTCATCGCTGCACTTGGCAGAGGTCATCGCTGCCGCTCCCATCCGGCTCAGTCCTGTGGTCCCTGTCATGTGTAGAAACACATACTCTGTACTTTGCTGGGATCATAGCAGAATATCAGCTCCACCAATCGTGGTTCCCCGATGGCGACACCCACGCACTCAGGGCATGTATCGGTGTGCATGGAGTTGCCTCGCGCTCAACTGCGTGGTGTGGGTAACGCAGTTGTGCCATTGTGTGTCTCACAATTCCCAGATTGGTAAATAATGTTGCTTCTAGTTTTTTGCTACTTAAGCAGTGTCACAGTGAACATTCTTATATAAATGTGTGTATGTTTTAAAAATAAGCTTATTTTGGAATAATTTCATATGTACAGAAAAGTTATGGAGTTAGGATGTTTTCATCCACTCTTCATCTGGTTTCCTCTATGAACACCTTACACATCCATGGTACATTTGTCATAACCAAGAAACTGACATTGGTACCCACACTATTCATGAGACACCAGACTTTATTTGGATTTTTTTCTTTTTGAGATGGGGTCTTACTCTGTCATTCAGGCTGGAGTGCAGTGGCACAGATCATAGCTCACTACAGTCTCCACCTCAAGTGATCCTCCCGCCTCAGCCTCCCAAGTAGCTGGGACTACAGGTGCACGCCCCCACACCCAGCTAGTTTTTTATTTTTTGTAGAGACAGGGTCTCACTGTGTTGCCCAGGCTGGTCTTGAACTCCTGACCTCAAAGGATCCTCCTGTCTTGGCCTTCCAAAGTGCTGGGATTACAGGCATGAACCACTATGTCCAGTCTTTATTTGGATTTTACTGCAAACATAAGCTTCTGTATACTTGTGTGACTATTTGTTTAAGATACAGTCCCTGAAGTGGGATTGCCATGCCTGGTCCTTGCTGCCACGTCATCATCCCACAGGGGACAGGGCCCCACTGTCCCCCATCACTGAGCAGTGTGCCCAGGCGAGATCATGGACTTGGGCCCCCTAGGCCAGCCCAGCCTCTTTGCAGCCGAGGAAAGTGAGGCTTAGCTGTCAGGGGCTGTGGGGGGATGCAGCTTGCCACACTTGACACCCAAACGCTGATTTCGTTTACATGAGGCTCAGGCCCGAGTTTATGTCTGGGACCTGGGAATCAAAAAGCCGCCCCCACAGCCTCCAGGGACATGGCTCACCTGGAGCCACCGTGCTGCCCCACAGGTGTCACCCATGGAGGCTGCAGGAGCGCCTGGCATGGCCCAGGGGACTCGAAGCCCCGGTGCTGGCTCCTCCCAACTCCCCTGTGAGTTCTGCCTCCCATAGACCATGTGTGTCATCTGCGTGCACATGTGTGAAACCCGAAAGACAAGCAGATGAGACCCGCCTGCCAAAATATTTGCTGCCGCGCAGAACAGTAAGTCGTTTTTGACATATGGATCTCAGCGCGCAGCCACAGCAAACAGGCAGCGCGGCGCTGAGGGGCACAGGTTTGCTGGGGGGTGTGAGCCGGGAGCATCGCCAGCAGCAGGCTCGCCCCCCTGCCTGGGTGTGCACAGATTCGCTCGCCACCGAGAGCAGGGCCCCAAGAGGGGCCCTCGGCATAGTCCCCTCGAGTCCCCAGAACTTCACAGGCAGAGAGCCTGGCTCGAGGATGGGTGGGAGCTCGGTCCGGCTTTGATCTGCGGGAGGTGTTGTGTGCAGAAGCCGTGGGCACCAGGGGCTGCAGAGCTTCAGACCTGGAGCTACTCCGGGGGCTGACCTGAACCCGGCACCTGTGCTGACCCAAGAGTCAACCAAAGTCCTGAGTTTGGCTGCGCCGAGGGAGGGGAGTGGTCGCATCTCACTGGGTGCCTGGAATGGCGCTGGAGGAGGCAGCGTCTGATTTGGGCCCTGTAGGGCCAGAGAGGGGATTTGTAGGCACAGCGCAGGAGGGAGTGGAGCTGAGGCTGGGGGAGGGCATGGTCGGAGGTCCAGAGGTGGGAGAGGGGCCGCCATCCTGAAGCACACCCCTCCTGGTCTTCCTGCGGCCTCCATCCCTTCCTGATCTTCCAGGTCATGGGCTCCAGGCTTGGGCCCACTGCTGTCCTTCTCCATTGTCTCCCCAGGGAGCCTACCTGGGTTGTGGCCTTAAACCCAGCCAGATGATGCTTCTCCAGCCTCTGCCTCCTGCCGGGCCCTCCCCTGAGCTGAGGAGCTGCCATTTGGCAGCCTCAAAACAGAGCCCTTTGGGAGTTTAAGCAGAAACAGAATATTTTTGCATAGTCTTAAAGTAATTCCCCTCACCCCCAAATATTTAGCAATTCTAAAGGGCAAAATAGGAAGTTTACGGTGGAGAATCCTGGTGAACACAGCCTTGGCCAGGTGATCAAGGTTCATGTCACCAGTCGTGAAGCGGCGTGCGCCCCTGGTGTGCTGAGAAGGGCAGCTCACCTCCTGCGGGTACCCTTCCCCCAACGCACTACTCAGCCAAACCATGGGGGGCATCAGACAAAACCAAGCTGTGCACATCTCCAAGGACAGGCACACTGGGGGGCAGGGCTTCAGCGGGGATGGAGGTACAGTTCACTCCCTAATATGCCATTTACTTGGAGAGGCCCTCGCCAGCTGCCTGAGGCAGAAGCACCCGGTTCTCTCTCTGCAGGACCCCTGCTTCGTTCTGCCTGGGATGTGTCAGCCCCTGATTTTCCGTGACAGTCCCCTGCGCCCACGTCCTGCAGCCTCTCCTGGGGGCAGGAGCTTCAGGGTTTCTTGACTCCTACCTCAGCACTTGGGTCCAAGCTCTGAGCAGAGACCTCTGTAGGCATCTGCAGGACTGGCTGGCACTTGTGCCTGTCTTTCCCCTCATCCTGGCCCCCTTTGTCCACTCCTGCACCAGCTTCCCTGGACCCACTGCCACTGCGTCACCTGGTGCGGATCTGTGTCACCTGCACTCTCACCACCTCAAACTTGCATCCTGGTCCCCCACACCCTGACCCCCAAAGGCATCGTGCATGTGGATGAGTGAGTGAAGGGAAGGCTGGCGTGTTGGGTGTGCAAGGTCGCAGGGGCATGAGGTGCCTGGACGGCAGAGAGCCAGGGCTGGGTGAGGACCTGGGTGCCAGGTCAGGGGTCTGGGCAGCCTGGTGACCCCCTGAAAAGGTTCACACCCCTTGGGGTCTGCTGTGATACATACTTATCAGTGCTTCATGAGAAAGGTATGAGCCGAAAGAAATGGGGATTCCCACTGGATTGGTCGTTTCTGCATCGTCCGGAGCTCTCAGACCTGGTTTCTTAACCACTATGTTCACTGAACACCCCGGGCTTGATGATCAGCTGCTGAGGGCGACTTCACGCGAGATTATAATTGTACTGCCTAATGGAGTGCTCACACACGTTAAAACTACCTGGCAGGCAGGAGTGAGAATACAGCTTTCCCAGAAACATGTTCAAAGAAAAACCCATTACCAACCCAGCAGAACATAAAGCACTAGTGTGGGATGTGAGGCAGCACGTGGGGGCGCTGGGGTGGCAGCAGGGCCAGACCCCACTCCAGGGGTTGCCTTCTTTCCATGAGCTGCCCCCAGACCCCCTCATATCCATCCTACCTCCAGAACCCCTATATCTTGCTCCCACCCCCTACCATATGCTGCTCCCAGACCCTCCTCCATGGCCTGCCCCCAGATCCCCCTTTTGCTGCTCCCCCCGTATCTTACCCCCAGACACCCCCATATCTTGCCCCCAGACCCTCCTCCATGGCCTGCCCCCAGGCCTGCTGGTAATATGGGATACAGAGGTCTCCTCACTGCACACGCAAAACTCTTTCCCTGAGCAAGGGATAGGCAGAAGTGAGGGCGGGGGGACTGGGGGGCTGGGAGGGGGTTCTTTAGGGCAGGAGTTACCTGCCCTGTAGATGGGGAGACCACTTTAGTGTTTGTGCAAAGCCCTGCCCTCATGCACCTGTTCTTCCGTAGCCCACGATACCCCATCCAGCCCGGGCCCTGGGTGGGCTGCTGAGCACCTGACCACAGCCAGGCCTCCATGTGCCACTGTCAAGGGGACTTGGCCAGCCATGATCCTGAGGGCACAGGTACATTGCTCCGCCCTCTCAACAGCCACGACCCAGAAATAAAGTCGGCACTGTAATTTGCATTTTGAGGATAAGGAAACTGAATAATAGAGTCTACTGAGCGCGTACTCAGTCTGTCCAGACCCTAGAAAGTCGGTGCCATTGTCATCCTCATTTCAGAGCTAGGAGAGCAGAGGCCAGACAGGTTCCATAGCCTGCTCAGGTGGGTCCGTGCTGGACCAGGAGAAGAGGCAGGTGGGCTGATGGCTCCTGAGCTTGTGCTCCTGACCGCCAGGCTGTGTGTCCTGATGGCTGTGGCCAGGGTGGCTCAGCCAAGCCCAGCCAGCCCAAGACTAGACCATCCCCAGAGTCCACCCCAGCCTCCTGGGCACAGGGGTCACCTCCCACCCCTGGCCCACCCATACAGCCTTTTCCCATCTAACCTTTTCTTTAAAGCAAGACATCCCTTGGAATGAGTCCACCTGAGATTTTATGGATCCAAAGGAAAAACTTAATTAGCTTCATAAACTGTCAGTTGAGACTCTCCAGAGGACACACCTCCGGCTTTCAGGTTCCCCAGGGAATCTGAGGCTCTGAGGCAGGTGGACAGCCAGGTCCCTCTTCACCCAGCACCAGGTACCCTTAGAGGCCTGGCCCTGCCTTCCTCATTTTGAAATGTCACCCTGTGGTCATCTCTCCTTCCCTGATGTGAAGCAGTGACCAGCTCTGCCCCATCCTACGCATGTGTGCACACATACATGCACATACCTTCACCTCCCTATCCCTCCCCAGGGGAAGGCCTTCCTCGGGGCCACCCCTCCTCCACTCTGGCAGCATTGGAACTTGAATCTTGTGGCCCCATCACAACTGTGCTTAGCTACTCCAGCTCCTCGTGTGACCTCTCAGTCCTCAGGCTCTGAGCTACCTGAGGTGAGGTGGGGCCACACTGGTCCCCACCTCGGTGCAGCACACACAGCCCCATCCTGGGAGTGCCACCCAGGTTCCCTCTAACTGTGCTTTCCAGGGGCTGGGAGGACCTCTTCCTCTATGCCAGGTGTGGTGCTAGAGTGGCCCCAGCCGAGAACCTGGCTGGGACCAAGCCCCAGGACAGTGGTCAGGCACACACCTGAGTCACTCTTCCTCCCATAGACACATTTGGAGTTCCCACTGCCCTCCTAGGCCCCACCAGATGCTGTCACCTCCAGGAAGCCTTCACAGACTCCTCCCTGCTGATAGCCTCGACCTGGTTCCCAGGGCATTTGCAAGGGAGTAGAACAAAGACCAAGTCCGTGCAGGGGCTGCTGGCTGTGTGCTGAGCACGCACCCCGTGACCACCTCACCTCAAGGGCGGCTCTGCGAGTCCCCACTTGATAGGTGAGCCACAGGACCACAGGCATGGCTTGGGGTCCTCTGCAGAGCCCGATGTGTCACTGGCCCTCATGTGTCCTTCTCCGATCTGCTCACTCATTCATTCATTCATTTATTCAGCAGGGGTTCTTGAGTGTGTCTGAGGGGAAGCATCTGCTGCGAAGGACTGCTGGGACGCAAACGGTTACCCCTGGTGTGGCAGGCTCTGATCAGGAGGCACAGGGTGTTGGGGAGCTCAGAGGGTGACATCTCGCCCTGCCTTGGCAGGTGTGGGAAGGGAGAGGGTTCAGGGAGGATGTAACTGTGTGTGTGGCAAGTGCCGTGGTGGCACAGAGCAGAGGGGACATAGGCACAGTTGCTGGATGCAGGGCTCACACCGTGCCATGCATCAGAAGCTAGCAGGGGCTGAGCAGCATCTCTGCCCTCCCCCTTGCATCCCCACCACCCAGTGCAGCCCAGCACCTGGGGGGCATGGGCCAGTGCCTGGCACATTTTGTCCTGACTGTGGAAAAAAGCTCTTCACAGCCCTGAGTGCTGCTTTAGCTTTGGCCCCACCCATCTTAGGCCGCTCAGAGGCCTGAGGCCTCCCTGGAGGGCCAGAAGGGATTCCCAGTGGCAGGATAGCATGGACAGGGGGGTCTGTTGTGTAAGCCTGGGAGATGCTGGCTGCTTGAGGCCGGCACACTCCCCTGAGGCTGTTCCAGGCACAGTCACTGGGTCTCCCCGTCGAAGTGGCTCTAAGGCAGGTCTTCCCGGTTACCAGCAAGCAGATACATGTTGTAATGGGCTGAGAGTGGGTGCGTATCTCATATTCCCCAGAGGAGCTTAATGACAGTCCCTCTTTAAGGAACATCTCCCGGGCCGAGCGTTCTGAGCGCCCTCTGAGCAGGCTGCCCGCCACCGGGGCCCTGGCCAGTCTGAGTCAGTCCTGCCTGGGAGGCAGTCAACTCTGGTGAAGGCAGAAGAATCACAGCACTGAGCGCCGTCCAGTTTCCCCTCAACTACATTCGTGGACACGGCGCCAACAGGGGAAAGCTTACATAGCACCTATTCATTCTGAGGCCTGGCCGGCCTCTGGAAATCAGCATTTCAGTGTTGGCCAGGAAGGAGGCCAGAACTGTGCTGTAGCATTTCAATGTATGGCTGTCCCACAATTTATATTCCAGTCCCCTGTTGATGGACACGTAGGCGGTTTCCAGTTTTTTTTCATGATCATAGATCACGCTACCGTGAACAGCTCTGCATGTGTCTCCTTGTGCAAATATGGTGCTAGCTGTTCTTCAGAGCATTTTTCTCCAAATTTGCCGGGTAATATGGTCACCTTGGGGAGCTTGTTAAATATACATATTTCCAGGTCTGCTCTGGTGGGTCTGATATTTGGAGCCGGGAATCTTTTCTTTCTTTTAACAGATACTTCAGTGATTCCTGTGGTCCAGGAAGTTTTGCAAGCTCTGATACGGAAGAGCTCGCTGGAGCAAACATGCATGTTCTGTTTTACTAATTAGATATACGCTGTTGATGACTCCAAAGTGGACGTGTCATTTCTGTCCCCCCGAGCAGTAGGAAAGAATCCCATTATCCCACATCCTGGCCAGTTCTTGGTACTGTGAGATTTTTTTAAACTTCTTCTCTGAAGACTATGATGGTATTTTGTTGTAATATAATCCACATTTTCTATATTATTACTGTGCTTGAGCACTTCTTCAAATGTTTGATGACCTTGACCATTGAAACTTCCTTTTTGTGAATTACCTATTCATATCCTTTGTAGCTTCACTGTGGAATGCTTGTTACTGATTTGTAGCCATTCTTTATACATTTCACTCCCACTTCTTTGTCAGTTATGTGTGGTGCACACATCTGCTCCCAGTCTGTGGTTTGTCTTTCCACTTTGTTTATGGCCTCTTATTGGGACACAGTTTTAAATTAAAATATAATCAGATGTATTAATCATGATGTTGTAGTTTGTGCATTTTCTATCTTGGCTAAGAAATTCATCCCTCTCCTTGTTATACTTAGAAAGAAGGATATTCTACATTCTCCTTCAGGAGTTCTAAAGATTTGCTTTGCACATTCAGATTCCAAATCTACTTGAATATGACTTGTGTATATGGTGTGAGGTAGGGATTTGATTTTATTTTCTACATGGATAACAGTTGTTCCATTATCACTTTTGAATAGTCCACCCTTTCTCTCACTGACTTGTAATGCCACCTCTATCATATGTCAGCTTTTCATATTTGCTTTATCAGTTCCTGTTAGATGTGTTTTTTAAAGCTTTATTGAGACATAATTCACATATGATACAATTTACCCATCTAAAATGTATAATTAATGTTTCTATTATATTCATACACCATCGCTATCAGTCAATTTTTTAAAACATTTTCTTTTTTTTTTTTTTTTTTTTTTTTGAGTTGGAGTTTTCACCCAGGCTGGAGTGCAATGGCACAATCTTGGCTCACTGCAACCTCCGCCTCCTGGGTTTAAGCACTTCTCCTGCCTCAGCCTCCCAAGTAGCTGGGATTACAGGCACCCACCACCACTCCCAGCTAATTTTTGTATTTTTAGTAGAGACGGGGTTTCACCATGTTGGCCACGCTGGTCTTGAACTCCTGATCTTGGGTCTTGGGATCCACCTGCCTTGGCCTCCCAAAGTGCTGGGATTACAGACGTAAGCCACCATGCCCGGCTATTTTCATTACCCCCAAATAAACCTTGTACCCTTTAGTTACCTCCTCATCTCCGTAGCCCTAAGCAAACACTCATCTGCTTTCTGCCTCTGTGGGTTTCCCTATTCTGAACATTTTTTATGAATGGAATTGTATAGTATGTGGCCTTTTCTGTCTTCTTTTACTCTGCATGTTTTCAAGGTTCATCCATGTTGTAGCATGTATCAGGACTTCATTTCTTTTTATGGCTGAATAATGCTCCACTGTATGGATAGACCACAGTTATTTATTCATTCCTGTGTTAGTGTATATTTGGGTTGTTTCTGCCTTTGGCTATTGTGAGTAATGCTGCTATAAGGATTCATGGGCAAGTTTCTGTGCGGACATAGGTCTTCATTTCTCTTGAATATATGCCTAAGGAGTGGAATTGCTGGGTCACATGATATCTATTTTTAATCACTTGAGGAACTGCCAGACTATTCAAAAGCAGCTGCACCATTTTATGCCATTTTACATTCCCACCAGTAGTGTGTGAGGGCTGATTTATCCATGTCCTTACCAACACTTCTTATCCGACTGTTTAATTCTAGCCATTCTAGTGGCTGGTGAAGTACTATCTCATTCAGATTTTGGTTTGCAATTCCCTACAATGATGACTAGTGATGTCAGGCATCTTTTCTTGTACTTATTAGCCATCTGTATATCTTCCTTGGAGAAATGTCTATTCAGATTTTTTGCACATTTTTATTTTATATACACACACATATATATATACACACATACATACATACATACATATACTGTTTTTTTTTTGAGATGGAGTCTCGATTTGTCACCCGGGCTGGAGTGCAGTGGCACAATCTCGGCTCACTGCAAGCTCCGCCTCCCGCGTTCACGCCATTCTCCTGCCTCAGCCTCCCGAGTAGCTGGGACTACAGGCGCCCCATGCCCAGCTAATTTTTTGTATTTTTTAGTAGAGATGGGGTTTCACCGTGTTAGCCAGGATGGTCTTGATTTCCTGACCTCGTGATCCGCCCACCTTGGCCTCCCAAAGTGCTGGGATTACAGGCATGAGCCACCGCACCCAGCCTATTCATATATATATAGATAGATATATATATAGATATATATGTAGATATATAGATCTATATAGATATATAGAGATATATAGAGATATATATGATATATAGATATATTAGTTATATATAGATATATAGATATATATAGATATAGATATATAGATATATATAGATATAGATATAGATATATAGATATATAGATATATAGTTAAAGTCAGGATCTCTGTCACCTAGGCTGGAGTGCAGTGGCACAGTCACAGCTCACTGCAACCTTGAACTCCTGGGCTCAAACCATCCTTCTGCCTCAGTCTCTCAAGTAGCTAGGACTACAGGTATGCACCACCATTCCTGGTGAATTTTTATTTTTATTTTTGTAGAGATAGGATCTTGCTATGTTGCTCAAGCTGGTCTCAAACTCTTAGCCTCAAGCAATCCTCCTGGCTAGGCCCCTCAAAGTGTTGGGATTACAGGTGTGAGCCACCACATCTAGCCTCCTTTGCACATTTTAAAAGTGGATTAGTTGCCTTTTTATCATTGAGTTGTAAGAGTTATTTATATATTCTGGATATAAGGCCTTTATCAAATATATGATTTGAATAACATGGGGGTTAAGGGTGCTTGCTGCCTATGCAGTAGAAAATCCATATATAACCTTTGACTTCCCCAAAATTTAACTACAGATAGCCTGCTGTTGACCGGAAGACTTACTGAAAACATAAACAGTTGGTTAACACGTATTTCGTATATGTATTATACCCTATATTCTTACAATAAAGGAAGCCAAAGAAAAGAAAATGTAAGAAAAGCATAAGGGGCTAGGTGTGGTGGCTCACACCTGTAATCCCAGCACTTTAGGAGGCCGAGGCAGGTGGATCACTTGAGCTCAGGGGTTCAAGACCAGCCTGGGCAACATGGTGAAACTTTGTCTGTATTAAAAAAAAAATACATATATATATAATATATTTTTACTGTTCATGAAGCAGAAGTGAATCATCATGAAGATCTTTATCTTCATTGTCTTCACGTTGAGTAGGATGTGAGTAGGCTGAGGAGGTGGAGGAAGAGGAGGGTTGGTCTTGCTGTCTCAGGGTGGCAGAGGTGGAAGAAAAACTGCATGTAAGTGGGCCCATGCAGTTCAAACCCAGTTGTTAAGGGTCAACTGTATTTTCTCACATTTTGTGGGTTGTCTTTTCATTTTCTTGATGTTGTTTTTTAAAGCATAAAAGTTTTTAAAGTTTTGATGAAGTCCATTTTATCTTTTATTTTCTTTTGTTGCTTATAGTTTTGGTGGCATATCTAAGAATCCTTTGATAAATCTGAAGCCATGAAGATTTACCCCTGTGTTTTCTCCTAAGAATTGTATATTCTTAGCTGTAACAGATAGGTTTTTGATACATTGTTAATTCACTTTTGCATATGGTGTGAGGTAAGGGTACAACTTCTATTCTTTTGCGTGTGGCTATCCAGTTGTCCCAGCAGCATTTGTTGAAGGCTATTCTTTCCCCTTTGAATGGTTATGGCATACTTGTCAAAAATCAGTTGACCATTGTAGTAGGCTGTTCTTGCACTGCTATAAAGAAATACCTGAGCCTGGGTAATTTATAAGAAAAGAAACTTAAACAGCTTACAGTTCTGTAGGTTACACAGGAAGTATAGCAGCATCTGCTTCTGGGAGGCCTCAGGAAGCTTCCAATCACAGTGGAAGGCAAAGCAGGAGTAGGCATCTCACATGGCGAGAATGAGAGCAAGAGTGGTAGGGGTGCCATATACTTTTAAATGACCAGATCTCATGAGAACTTACTCACTATCGCAAATACGGCACCAAGCCCTGAGAGCTCTGCCCCATGACCCAAACACCTCCCACCATGCCCCACCTCTAGCATGGAGGATTATTACAATTCAACATGAGATTTGGGTGGGGACAAATATTCAAACTAAAGCAACCATATACACAAAGTTTTATTTCTAGATTTACAGTTCTATTCCATTGATCACTGACATGATTACTGTTGCTTTCTAGTAAGTTTTGAAATTAGGAAGTATGAATCTTCCTACTTTGTACTTCTTTTTCTAGATTGTTTTGGTTATTCTGTGTCCTTTATAATTCCATATGAATTTTAGATTCAGCTTGTCAATTTCAACAAAGAAGTCAGCTGGGATTCTGAAGGGGGTTGTGTCACATCCGTAGCTCAATTTGGGGAGTGTCTTAGTCCATTTGTGCTGCTATAATAAAATACCTGAAACCGGGTAATCTATAAATAAGAGAAATTTAGCTTGGGCAACATAGGGAGACCCCATCTCTTAAAAAAAAAAAATTAGGCATGGTGGCATGCACCTGTAGTCTCAGCTACTCAGGAGGCTGAGGTGGGAGAATCACTTGAGCCCAGGAGGTCAAGGCAGCAGTGAGCCATGATCCACTATTGCATTCCAGCCTGAGCAACAGAGCGAGACTCTGTCTCAAAAAAAAAAAAAAAAGAGAGAGAGAGAGAAAGAACAGCAATTTATTTCCTCACAGTTCTGGAGCTGGGAATTCCAAGATCAAGGCACCGGTAGGTCGGCGTCTGGTGAGGGCTACTCTCTGCTTTCAAGATGGTGCCTCTTGGTTTGTCCTCACATGGTGAAGGAGGGAAAGGAGAAACAGGGACGAACAGTGTTCATAGCAGCTCTTTTATATATAAATTGCTAATCCCGCTCATGAGAGCAGAGCCCTCATGACTGAATCACCTCCTAGAGGCCCCACCTCTAAATACTATCACGTCGCTGGTTTAGTTTCAACACATGAATTCTGGGGGGTCATTCAGACCGTAGCAGGGGGCATTGCTATCTTAACAATATTAAGTATTTTGCTCCATGAACATGGGATGCTTTTCTGTTTATTTAGATCTTCTTTACTTTCTTTTAACAAGTATCATTAATCCAAAAATCTGAAATCTGGTATGCTCCAAAACCCGAAACTTTCTGAGCACTAACATGACAGCAACAGTGGAAAATTCCACCCCGTCCTCACGTGATGGGTCACAGTCAAAACACAATCAAAACCTTGTTTCATGCACAAAATTATTTAAAATTTTGTATAATTACCCTCAGGCTATGTGTCTAAGCATATATGAAACACAAATAAATTTTATGTTTAGACTTGGGTCCCATCCCCAAGATATCTCATGTATATGCAAATATTCCAGAATCAAAACATATATATAGAGAAAGATTTGAAACACTTTTGGTCCCACGCATTTTTGGACAAGGGATTCTTTACTTGTATTTTGTAGTATTCACAAGATAAACTATAATACAAACAATATAAGCTAAAATATAAAATTTGCACTTCTGCTGTCAAATTTACTACTATTTTATTCTTTTTGAGCTACTATAAATGGGGCTGCATTCCTGTTAGATTTTTTCTTTCTTTCTTTTTTAAGAAATGGAGACTTTGGCCAGGAGCGGTGGCTCACTCCTGTAATCCCAGCACTTTGGGAGGCCGAGGTGGGCAGATTGCCTGAGTTCAGGAGTTTGAGACCAGCCTGGGCAACACAGTGAAACCCCATCTCTACTAAAATACAAAAAATTAGCCAGGTGTGGCGGCATGCGCCTATAGTCCTAGCTACTCAGGAGGCTGAGGCAGGAGAATTGCTTGAACCCGGGAGATGAAGGTTGCAGTGAGCCGAGATCACACCATCGCACTCCAGTCTGGGCGACAGAGTGAGACTCTATCTAAAAAAAAAAAAAAAAAGAAAAAGAAAAAAAAGAAAAGATATGGAGGCTTGCTGTGTTGCTCAGGCTGACCTCAAACTCTTGGGCTCAAGTAATCCTTCTGCCTCAGCCTCCCGAGCAGCAGGGACTATAGGAGTATGCCACTTTTTCTTTTTTCTGGAGATAGAGTCTTGCTCTGTCCAGGCTGGAGTGCAGTGGCACAATCTCGGCTCACTGCAACCTCTGCCGCCTGGGTTTAAGTGATTCTCCTGCCTCGGCCTCCAGAGTAGCTGGGACTATAGCTGTGTGCCACCACACCTAGCTAACTTTTATATTTTTAGTAGAGACGGGGTTTTGCCATGTTGGCCAGGCTGGTCTCAAACTCCTGACCTCAAGTGATCTGCCTGCCTCGGACTCCCAAAGTGCTGGGATTACAGGCGTGAGCCACTACACCCGGCCTAGATGTGTTTTTAAAACAACATTGTATAGTAAATTTTTCTTAGGCTGCTTCAAGGCTAACATGCTGAAGGTCCCAGGTAGTGAAGCAGGTGAACCCTGAAGGACCGTGCTCCTCCCACACCCACCCTAGCAGCTGTTCCACATTGTAGATTGATCCCTGCGTCCCTGCATTGTCACCTTTCTGTCTAAATGAGAGGTGGGGAGAAGGAGAGGTGAAGTCCAATGAGGTTAGTCACCTCAAGGGGTGGGGCCGGTGCAGAGAAAGATGTGAACTGTTCCCCAGTCCTCTTCCTTCTGGAGTTGGGAGGGGGAAATAGCCCTGCCCCCACATGTGATCCAGCATGGACTGTGGTCAGTTACAAATATGAGTGAGCCTGGCCCCTGCCCTGAAGGATCTCCCAGGTTTGTGGGGAAGACACAAACTCAGCACAGAATGGAAAGGGGCCTGGGGACACAGTGCTATGTCAAGCTTGGAATTTGCTTCATGAAGGGACAGTCAGCAGTGTCCGTGCAGGTCCAGGGAGGCTCCACAGGGGAAGTGAGATTTGAGCTGAGGCTTGAAAGAAAGGTGGACCGAGAGGAGATGGCTTTCCAGGGCAGGAAGTGGCCTGCACAGAGGCCCTCAGGCCAGCAGGACCACAGCTCTCCTGTGGACCTCCTCTTTGTACTATCAGTTTTAATTACTCAAAAAATTACATAAGTAAAGGTTTGCTCATTTAAACAGACCTTCCCTGGATTAAGATTAATTAGGTTTTATTGTCATTATCTTGAAAATTACCTTGCCATGGACCTGTGAACACAGACTTATTTATATATGTGCGCATAGAAATCATCTCATGGATTTTTTCTTTTAACTGAGATGAACTTGGGGGATTATCAAGTTCAAGTGATGTACTTTAAAGGTAACAAACAGCCATTCGGGCTGGTGTGGGGGAAGCCCTAATTTGTAGCGCTTGCCACTGTCTTTTTTTTTTTTTTTTTTTTTTTGAGACAGTGTTTTGCTCTTATCACCCAGGCTAGAGTGCAATGGCATGATCTTCGCTCACTGCAAAACCTTCGCCTCCCTGGTTCCAGCGATTGTCCTGCCTCAGCCTCCCGAATAGCTGGGATTACAGGCGCACACCACCACGCCTGGCTAATTATTTTTGTATTTTTAGTAGAGATGGGGTTTCGCCATGTTGGCCAGGCTGGTCTCAAACTCCTGGCCTCAAGTGATCCGCCTGCCTTGGCCTCCCAAAGCGCTGGGATTACAAGCATGAGCCACCGCACCCGGCCTTCACTTTCTATGGTGTAAATATTCCTACCATGGCTGATTTCCTCTGGGGAACCCATGTCCCCTCCACTTCTGCCTCCATGGTCTTTGCTTGTTTATTTTCAAATGTGGCCAAAATCCACCCTGAGGCTGGGCGCGGTGGCTCACACCTGTAATCCCAGCACTTTGGGAGGCCGAGACGGGCGGATCACCTGAGGTCGAGAGTTTCAGCCAGCCTGACCAACATGGGGAAGCCCCGTCTCTACTAAAAATACAAAAATTAGCCAGGCGTGGTGGCACACGCCTGTAATCCCAGCTACTCCGGAGGCTGAGGCAGGAGAATCGCTGGAACCCAGGAGGTAGAGATTGCAGTGAGCCAAGATCGCGCCACTGCACTCCAGCCTGGGAGACACAGTGAGACTCCATCTAAAAAAAAAAAACCCTCCAAAAAAAAACCCACCCTGAGTTTAAAAGAAAAAAGCTAAGAAATGCTTGCTGGGCTGTCTCAGGGGTGGCCACGAAGCTCCCGTGCCTCCCACAGATGAGGATGTGGAGGCCCTGGCCGAGTGCTGAATGCAGGTTGGGGGACAGGGCTGCTGGCCTCTGTAAGGATGGGGACCCCAGACCCACCCAGTGGAGCTGGGGCTGACGGCCGTGATAAACACAGCCTCACCCCAGCATTGCCCACCTCCACTGGCTGCCAGCTTTGACAGCCCCACTGCCACTGCCCTTCTCCAGGCAGGCCACATTCACAGGTGCTCTGTACAGAGAGCGGAAGTTTGACAAAATGCAACCCACTGAACAGGCACCTGCTGAGGCCTGGGGGCTTCATGTGTCAGGCCCAGAGGTGGCCACAGGCACAACACGCGTCCCTCAGCCTTGCCACCTCTGCTGCCCTCCAAGGTGCCCTGGGTCCAGCTGGCCAGAAGCACTGCTTTCTGGAGCAGCCACTTATGCTTTTACTTTTTTCTTTTCTTTTTTTTTTTTGAAGACTGAGTCTCGCTCTGTTGCCCAGGCTGGAATGCAGTGGCACGATCTTGGCTTACTGCATTCTCCAGTTCAAGTGATTCTCCTGCCTCAGCCTCCTGAGTAGCTGAGATTACAGGCATCTGCCACCATGCCCGGCTAATTTTTGTATTTTTAGTAGAGATGGAATTTCACCATGTTGACCAGACTAGTCTTGAACTCCTGACCCCAAGTGATGCGCCCATCCAAAGTGCTGGGATTTCAGGCATGAGCCACAGTGCCCGGCCCTGCTTTTTCATTTTGAAATCAATACAAGTTTTTACAAATGTCTGCAAAAAATATCCATGTTGATGAATTCTGGCTCCTCAGAATCTGAGGTTTTTACAAATGTCTGCAAAAAATATCCATATTGATGGATCCTGGCTCCTCAGAATCTGAGATGACAGCAGCTTGCAGAGGACACTGCTCCCCCAACACTGCCTTCCAAGGGAGACATGCCCTACCCCAAGGCCTCCCTTGTCCCCTCCCTCCTCTGACAGTCAGGTCCAGGGGGTCCTGGAGAGGGCACTGGCCCACCCTCCACACATGTTGCACAGTACCCCAGGAATGAGGAAGGAAGGGCAAAGGTTAGGGAAAACCAGACATCAGTTTCTTGACCAGCCGCAGCTGGTGCAGCACGGTTATTTATAGCCCTGGTGGAGCGCCCATAAATCAAGGCTTTCCCCAGCAGCGCGGCTGTGAGGGCTCCGAGATGATCTCATGGTGCCCCTCCCTTGAACCATCCCAGAGAAAGCAGGCCTGTCACCTTCAAGGACCGATGCTTCTGCCGGGACTCGAGCAGAACCTGTTCCTGCTGCTGCAAGGTTTACAGGCAGCCTTGGGGACAGTCCGTGCAGAAATGTCAGGAGCCTTTTCCTGCGTAAAGCATCTCAGAGCTTATAGCAACCTCCTTGGCGGTGGCCGTGCTCGCAGCCTGATACATGGGGCCTCTGTCTCACTTGGAGTGTGCACCGCAGGTCCCAATTCCTTATCTATTCCAACCACAAAAGCTTCCACTGCTGGATGGAGCCCTGTTATCATTCAGGCTTCTGAGCCACCTGGAAGGCAAAGGCCTCTCTGTGAAAATGAAAACTTGGCTTTAAAAAGCTGACATGGGCTCAGCCATGGAGTTGCTTAGATGCAGTTCACAACCTCGCGGACCCACGGCAGGATTCCACCCAGGGGAAGGTCCTGGAGGTGGCCATGTGGCTCAGCAGAATGCGCTGGGAGGAGCAGGACTGTTCACACGACAGCAGGGGCCAGGCTCAGTGCACAGGTCCCAGTGTGCAGAGCTCACCCGGCCCCAGCTTTCATCACCCATCTGAGATCAGCCTCCTTCACTCCTGTTCTCTGGGACTTCCTTGCTGTGTTAGAGACTCGAGCAAGACTTTTCTTGTCTATCCCTGGATGGACCCGCCTTTCCCGCATCTCTGGGGGTGAGGTCGGCTCTTGTTCAGGCCTGCAGGGTCCCTGGTACCGCAGCCCCTCTGGTTGGAAGGCCCCCTGCGTGCAGCCCCGTTCTCCAGCCTCGCTCAGCTCTGAATGAGTTCATTATGTCTCAGCTCGCCCTGGCCGCCAGGCTGGCAGTTCTTCGGGCTGGTGGGGCTCGGGAGCTGTCAGCCTGCCAAATCCAGTTGTTTGACTTCATGTTTCAAGGCCAAGTCCTTTCAGGAAAGTTCTCTCCATCCCACCACTCCACCACGCCCCGCCCGTAGAAAAATAAATGCGTGATTGACTGGCTTTGCAGGTTTTTCATCCATCGTTCTTTCCAAAGAAGAGTGTGAACAGTTCGTCCGGCTCGTTCACGTGACGTCCTCCCTCTCCCAATCCCTGTCTCTCTCTCTCCTTCCACAGCCACGTGAAATTGAAGTGGGAGAACATGGTGTGTGAGCATTACTGGGGGTGGGGTGCAGAGCAGGCACTGGCTTTGGCTGAGGTCTGCAAAGGAAAGCACCCCCCATGCCAGGCTGCTCAGGAGTGGCTCCCACCCTCGACTGTGGGGAAGTGCTGGAACCCTCCGCACGAGGGCAACCTTTTTTGGGCTCTGAAGGTGCCTCTCATCCTCTGAGCCAAGAAGACTTCTCCTGAAGTCTGAGTTGAGTTCTGACGCAGGCATGGGCCATGGTGAGCAACTCCAGGCTGCTCCGAGAAAGCCAGTGTATGACCCCATTAGGGGACTTGGCTCCCCTGCCAAGCCCCCACCCAGCACCTGTCCCTTGTGT
The DNA here is from genome assembly GCF_009828535.3 of Hylobates moloch. Lineage (NCBI taxonomy): Eukaryota > Metazoa > Chordata > Mammalia > Primates > Hylobatidae > Hylobates > Hylobates moloch. Next base: position 8,877,098 of record NW_026652278.1, on the reverse strand, counting down.
CATGACTGGACTTGTCACTTCTAGCCCAGGAGCTCCAGGTGAAGGGGACTGTTTGGGTCCTGTCTGCCCAGGACTCTTCCCCACCCGCCCAGTGCACCCGTCCCGCAGAGGCACCAACAAGGCTCAGCTGCGCCCTCGCCAGAGGAGACACGGTGGGCTCCAGCCCCAGCACTGCCACCTGCCTGCCTCCTCTGCCACCGAGGGAAGCCATGTCCCCTTCCTGAGCCTGCTTCTCTGTCCACAAAACAAAGACCAGATAATTAGAGCGCACACTTGGAGGGACAGGATGGCTTGGTATCCATCTGGCTGTGCCCTGTAACTCAAGGGATGGGACTGTGTCATTGGTAAACACTGCAACAGGCCTCCTTCCCAGGAAACAGGGTCCTGTCTCAGACAGAAGCGGTCTCGCCCATCCTGGGGCCTGAGAGCATCATTCCTTTGTGAGACTCAAATGTGAGGAATTCCTGTTTCCTCAAGTCTCTGTGTGGGGAGTGCAGAGCAGCCCTCTGAGGGGGTGGAGTGTGCAGGAAGTAAGCCAGGGGAAGGGGGCACCGTGGGTGGGTGTTAACTGCTGCTTCGGGGTCCAGTCTTGTTAATGAAAGCAGGGGTGAGGCAAGGGGGGAAGAATCCCTGTACCTGACCAGTGGCATGTGTGTGGCTCCAGCTGGCGTGGCCTGAGCTGCCGGTGAGGGAGAGGACCTCAGGGAGAAAAGACAAAAGCTGGGGTGCCCCTGAAGGTGGGGCAGAGCTGGGGCAGTCAGGGGCTCTTCCACAGGTGCAGGCCTGGGGCTGGAGGACACAGTCCATACCACCCCCAACCCCCACCACCTCCCCCACCATGGACAGTGTGGGGCAGGCTTCTGAGGATGAGGCAGCTTGACTCCTACCCCTGGGCTGTCCCCCCGACTCCTGGTTTCTCTGGAAGCCTGGGGTTCCAGGCCACGCAGGTAGAGAACATCAGGTTTAGGACAAAGTCATTGTGGACACTGAGGCCCAGAAAAGGGACTTGCCCAAGGCCACACAGCAGGTGGCCAGCACTGTGCCCGTGTCTCTGCTATTCCTTCCTCTGCTTGCTCTGGGTTTATTTTGTGCTCCTTTTCTACTTCCTTAAGATGGGAGCTTCAGTGATTAATTTCAGACCTTTCCTCTCTTCTAACAAGCATTTGGTACTATGAATTTCCCTCTGAATTCTGCTTTAGCTGCATTCCAACTTCTGATACCAGATAGGAGTAATTGTTCTAAGCTCCGCAACTGACTACAGAGAGCGGCCACATTTGAGAAACGTTCTCATCTTCTCTCTGATCTTGGGTCTCTGACAATGGAGCTAGCAACACTTCCTGGTTCTGAGGGCTCTGAGGAGCAAATTAGACTCTGTCTGGTGGTGAAGAACTTTGTTTAGGAACAATTTAAGACGCCAACAGGTTCATCTGCTCTCCTCCCTCCTTCTCCCCACTTTGTAACACACCCTAGACAAGTCAGCGCTCAAGTTTATATGGACAAATAAGCAAGTAAGATTCGTTAGGAAATCAAATATTGGGGTTGGGGAACAATAAGAGAAGGCAAGCCCTGTGGGATGGTAAACTGCAGTATAAAGCCCCATTTGCTGGTACAGTGTGGTCTGGCATGTGACTAGGTGAGGGACAGTGTGGGGTGGCCTGCCTGCCTATGCCAGGCTCTGTGTACCACATCTCTCACCAGGAAGGCAAAACCTGGCAGATGGCACCCGGGCCTCATGGATCCTCAACCCTCTCAGCACCCCAAAGGGGGAAGTCCCATTACCCTCACTCACCCAGCCCCAGGCTGGCCCTGTCAGCTCTCGAATTGCAGCATACCCGAGCTCTTAAAGCACACTGGACCTAGGGCTCAGGTTTGAGCTTTCATGATGACACCCTGAGGTCACTGGCGGGGAAAATGAGTCACTGGGGCATTCCCCGAACTTGGGAAAAGCCCTGGCCCCAGAATCCTGAGCCTAAATTGCTGCCAAGTTCCCAATTTCCCTTCCAGTCCTCAGTTTCCCCTTCTCTCCAGCACCCTCCTGAGGACCACTGAGCCCCAACCACTACCATGCCCATGGCTGGTGCCCAGGAGGTGGGAGCTGTGGAGTTGCCTCCAGGCCTTCCCGGAGGCCCCGTAGCTGTCTTACTTGGTTTATGGCTTCCCAGTAAACGGTGGGACAGGACCAGGGTCTGAGGAAAAGCAAAGCAGTGTTGACAGAGTGCCCTGGAGGGCAGCTTGTCTCCCTGGCCTGGAGATGAAAACTGAAGAAAACAAGATTCCGTCTAGGAATCGTCCAGGGCGCGGCGGCCCGCCAGGAGCCCGGGCAGCTTGGATGGGGTCCCTGTGGGCACAATTGGCCCAGTGTGGGGCGCACCGCCCCAGGCAGGCTGGCGTCCCGGGGGCCAGAATGAATGGACCCTCACTGGGCCGCTTTGACAATTTATGAGGTGACGACGTTGCAGCTATGATTAATGAGGTGGCCTCAGTCGGCGTTTCGGGGAACCGGGTGCAAGTTGCTAGGTAAATACAGGGGGAGGGTGCTGCCCTCCCCACTGGCCTGCTCTGGGTCCCTGTGCCATGCCTCAGTCTCCCCATCTGTGTGGAGGAACTGATGAAGATGGCACATGCCCCCTGCCCTGGCCCCTAGATTGCAAGTCCAGACAGGAGAGAGCGTCCTGGGAAGCCAGCCGAGAGCACCTCTTTCTCTTTGGGTCCTGCAGCCCGTGGGTGGCAGGCAGGTAACCCTGTCTGCCCAGAGCCAGACTGCGCTCTCGGGAGGGACACAGACTCTTATCCTCTTAGGTACAGCCTCCCTGGCCACCTCGGATGAGCATCTGCCCCTCCCGGGCCTCAGTTTCCACATCTGAGATGTGAGAGGTTGCACCCTAAAGGCCCCGCATCTCTCAGGTTGGGGGATCACTCTTCTTTCCCTGCGGTTGTTTCCAGCATTAGAGTCACACTGGGGTCCGTGTTCCAGCCCCCACATGCTGGCTGCATGACCCAAACTTTACTCCCATGTCCTCCTCTTGGGGGTATGACGTGAGGTCTTCCCCAAGTGGCCCTGAGTGAGGCACCACCATGGACCTGCTGGGCAGACCCGCAGGGCACTCTATCCAGAGGGTGGCGGGCCCAAACGCGACGTCCCCAGTGGCCGTGGCTGAGGAGAGGGGCTGAGGCGAGGACCAGCTCTGGGCAGTCTCCAGGTCATGTGAGTTTGACGCGGGAGGTTTTGCCGGCTCTGGGGACTCCCTCGGCTGACTGACGGTGTCCCTTACTCCATAATGTACTGATATGGCCTGCGGAGCAGGTGGCATTTGCCATGCCTGCCCTGCTTGGGTGTTTGGCCCCAGGGCCAGGGCTGTCCCTCCCACAGCTATTGAACACCAGGCCCTTGCTGCGTCTGGCTGGGCTGCAGAATACCCTTGACCTTTCAGCATCCCCAGTACCTCTGTGGGATGGTGCCATGACCCAGCTAGAGACTTGTTATTATGCACATTATTAGGACAGCATCGGCCGGACATAGCGGCTCACGCCTGTAATCCCAGCACTTTGGGAAGCTGAGGCAGGCGGATCACTTGAGGTCAGGAGTTCGACACCAGCCTGGCCAACATGGGGAAACCCTGTCTCTACTAAAAATACAAAAAAACTAGCCGGGCGTGGTGGCGTGTGCCTATAATCCCAGCTCCTCAGGAGGCTGAGGCAAGAGAATCACTTGAGCTTAGGAGGCAGAGGTTGTAGTGAGCCAAGATCATGCCATTGCACTCCAGCCTGGGCGACAGAGTGAGACTCCATCTCAAAAAAAAAAAAAAAAAAAGCATTACTGTAGCCAAGGGAACTTAAAAGAAAAAAGTGCATGTTTAGACAGTTGTTCATTTCTCCAGTTTCCTGCCAGCCCCCTTCTGTAGCTGTGGGCACATGCACATGTAAGTCTTCTCTTTCTCACCCTGCTCATTGTTCATAGCCACATAATATTTTACAGAGCAGATGAACTCTGCCGGCCTTAACTACTTCCAGGGTCGAACGTCTCCTTTTCTATTGTAAATATCTCTGCAATTCCTATAGCTTTTTTCCTTCAATTCAGTAAACTTTTTTTTTTTTTTTTTTTTTTAAATTTGAGATGGAGTCTCACTCTGTCACCCAGGCTGGAGTGCAGTGGTGTGATCTCGGCTCACTGCAACCTGTGCCTCCTGGGTTCAAGCAATTCTCCTGCCTCAGCCCCCCAAGTAGCTTGGAAAACAGGCATGCACCACCACACCCGGCTAATTTTTGTATTTTTTAGTAGAGAGGGGGTTTCACCATGTTGGCCAGGCTGGTCTTGAATGCCTGATCTCAAGTGATCTACCTGCCTCAGCTTCCCAAAGCTCTGGGATTACAGCCATGAGCCACTGCACCCAGCCCCTTTGCTCTTCCTTTGTCTTCCACCATGATTATGAGGCCTCCCCAGCCATATGGAGTTGTGAGTCCATTAAACCTCTTTCCTTTATACATTACCCAGTCTCAGGTATGTCTTTATTAGCAGCATGAAAACAGACTAATACACCATGTCATTTAATGAGGCTGGGCCTGTCTTTCTGATGGAATGACCTCTCCCCAGGTGACAGCCTCTGGTCCCCTCCGCCTTTGGAGTGACTTCTCCTGCATGGGGGTGCTGGGCAGGGTTGGGGGGTGAGCACTGGAGAGGGATCAGTCCCAGCTCTGTTCTTCCCCACCTGCTGCAACCTGGTTGGGGATTCGAGGAGGGCACCCAGCAGGCTGCCAGGGGGAGGAGGAGGGACTGCAATCTGGGCCCAGAGCCCAGCTGTCCCCCATGGAGCCACACAGCAGGCACCTCAGAGTTTGCATCTATCAGAGATGGCCAGCGGTCTGCTCATGTGGGAAGAATGGCTTCTGAGCTCCGAGGGAGCCTGTGCTGGAGCCTTGGCTGCCATAGAAGGCCATTCATGTCCCTCACACCCTGGCCTGTGCTGCTGGGAAGGCTGTCACTCCTGAACAGTTATCTGCTTCTGTGTTAACCTACAGGGATTCCCTCTTTGCTTTGGCTGCCAGGGAACTCAAAGATAAGTTTTTTCGCTCACATTCCCAGGCCTCTGGTGTAGATATCTCCCTTCTTCCTTACTGTGGTTTCTGAGCCACCCTGCAAACTTCCTCTGGATCTGTCCCAGTACAAATATCACTATGTGCCCTTCTAGGCTATCTGGGATACTTAAATAAATAGACAACTCTCTGAGGCTTAACTTGCATACAGCGAAGTGCATGAATCTGAAGTGTGTGGCTGATGAATCTGTACACACGACTCTCCCCACACAGCCACCCAGATGAAGACGAGGAGCACCTCCAACACCCAAGCCCCCCTCCACCCAGTCAACACCCTTCTCCAGGGGAGCCAGCCCATGCCTTCACCCCCCTCTTCTGCCTGATGGTAAACTTGAGGTGAATGGGCTCCTACCCATGAACACCCACTCGTTCATTTCATCCGTGTTGTTCTGGGCAGCCAGACTCTGTCTTACGGCATCCGTGGGTGATGTTTCATCACGAGGCTGGACCACGATGTGTTTATCATGTCACTGTTGCTGCACACGGGCTGTTTCTGGCTTGGGGTCCTTATGAAAAGAGCTGATCAGAACATGTCTGTTCATGGCTCTTGGTGGACGTAGCCTCATTTCCTGTATGTGACTCAGGAGCGAGGTTGCTGGGTCCCACGGCATTCGTGTGTTTAGTGTAGGAGATTCTCACCAAACATTTCTCCAGAGTGTGTGATGTGCCATGTTGCGCTCCCGCCAGCCTCGCAAGTTCCCATAGCACCATGTCTTCTGCAGCACACGATGTGGCAGGACCTCTCCACGCTGGCCATTCAGGTGGGCATGGAGCAGTATCATTTCCTTCCTGAGGGGCCTGCACGAATCCCTTTTAGGTGGAACACACGCAGAGTGGGCCGGCACTCGTGAGAAGTCCCGTGTGAATCCTTGGAGAGCCGTGGAGGTAGCGCAGCTGCATCTCTAAGTTGGGGGCCGTGCTTTTCTTGGAACAAGAGCCCTAAATGTGGGACCCTAAACAATACCCAGGGCGGGGCAGCCTGGCCTATGAGCAGGGGGGCACCATGAAGCTGGGTGGACGGGTGGGGAGGCCTGACTTTAAGGGGCCTGCTTCCCAAGCACACAGGCCAGGACAGAGGCTGCAGGTGTGAGCCCTGCCCTGCCACCATGATGGTGAATATGAGGTGTCAACTTGATTGGATTGAAGGGTGCCTGGATGGCTGGTAAAGTATTGTTTCTGGCTGGTAAAGTGTGTCTGTGAGAGTGTTGCCAGAGGAGACTGACTTTTGAGTCGGTGGACCAGGTGACTGAGACCCCCCCTCAGTGTGGGTGGGCACCATCTCATCAGCTGTCCTTGTGGCTGGAACAAAGCAGGTGGAGGAAGGTGGGTCCTCCTCCTTTGCTGGGTCTTCTGGCTTTCATCCATCTCCTGTGCCGGACGCTTCCTGCTCTTGGACATCAGACTCCAGGTTCTTTGACCTTTGGACTCTGGGACTTGCACCATTGGTTTAGCTGGAGCTCTCGGGCAGTGTCGGCTTTCCTACTTTTGAGGATTTTGGACTCGGGCTTGGCCACTACTAGCTTCTCTCTCTTCCCCAGCTTTCGTGTGGTCTGTCGTGGGACCCGCCTAGTGATCGTGTGAGCCAGTTCTCCCTAATAAACTCCCTTTCATATATAGACATGGATCCTATGAGTCTTTTCCCTCTGGGGAGCCCTGCCTAACACAGTGGCGTAGAGCTCCAGGCAGGACCCTCACCTGGCCTTCAGCTTCAGTTTCTTTGCCTACTGGGCTGAATATTGGTGTCACCACCCAGGATAGCAAGTCTCCATCAGTGTCACTGCCACCTGTCAAAAAGATTCCCCAGCCCAGCACTCAAGTCTGTGAGTGGCAGTGGAGATGACACTAGGCTCTAAATAGTGGGGCTGAGTGACTGCAGTGCCTCTAGGACCAGCAAGGGCACCCTGAGCACTGGGGGAGGACTGGTGCTGCCTCTCTGCACCCCTGCTTTCTCCTGGGCCACTGGGCTAGACATGGGGCCTCTCTGCCCCCATGTGGTTTGGCCTGAAAAAGAGAGGAGGTGGGGTGGCACTTCTGGGGCAGCCCAGAGTGAGTGCCCTGCCCTGAGCCCAGCATGTGCCCCACCTGTGCCCCTGGGTGGGGGGTGCTTGCAGACCTCAGGGGGATCTGGCTGTTGGAATGCACACCGGGAGGGGCGGAGTCAGCTCTTTTTAATCTAAACACACACCAGGTGCTTAACATGTTTTTATCAAAATATCATGAACAGCTGCAAGAGGCTGCTCTGCTCCAAGGCCCTATGCCCAGGCCCGTCCCTCTGCCAAAGCGAGCCTTTTAGGTGAGCCCGGCCGGCCACCTGCTAGCCCAGGCCCCGGCTCCTGGTGGTCCCTGGACCAGGCTGCAAGCATTTCCAAGCGCACGGCGGCGAGGCGTCCAGGCCTCCCAGCCCCGGCTCTGAGCCTCCGTTTAGTCAGCAGTAAGATGGGGCGGTGGCACCTACCTCCCCAGCTGCTGTGAAAACCAAGTGAGCAGAAGCGTGACAGCCCCTCACCAGGTCCCAACAGGAGGACTCTCAATGATTGGCACTGCCAGGAGTAATGTTATGAGAGGAGCGCCCCATCAGCCTGGAGGGGACACAGGCTTAGTCAGCACCCACAGGGGCTTCTGCTTCTCTGTCTCAGGGAGTCCATAGTGGCCCCTTGCCACTGGTCCCCAGGCACAGCCACACAGGTGCTTCTGCAGGGTCTGGGAGTCAGCTGTCCAGGGCCTGCTTGGCCACCGCAGGGCAGGAGTGCGGCGCTGTGAGCCTGGTGGCCTGGCTGGGCACAGCCTTGAGGTTCTGATAACCCCACGGGAAAGCCCCCCTGAGGTGTTTGGGCACTGGACCTGCCCGCCGTCTTCTGAGGTGGGGCCTGCTCTCCAGACAGGTCAACATGAGTTCCTATGAGGCCAGAGCCAGCACGAGGACCTGCTGGGAGCGGCCCATCCATCCATCCATCCATCCCTGTCCACCCCGATGCAGTTCCTGCCATCCACCTGTCCATCTGTCTACCCGTATACCTGTCCATCCCCATCCATCCATCCCCGTCCATCCCTGCCCATTCGCCCACCCTGATGCAGCACCTGCTGTCCACCCTTCTCTGTCCATCCCCATCCATCCATCTCCGTCCATCCATCCATCCACCTGTCCGTCCCCATTTATCCATCCCCCTATCCATCCCTGTCCATTCGTCCACCCATCCACCCATCCACCCTGATGCAGCACCTGCCATCCACCCTTTTCTGTCCATCCCCGTCCATCCATCTCCATCTATTCATCCCTGTTCATCCATCCATCCATCCATCCACTTGTCCATCCCCATCCGTCCATCCCTGTCCATCCATCCACTCATCCAGCCCGATGCAGTGCCTGCCGTCCACCCTTCTCTGTCCATTCCCATCCAACCATCCGTCCATCCATCCGTCCATCCATCCATTCATTGCCCATCTGTCCACTCACCCATCCACTCATCCCACCCACCCATCCATCTACCCATCCGTCCCCAGCCATCCATCCTCCTGTCCATTCCTGTGCATCCATCATCCTTCTAACTGTCCGTTTGTCTATTCCCATCCACCTGTCCACCCATCCACCCAGGCAAGCACCTGCCACGCCCACCACCTGCACCATCTCGGTGAATCTCCACCATAGCCCCAGGAGAGTGCGGCTCTTTTCAGCCGCACTTTCAGGACGAGAGAAAGGAGGCTCTGAGTGGCCATTTGCCCAAGGTCACACAGAGCTCAGGGTCAGCCCTTCCCATGGCTGAAGCCCAGGCCCCCTCTGTCAACCCCGCCTCCAGGCTTGCAGGTGGAGCAGCCAGGGGTTCCATCCCTGCCAGGCAGCTGCCAGCCCTCCCTGCTCCCCTCTCGGTTCCTCAGCCTGGCTATGGGAGGCCCAAGTCCCTCGTGTCGTTGGAATTAGGGAGGCCTGGCTCTCAAAGCTTTCTATAAACAAGGAGAAAAAGAGAAGCCACTTTTGCTGTCTGGACATGCTGTGGGCGTCCTGGGGAATGTACTTGCCTACTGCTTGGGGCCTGACTTGGAGTGCCCGGGAGCTGCGTCTGCACCGTGGCCTTGAACCAAGTGTCATGCTCTGTGGACAGAGCTGCCTACTCTGGGGGTGCTCTTCCCATGACACAGCCCCCATTCTGGAAGGTCCCAACTGGGTCCCCCAAGCCTGTGTCCCAGAGACCTTCCAGGTCTTTGGGATTCATTGATCATGCATTTATTTGGGGGGTAGGATAGGTCCTGAAGACCACGGGGCAGGGATCTCTGAGTTGGGGATTTTGCAGAGTGAGGGAGCGAGAGGGTGTTCCAGGCAAAGGAGGTGGCAGAGAAAGGCACCAGGTGAGGCAGGGGCAGTTGAGGACATGAGTGCTGGGGAGCGGGGAGAGGGGGCAGCTGGTGGGTAAGCAGGGGCCAGCTCCAGGGCCCCCTGTGGGCCACGTTAGGGAGACAGGGTCTGGCCTTGTTGGTAGTGCGGCCCCTCGCACTGATGGGTCCCCCATCAGACCTCAGGATCCTGGGTTGCTGGTTTGGCGCAGCCCCAGCTTATGTGAGCTTTTGTTTCTGTTACTGGTGCCTGCAGCTCGTCCTAGGCCCCTGCCCTGGGGCACTGGTGCCTGCTTTGCCAAAGGCACAGAGGGCTGCAGGCGGCTGGGGCAGGGTGGGGGGCCAGCTTCACTGGCCAGAAACAGGGCTGGCCCGATCTGGGTGTTGGCCTGGGTGGGGTGGCCAGCATGCCCACACCTCTCAGTCTGGATGTTGGGAGAGGGTGTTCCATCCAGGGCAGTTGGTCTCCAGAAGGAAATTCTGTGTATCTGGGTGCTGCAACCTAGGTGCCCGGGGTCTCACGCGGTGGGGCCTCCCCAGAGGAGGTGAAGTGCATGTGGCCCCTTGTGCTGGAGCTGGACTCTAGGGAGGACCAGGAGGGTGAGCTCAGGCCCAGGCGCCAAGGCCCTGAGCCCCAGGGGTCCGCCTGTCTGCCCATCACTCCTCCACTCATGGGGAGGGACTGCCCCCCAGCCCAGATTTCTAGGAGGGCCAAGGCTCACAGGAAGCTGATGCCAGGCGATAACCCACAGTCCCCAGTGGTCAGTAGGAAGGAGGCTGCCTGCTTGTCTGCTAAGCGGTTGGCTGACTACTCCTGTGCTCACTAGGAGCCAAGGCCATGAGGCCACTAATGGAATGTCTCTGATCTCAGGATCTCAGTGTGGAGGGGGCAGCACACAGGTAACCAAACAGTTGTGGCAGATTGATGGGTGCTGTGATGGGGTCCACACAGTTGCCGTGGAGTGCAGAGCGGGCACCTAACTGAGGAGGGAGGGTTGGAGGGAGGAAGGCTTCAGGGAAGACTTCCTGGAGGAGGTGACTTGTTCTTTGGGAATGAAGCCCAGGGAGCTAAAGCTTTAGGGCAGGGCAGCAGATTCAGAGACACCCACAGGGGCAGGGGGAAGTGCACTAGAGTGACGTGTGCCTGGCGTGGGAACAGGGAGACGTTAGAGAATGGTGGGAGTGTGGCAGGCTGGGCCCGCCTTGCCCCTTTCAAGGAAGCAGCTGCCACGTCACACCCTGCAGCACACTGCTGCCCATGGCTTGTCGGCCCATATTGTGGGATCTTTCAGATTTTCTCAAGAAGCCAGGTTTCCAGCTCCTAGTTTTGAAAAGTTCTATGTGCGCTTGACTGGGGGCCTTATGTAGGTGAATTGGGTGAGGGCCTGAGACAGGCGGGTGAGCACTTGCCCCACACTCCAGCCAGAGTCGGGGGTTCAAGGGACCGCATTTGCCACGTGAGGGAGTCTCTGGAGACCAGCAACCCCCTGGTGGGCGGCCAAGCGTCACCACCAGTCCCTCTCAGTGCGTCCCACCTCTGTTCTCAGCCCCTGCGGTGCCCGCAGTCAGTGGGGCAGTGAGAACCACGCAGGAAATAGCTGGCGCCATGGTGTCGGTTCTGGTTGACAAAGTGCCACCTGGCTAAACCCAGCTGTAAATAAGCCCCGTTTCCTCCCTGTGGACAGAGACTGGTGGGTGCCAAGGTTCACGGCAAAAGCCCTTCCCCGCCAGGCCCCACTGCTCTCTGCCTGGCTGGCACACGCCCTTGCCTCAGGCCTGGCCCCCCGGGTCCTGTTGACCACCAGGCTGCAGATCCCAAGGAATGCAGGCATCTGGGTGGCTCCACGTGGAGCACCAGCCATGGGGAGGCCGTGGGCTACCAGGCCCCGCGTGCACTCCCAGCATGCACCGTTCCTCTTCTCCGGGTCCCGTCGGCCTCCATGTGTGCTGTGCCCCACCCCCTGCTGCACTGCCTCCTCTTAGTGCCCCAGCTCCATCCAGGGGTGGGTGGGAGGGGAGACCCCTGCCTTCAGGCCTCCGGGTCTAGCCAGAGTCACCCAGCCCACCAGAGACACCCAGATGCAGGCTATGCCCCATGTGCCCAGGGAGGATTTGCTGACGTGAGCCCAGATTTCGATTCTTGTGGGAGGGAGACGAACTGGGTTTAAACCCCAGCTCTGCCACTTCTGGCTGTGACTTTGAGCATGGCTGTTCATCTCTGGGGGTCTCTCTCCTCATCTCAGAGAAGCAGATCACGCTGTGCACCCCATGGTGCGCTGTGCAGAGCACACAGAGATGCCACCCACAGCTGGCTTACTGCAGAGGTGTGGGCCCACTGTGGTATCGCTGATGTCCTGGAGGCCACAAGCCTGCTAGCTAGAGCAGCCTCACCTGCATCCCGGGGCCTGCCCACTGGCTGGTGGAGAGTTCTGGGTTGTGGGCAGCAGGCAGGCCTATTTCCAGTGAGTCTGTGGCTCCTGGGGGTGTGTGAGACCTTGGGCAGTTCCCGTCCTGTGCCTCAGTTTACCCACTAGGGTTCAGAGCCCTGGGGGACTGGCTCAGTGAGTGCCTCCTTCTGCGAGGAGAGACTTTTGTCCTTACTAGCTAGAGGACAGTTCAGCCAGGGCGGGCTCTGGGCCCTGGGCACCACCCACTGGAAGGAAAGGGGGTTCAGTTAGCCCAGCCCTGCCCCACCCCAGCTCTTCACACATCCAGATGGGGGCCAGACCACCAGGAGACTGTAGGGATCCAAGGCTGAGGAGCAGGAGACACAGTGCATCCCTCTCCTATTTCTGGGTTGCACCCGCCCACACATGTGCACACAGGGAAGGTGTCTCTTTTGGTTGGGGGACACAGGACCCCACCTCACTCTTAGCTCTGAGACACCCTTGTCAGGCCTCCTGGACAGGTGGGAGGGACAGGGCAGGGTGGGGTGTGGCCAGCTGCAGTCCCCGGGAGGGGTACCAGGGCTGGGGCCAGGCCAGGGCAGGACAGAGTTGGGGAATCCGGGCCCCTCACCATTGCCCTGGCTCTTTGTACATAGTGCCACCTGGGAGTGGCAGCCTAGGGTGGACACCTGCAGTGCCTTCATGCCCAGCCTCTGTGGGTGTCTGGCTCACCCCAGGTGGGAGGAAGGCGGGCGTGGGTGGTTTGGGCTGGGCAGGCCCAGCCAGGGTGCACAGCTTTCTCATCCACACACACGTTCCATGTGTAGGGGCTCAGGGGGAGGGGTCACCTCCTCCCTCCCCACCCCTCCTCGTTACAGAGGAGCAGATGGCCAAACGGATGGGGGACAAGCACCTGACCGGGCCACTGCTCCTGCTGTCAGCTGGGCCAGTGGGAAAGGAGCTTGGCATCTCCAAGGGAGGTCCCAGCCAGAGAAAGCGTGTCCCCATCCCTGCTCCTGGCCAGAGAGGTGAGGGACCCAGAAAGGCCCAGGACGAGGCCTCCTTTAGGCCTGGGTTTTTATTTGGATTTTTTTTTTCTGCCAAGTGGCTTCAAAGCAGCCCGAGAAGGTCCTGTATGTGTGAGCGTGTTGGGCAAGGGGAGGGCGGGTCTCCAGGCTGGGAGCCTCCCTGCGGCCCTCGCCTCGGGGCTGGCATGTGGCTCTGGACCCTCCAGTCCCTCCAGGCCACCCTTCTTGCCAGGACCCAGCTGGCTTCAATGGCAGGAGGTGCCCTGGGCTGGAGGGTCCCCAGGCTGGGCTCTGGGGCTCCAGGTTGACTCACAGCAATCCTCAGGCCTGTGGGCAGAGCTGGCCTGGGAGGACACGGGCCTGAGGGCTGAGCAATCCCCGAGTGAGAACAGGTAGCTGAGGCTGGAGCCTGTGTCCACCAGGCACCTGCTGAGGCCCGGGCCTGGGGCTGGAGCGCTGGGCTCAGGTGCCCTGTGAGCTCTTTACAGGCAGGGACCAGGTGAGAGTCCTTTGTGTGCCTCTTGACCCCCAGGCCCTGGGAGAAGAGGGGCTTGGGAGGCCTTGGCTGGATGCACAGGCTCCGTGGGAAGGAGCTCCCGCTCGGGTTTCTTTGTAAGCAGCATGACATGGCACCTTCCCAGAGGTACATGGGTCTGGGCATGTCATCCCCCGACCTGCTTCCAGAACCCAGGGGACAGAGGGGTCAGAGCAGCCTGCTTGAGATCTGCGGCCATCTCCACCCCACCACCCAACTACCCCGTAAGGAGTCCACCGACCCTCGGACACCTGCCAGGAGCCCAGCTCAGGCCAGGTCACGGGCTGGATGTGGGATGTTCTGGGCCTTCTCTGCCCACCTCATTGGGCCCCAGCAAGCTGCTGTCCTGAGGGTGGCCATGCTGGGCCAGCACGTGGACAGCAGGGAACCCCATGGGCACAGGCCTAGTGTCTGTGATGTGCCAGTGCAGACCATCTGATAATCAGCCTTCAGAGAAGCTGCGGGTGTACAGGTGGAGGCAGATCTCCCAGCTGCATCCTCCAGGCACTTGCCAGGGCCAGGCTCTGGTGAACACCCTTCTAGAAATAACCCCCAGGCCCCCGGGGGTCTTGGGCTCCTGGGGTTCTGATGGAAGGATGCCCCTTTCCCGGCCTCACTACCTCCACCTCATGAATCACCCTCTGTCCTTGTCCTGCAAGTCTGTCAGCACAGCCGAGCTGGCGTCACCCTCTGATGCCAGTGCCCGGATCCCTGAATTCACTGGGCAGCTGCCCCCCGCACCTGGCTCCCAGCCACTGCCTTTCCAAAGCAAATGGGGACAGGGATGCCTGCCCCTCCCTGGGTAGGCAGCTGTTGCAGCCTCCAGTCGGGAGAGCCTCTGCCCCACCCTGCCCCTTCTCCTGCCCCTGCAGGGTGGGGAGGAGGCGGGTGGGCCACCCACTGGGAGTCCTGGGCAGCTCAGGTCCCTCAAGAGCCCCTCGGGGAGAGGCCGCACCTGTCTCCCCTTGGTCAGTGTTCCTCAGGAGGCGGTGCTGGCCTGCGTGTGCCCTGGAGGAGGCGGCAGGGAGACTGGCCTCATGGGGCTCTTTTGCTGGGGCCTGGCCACCATTTTCCTTCGATTGGTACAAAGACTGTCCCTGTGAAGCTGGCCAGGCGACAGGCACAGAACCGCCTTGTTTTCTGCCTCTCACTCACCCATTCCCTGCATTCGGCTGACAGGGCATGAGGGGGAGGAATCACTGATGACAGGCACTGGCCTGCCCAGCTGGGGGCCTTTGTTCATTCATTTGGTGGGCACTTCCTGGGTGCCTGCTCTGGGTCAGGCCTGTGGGGGGGGACCACCGAGGTCAGGAAACCTGGCCTGTCCCTCCAGGAAGCGAAGTCAACACTGGTACCTGCAGGTGAAGTGGCAGAGCAGCCCCCAGCTTTGATGGCATGGGGTGGTCGGGGGGGCACATTCTGCATGCTCAGAAGAGAGAACAACTCGCCCTGTGGAAGGGGCATACAGTGGGAGATGGGGACAAGTGAGTGCGGTCTTGAAACGTGAATAGGAGTTTGCAGGTGGAGCAGGTTTCAAGAGCATTCCAGGGCATAGCACGGACAATGGCAGGGAGAGCTGGGATGTCTGAAGAGCAGCGGCCCAGGCACTGAGTGGCTGGCGTGGGGAGGGAGGTCGCGGGTGGGGCCAGTCAGGATGGACTCATCTGCCACACTGAGGAGCTGGCCTATGATGTGGGCAATAGGGAGCCACAGCAGTTTACACAGGGGAGGCGGGAGCAGGTGAGCATTTAGGGAGGCCACTCTGGCTGCGAAAGAGAGGAGAGGGGGCCAGGCTGGATGGAGGAGCCAGTGGAGGGGGAGGGGGAAAGGGAAGGGAACAGGCTTTAGCAGAAGACCCCCTCCCCCAAGGGGCCCGGGTCACCCTGTGGGGCCTGGTGGAAGCCATGCTGTCTCCAGGCCAACTTCCCGGTCCTGCAGCCCACACGCCTCCCAGCTGTGTGCCTCCGCTTCCACCTCCGAAACCTGGGCAGCAGGACCCATCCTGCAGGCTGCTGCGCAAGGATGGGAGAGGTACCTGGAGGGCCCACCCCACATCAGAAGCAGGTCCTCAGCCAGAGACACCCAAATGCAGCCCGAGGGAGGCTGCCCCCAGGAGAGGAGAAGAGAGGAGAACCCGCAGCCGCCCCGCAGGCGCCTGGAGAAATCGCTCACTGCTCCCACCTCCCAGCCAGGCCCCGGGGGTCAGGCACTCTGGCTTAGTGAAGAAGCCGCCCCACAAAGGCCTGGTGCCCCCACGCCATTCTCGGGAGGACAGCAGCAAGGACGATGGACGGGAGCAGTGCTCGGCCTTAACATCCCTGTTTCCGGAAGCGTCCCTGCCCTGCTCAGTCCTGCCCGGCTCCCTCTCCCATCAGTGCCCTCAGACTCCAGGCCCTTTGCTTTCTTTGCCAGCAGTGCTGACAACTGTGAGTGTGGAACTGGACTGTGAACCGTGGAGGGCAGAGGGTGGAGGTGGGAGGGGGCAGGGCCAGCACCAGGGTGAGCTGCAGGGTCACCAGGTGCAGGGGAAACGCCAATTTCGTGTTCAGTCTTGCCTCTTTTAATTTGTTTCATCTCAGAGTGGCCCCCAGAGCCAAGCCCTATGCTACCTTACAGATGAGGAAACTGAGGCTCGGGCAGGTGAAGAGACCAACCCTGGGCCATGCAGTTTGTTGGGGACAGAGCAGGGTGCTCAGCTGTCTAGGGGGGGCCTAGGCTGGGCCTGGGGCAGGGGGAGGAGCAGTGCTACGGACCCCCACAGGGAGCCCTCAGCCAGGCCTGTAGGCCAGGGAAGGGCAGAGGGGCTTCATGCAGGCCCACATGGCCAGGACACAGAACCATGGGGGCAGCCCCAGCCCCTCCCTGCCTGTTGCAGGCCCCTTCCCCTGTTCCTGTGTCCCGTGCCTGTCCCCTCGCTGCATGTGTCTGTTTCTCCTCGCCTGCCCTCTCTCCGCCCTCTTTTCTCTTTCTCCCTGTTTCTGCCTGTCTCATGGTTCTTCCTGTCCCTGCCCTCCCTCTCTCCGGGTGTGGCCGTGTCCCTCTGTCTGTCTCTTCCTCCTCCTCCGGCCCTGTCCCAGCAGGGCCACTCAGGGCAGGATGTTCTGCAGCCCCTCCTGCTTCACCCTCTCCGCTCTGTCCCCACTGCCGAGGACGCACCTTTGCTGGGTTTCTTGGTTCAGCTTTTGTACCGTGACATCTCTGAGGTCCACAGGTCACAGGGCACTGGTCAGCGTGGGGCAGGGACTCCTCCTGCCCAGGCCATTGGACAAAGCAGAGCTGCTTCAGGGGCTTTGGGGCCACCAGGCCGGGAACAGGTCCCCTCCTGCCTACCCCAGCTCCCTGGGAGACGCAGCCCACAGCAGCGTCACGTAATTAAGACATAAAAGTCCACGATTTCCGCTGCGTGTGGGCAAACACCGGCCGGGTGCTAATGCAATCCTTTCTTTTAGTGGATTCTTGAATTTAAATGATATGTAATTAAACATAATTAGCCGCAGACGCCATTCGGCTAGGTACATGTGCGGAGTGGAGCTGGCCGGATTCTCATTACAAAGCGTCATCTTCTATGGGGAGAACTCTTATTCCCTCTCAGGGCTGGTTTCTTTGGCCTGGACAATAAGCCTGGCCCCAGGGCACCTGGGTGTCCAAGGAGGGGGGTCCTGGGGGCCAGTCCCCCAGGGGCTCGGATGATGAATCTTGGCAGTGTTTGCTGGAAGAATTTTTGTTCTGCTTTGGGCAACAGGGAGCCCAAACCTCTCACTGTTGTGGGGAGAAAAGTTGGAAATCAGGTGGCAACTGGCTGCGGTACCAGAGACGACGTCAGACCTGGGCCGCAGCCTCAGCCCCCGACTCCTTTTAAGTGTGGGCTGGGTGTACACACGGCGGCTGCGAGCAGCGCTTTGGAGCTCATCTCCCCAGACCCTAGTGGGAGCTGAGGGCAGCCCGGCAGGGCTGATCCAGGGCCATTCACACAGGCCAGGCAGAGGTGAGACCAGGGAGTAGAAGTGCTGCAGGTGCAGAGGGCAGGAGTGAGCCTACTGGCCCTTCCCCCAGGCACCCTCCCTAGTGCCACGTCTGCTGGGAATCCAGGCTGTTGGGATGCCCCCTAGGGTCCTGCTTGGAGCCTTTCTGACCTTCCCGATCCAGTGCCTGTGCTGGGCTTCCTCCCCACTCACCCTGTCCTCCCTGTGCCCCATGTAGCCCACACATCAGTGTGTGTCCATCCGCCTGCCTGTCTGCCCCCCCCACCAGCCTGTGTGCCCAGGGGAAGGCTCAAGGCCGGTCACGCTCCACCTCCCTGGCCAGCCCAGCCCCAGCCCACTGTGCATTCCCCAGACAGGATTGCTGAGTTTTCAATTTTAGCCACAACAGCGCCCACACCCACGCCAACCAACCTGTCCTTGTCACGAGTATCGGCTCCTGCCCTCCTCACGGGAGCCCATGGCTCATGCTATTATGACCTCGCTCTAGAGGCAGGGACACCCAGGCACAGGGGCTTAAGGAAGTTGCCCAAGGCCACGTGGCTGGTAGGGGGTGGAGCCAGGTTTATCCTCATGGCACAGATGAGGAAACTGAGGCAGAGAGGTGTTTTGCCAGGGGGCTAATTTACTGAACTAGCCAGCCGTTCTGGTTTTGTCTCTGTCTGGCTCAGAGGGCCCCCCCACCCCACCCGCCCACCCAGCTTGCCGTGCACTCGGCCAGGGCCAGCAGTCTCAGAGGTAGAGCTGCTGAGAGAAGCCTCTTCCCCTCATGACGTCTGTCCTCCAAGGGGGATCTGAGTAAGTGGGGGAGCATCAGCAGCCTCAAGGGGACCTTGGACCCCTGCCCACCTTTCATTCTGTACCAGGGCAGGGTGTGTCTGCACAGCCTGGAGCCAGGTGTGGCTGGCAGCCCCGGGAAGACGGGGCCAGCCCTGCCCAGCCCAGAGCAGCCGCGTCTCCTGCAGCAGCGGTGCACTTGAGTGGAAGCACTGGCTTCCCAAGAGTAAGAACTTGAGAAGGGGCCTGTCCAGAGCCCTGGGGGACGGTGGGCAGGCCAGCCCAGGGGTCCAGGCCTTTCCTGTAGGGGCCGAATCGTTACCACTTCAGGCTCTGCCAGCTTCCATTTGGTCTCTGTTGCGTATTATTCTCTTCTTTTTACACCCCTTTAAAAATATAAAGACAGGCCGCAGGTAGAATTTGGCCCTCTGGCCTACACAATAGCATCTGTGAGCATCACATGTGGCTTTTCTTTCTTTTTGAGACTGTCATCTGTCACCCAGGTTGGAGTGCAGTGGTGTGATCATGGCTCACCACAGCCTCAACCTCCCAGGCTCAGGTGATCCTCCCACCTCAGCCTCCCAAGTAGCTGGGACTACAGGCACCTGCCACTACGCCTGGCTGATTTTTGTACTTTTTTTAGAGATGGGGTTTCACCATGTTGCCCAGGCTGGTCTCGACCTCCTGGGCTCAAGCAATCCTCCTGCCTTAGCCTCCCAAAGTGCTAGGATGACAGGCGTGAGCTACCACGCTCGGCCCATATGTGGCTTTTTAATTAAATTTTTGAGGTATAACATTAGTAAAGTGCTCTAAAAGTGAAGAATAGGATGTTAGCCCCACCCAGGCCAAGATCTAGAACATTCCTGGCACCCCATTCACCTTTCCGTCAGGAAGCCGCCATCCCACCCTCTGTCACTAGTCTGCCTTTGCCAGCTCTGGAGCTCTCTGTAAGTCAGTCCTGCTGTGTGTATTCCTCGAGTCTGGCCTCGGTTGCTCTTCAGGTCTGGGGCTCACCCCCATTGCCGCGGCAGGAGCTCACCCCAGGTTGAGCTGTTGTGGAGTATTCCAGTGTGCGATTCTGCCACGGTCTGTTTTCCCATTCTCTCCCTGGTGGGCATTTGTCCAGTGTTTGACTTTAGCTATTGCAGCTAAAGCTGTGTGGAACATTCTAGAATGTGCCTTTGGTGACTGCGAGGATTCATTTCTGCTGTATACATACTTAGGAGTGGGACTGCAGGGTCGCAAGTGGATATCGATACGCAGTTTTCCAACGTGGCCCATACCATAGAAGGCCTCGTGGTGGTGCTGAGTCCATATTCCAGCACTGACGCAGGATCGCGCGGTGCTGAGTCCCTATTTCAGCACTGATGCAGGATCACACACGTCTTCAATGCCCCTCTCCTAGATCGTGGACACCCTCTATGCCATCACAGAATGGCACACACAAGACAAGAGGCCTCTTAAGTCCCGACACTGACACGGGTTGTTCTTGCTGGGGTTGCTAATGGAGCCGGTGCAGGTGAGGGTGCTGATAGAGCAGGTGTGGGTGAGGGTGCTGATGGAGCGGGTGAGGGTGAGGGTGCTGATGGAGCGGGTGTGGGTGAGGGTGAGGGTGCTGATGGAGCGGGTGTGGGTGAGGGTGAGGGTGCTGATGGAGCGGGTGAGGGTGAGGGTGGGTGTGATGAACAGGTTGAGGTGGTGTGAGGTGTGATGGGCAGGTGAGGGTGAGGGTGAGCATGCTGATGGAGTGGGTGCGGGTGAGGGCACCGCATACTCGTCCCCTTGCCTGGTCCCCCAGGCTCATACTTCGGTGTGTGCTCATTCAGGAGCAGCAGATGCCCATGCTTGGGAGGGCCAGCCAAGCAATCTCCACTGGTACTGGCATCTGTAGGTGCCCCTGCTTGGAGCGGGTGCTGTCAACTGCCCTTTGCTGGAAGGGGCAGGAATGTCCAGCAGTGGTGGAAGCTCTCGAAAGAACACGGGGCTGGGAGTAGAACCAGTCAGATCCCAGCTCTGCTCTCCCTGCTGTGTGACCTTCAGCAGGTCTCTGAACCTTTCTGAGCTGTTTCCTCACCTGTTCAAGATGGGGGTGACCACTTCTTCCTTGGAGGATGGAAGGGAGAGGGATGTGAGGCTCGTGAGTGCTGTGCTCAGAGGCCGTGCAGGAGGGGAAGCGGCCGTAGCCCCATACAAGCAGGTGGGCAAGGAAGTGGGGGCGCTGGAGGGGCTTAGGGGATAGGGTTCTGTCCTTGGGACCTGGACAAGAGCCAAAAGGTACACCCTCCCAGTCACAGGGGAGCCCACACTGCCCTCCCCTCCCAGGGACTGCCCCTGTGGCCCCTGTCCAGGTCCACAGCCTCAGCAGTCCCTGAGGGCCAGGAGGTAGCCTCCAGGCCACTGGGCTGAGAACCCTTAAAAGAAAAAGGCCCCCTGCCCATGACAGTCATTTTAGGGTAAAGAAAGCCTTTTGCAGAAACCAAATGCTTTGAAAGGACCAACATGGCTTTTAGCTGTTGTGAGAACCAACTTCAAGCACTTCCTCTTAGACCAGGGTGGCAGCTTCCAAAGTGGGGGCACTGCTGCCGGGAGACTGTGGTTTCCCTGCTTCTCAGGGAGCTTGGGCCAGGCCGTGGGGTGATCCAAGCAACATGTCCCTCGGTAGTGGTAGGTTTGCAGACGGGCCAGTCCCCACTTCTGCCAAGCTCCAGCAGCGCCTCTGTGGGTGCAAGGCTGTGGGGAGGGGCCTTCTGGCCCACAGCCCCTAGGATGAGGTGCCACTTCCTCAAATGACTGTCAAGACTCTGGGATGGGGGCCGGGCACGGTGGCTCACTCCTGTAATCCCAGCACTTTGGGAGGCTAAGGCGGGCACATCACTTGAGGTCAGGAGTCGGTGACTAGCCTGGCCAACATGGCGAAACCCCTTCTCTACTAAAAAAAACTACAAAAAAAGCCGGGCGTGGTGGCGGGTGCCTGTAGTCCCAGCTACTCATGAGCCAAGGCAGGAGAATCGCTTGAACCTGGGAGGCAAAGGTTGCAGTGAGCCAAGATCGCACCATTGCACTCCAGCCTGGGCAACAGAGTGACACTTGGTCTCAAAAAAATTAAAAAAAAAAAAAGGCTCTGGGATGTCTCCACGAACCCACCTGATCCCTTCCTGCTCCTGGGGCTCTCCTCTCCCACCCACGTGTCTACCCGTAGCCCCTGCCTGCCTTCAGGACTCAGCCCACAGCCCCTTCCACAGAGTCCCCTGGCAGGGCCCAGAGGCCTCTGCACTGTCTCATGGCCTCATTCCTGTGTCCTCAGCATCCAGTGAGACCTCAGGAGATGCCTGGGGAATGGTTGAAGGCTTTGGAGAGGTTCCTGCCGCCAGAATCCCAGCCAGAGGGCAGCTCATCCAGGAGCCCGGTGCCTCCTCTGTTGGGTGGGCGTGGCCTCAGAGGGCACCAACCAGAAGGCACATGCTGTCACTGACATGCGGGCCCCCAGCATTAGGGCAGGCAGGAGCTCCGGGTCTCTAGCCCCAGCTGTGCCCACAGTGCACATGAACTAGGCTCCTCCCACGGGGCACTAGGCCAGGCCAGGGGTGTGAGGTGAGCCCCTGGGGAGCCCAGAGCAGGGTACCCTCATGTCCCCACCATCCAAGGTGAGATGCCTGTGCTGGAGGCCCAGAGGGAGCTGGGCCGGCTGTCACTCCACAAGGCTGAGCAGGCTCCCAGTGGGGGACAGGTTTGCGGAGGTGTCCAGGTTGAGGGCACAGTCAGGAGGGGCCATGTGTGTCTGAGTAGGGGAGGGGGAGGAGGGGGATGGCCAGTGGCCACGGGCCAGGCTGCCTGGCAGGACCTGGAGGTTTCCTCGAGCTAAGGCCAGGCCCGTGCTAGATGCTGGGAGGGTGGGTGTGGCTGCAGAGGGGTCAACGTGGGGGCACTGACTAACCTCCGGCCATCCTCTCCAGGCCCAGTGACGAGCACCATCCGGAAGTGAAGGCTGATGGGTACGTGGACAACCTCGCAGAGGCGGTGGACCTGCTGCTGCAGCACGCGGACAAGTGACGGCCTCCAGGGAGAGCCCCGCCTCCTCCACCCCTGCCTCTCCTCCACCCGCCCCAGTGCCCAGACCACCCAAGGCCCTGACAGCCCTGCCCTCTGCCCTGCATGGGCAGGCATTTGTTCCCTACCTGGGTGGCCTGCTCCCCTGCCTGGGCCCTGACTTCAGCTCCCTGTAGTGAAGTCCAGGAGGGTGGGACAGGCCTGTCAGGCCTCTGGGAATCTCCCAAATCCCAGAACTCACTCACTCACCATGGGCACCTGCTCCTTTAAATGCAGTAAACTCCACCTAACCGGATTCAGGGGCACTGTGCCCACTGCCTCCTCTTCAGACTCTTTGCGTTTCAGTGAAGAGCTTGGAAGAAACCCAGGGGCCTCCTATGCACAGATCTTGCAGCCCAGAACCAAGTCAGCCTCCCTGTGCCTGCCCAGGCACACTGTCCACCACCCCACCCCCGAAACAATGCCATCCCGCTGCTTTTTCTATCCTCCCGGTCACCTTTGCAGACAAAGACCAGGGGCAGCTCCCGAGGGCACTGTGAAGGCTCCCGTGCCACACAGCGAGAACTGTAGCCTCTGCGCCCAAGGCACACAGGGTACTTTCTGGAGCCACTGCTGGACAGACTTGAAGGTGTCATGCCTGGTGTGTGCAGGAGGAAACTAACAGTTCAGTAAACTCTGCCTTGACCAGCAGCCTTTGACTCGGGCTTTGACTGCTAGGAAGAACCGTATGGGGGAGGCCACCAGCAGGGTCTGGGCCACTGTCTCTAGTCCTGCCTTATGCTTGAGCCACTGAATATCAGAGGTGTGAGGGACAAGGGCCCTGAAACACCTCACCTGCTCCAGCCCCTTCACTTAGCAGATGTGGAAACTGAGGCCCAGAGAGGCCAGTGAGCTGCTGTTGGCCCCATCTGGAACAAGGCAGTCCAGGGCAAACTTTGGCACTGCCTTCCCTAACGGAGCAGCCTGTGGCCTGGTGGTGGTGAGCTTTGCTTTCCCGACCAAGGGGCGGTGGCCTTCCCACAGGGGCCCTGGGAGCAAATCACTCATAACTTAAGTTTCAGGTTTCAGAATCAGTCAGCTGAACAGATAACTTGATTGCTCCATTTCTCCCCAAATCAGTTCAGAAGCTACTGATAACCCTGGAGAGACTGCTTCTTTATTTTATTATTATTTTTGAAATGGAGTTTTGCTCTCGTTGCCCAGGCTGGAGGGCACTGGCATGATCTCAGCTCACTGCAACCTCCGCCTCCCAGGTTCAAGCTATTCTCCTGCCTCAGCCTCCCGAGTAGCTGGGATTACAGGCGTGAGCCACCGCGCCCGGCCTGGAGACCGCTTCTTATGAGAGAAGCCATGGGTCCCTGGAACAGGACTTCCATCACATGAAGGTGGACAGTAAGAAAGTGTGGGACCCACACCAGGGAGGGGCAGGGCCACCCACCATTAAATCAGGATTGGGGGAAACGGTGACAGTCTTTTCAGCAAGATGAGAGGCCACCAGCCGGGCCAGTGTCACTGGATTTGAGGGAGGGCCATTTGGCCCCTTAGTTGGAAAATATGCAGATGGCTGGCTCCTCGATGGAGTCTCCTCATGGCAGCTCCTTAGGAGACAACACAGGACATTCGGGCGGCGGCTGCAGTTCAGTGGCGGCCTGGAGGGGCTATGGGTGATGCCGGGCTGCGAGTGATGCCGGGCTATGCGTGATGCCGGGCTGTGGGTGATGCCGGGCTGTGGGTGATGCCGGGTTTGTGGGTGATGCCGTGCTCTGGGTGATGGTGTGCTGTTTGGGTGATGCCGTGCTGTTTGGGTGATGCCGGGCTGCGGGTGATGCCGGGCTACGGGTGATGCCGGGCTGTGCGTGATGCCGGGTTTGTGGGTGATGCCGGGCTGTGTGTGATGCCGGGCTGTGGGTGATGCTGGGCTGTGCGTGATGCCGGGTTTGTGGGTGATGCCGGGCTGTGGCTGATGCCGGGCTGTGCGTGATGCCGGGTTGTGCGTGATGCCGCCGGGTTTGTGGGTGATGCCGGGTTTGTGGGTGACGCCGGGCTGTGCATGATGCCATGCTGTGGGTGATGCCGGGTTGTGCGTGTTGCCATGCTGTGGGTGATGCCGGGTTTGTGGGTGATGCCGGGTTTGTGGGTGATGCCGGGCTGTGCGTGATGCCGGGCTGCGGGTGATGCCGGGCTGTGGGTGATGCCGGGCTGTGGGTGATGCCGGGCTGTGCGTGATGCCAGGTTTGTGGGTGATGCCATGCTGTGGGTGATGCCATGCTGTGGGTGATGCCGGGTTTGTGGGTGATGCCATGCTGTGGGTGATGCCAGGCTGTGCGTGATGCCGGGTTTGTGGGTGATGCCATGCTGTGGGTGATGCCGGGCTGTGCATGATGCCGGGCTGTGGGTGATGCCGGGTTGTGCGTGATGCCGGGTTTGTGGGTGATGCCGGGTTTGTGGTGACGCCGGGCTGTGCGTGATGCCGGGTTTGTGGGTGATGCCGGGCTGCGGGTGATGCCGGGTTTGTGGGTGATGCCAGGCTGCGGGTGATGCCGGGCTGTCTGTGATGCCGGGTTTGTGGGTGATGCCATGCTGTGGGTGATGCCAGGCTGCAGGTGATGCCAGGTTGCGGGTGATGCCGGGCTGTGGGTGATGCCATGCTGTGGGTGATGCCGGGTTGTGGGTGATGCCGGGCTGTG